>NC_088398.1:4498577-4810298 GCF_034236695.1 Oncorhynchus nerka
GCTTAGGCAGAAATTAGGCATTTGGTCTCCAAAAGGGGATTCGGGCTTTCCACGTTCGGTGAAACCTCGGGCCAAGTCCGGCGGACGGTGAAACCCCGGGCCAAGTCCGGCGGACGGTGAAACACCGGGCCAAGTCCGGCGGACGGTGAAACACCGGGCCAAGTCCGGCGGACGGTGAAACACCGGGCCAAGTCCGGCGGACGGTGAAACACCGGGCCAAGTCCGGCGGACGGTGAAACACCGGGCCAAGTCCGGCGGACGGTGAAACACCGGGCCAAGTCCGGCGGACGGTGAAACACCGGGCCAAGTCCGGCGGACGGTGAACACCGGGCCAAGTCCGGCGGACGGTGAAACACCGGGCCAAGTCCGGCGGACGGTGAAACACCGGGCCAAGTCCGCGGACGGTGAAACACCGGGCCAAGTCCGGCGGACGGTGAAACACCGGGCCAAGTCCGGCGGACGGTGAAACACCGGGCCAAGTCCGGCGGACGGTGAAACACCGGGCCAAGTCCGGCAGACGGTGAAACACCGGGCCAAGTCCGGCAGACGGTGAAACACCGGGCCAAGTCCGGCAGACGGTGAAACACCGGGCCAAGTCCGGCAGACGGTGAAACACCGGGCCAAGTCCGGCAGACGGTGAAACACCGGGCCAAGTCCGGCAGACGGTGAAACACCGGGCCAAGTCCGCAGACGGTGAAACACCGGGCCAAGTCCGGCAGACGGTGAAACACCGGGCCAAGTCCGGCAGACGGTGAAACACCGGGCCAAGTCCGGCAGACGGTGAAACACCGGGCCAAGTCCGGCAGACGGTGAAACACCGGGCCAAGTCCGGCAGACGGTGAAACACCGGGCCAAGTCCGGCAGACGGTGAAACACCGGGCCAAGTCCGGCAGACGGTGAAACACCGGGCCAAGTTCGGCAGACGGTGAAACACCGGGCCAAGTTCGGCAGACGGTGAAACACCGGGCCAAGTTCGGCAGACGGTGAAACACCGGGCCAAGTTCGGCAGACGGTGAAACACCGGGCCAAGTTCGGCAGACGGTGAAACACCGGGCCAAGTTCGGCAGACGGTGAAACACCGGGCCAAGTTCGGCAGACGGTGAAACACCGGGCCAAGTTCGGCAGACGGCGAAACATCAGCTAGACGGTGAAACATCAGGCTAAGTTCCTAGACAGTGAAACATCAGGCTAAGTTCCTAGACAGTGAAACGTCAGGCTTTTTCAAGAACTGCTCCACTCACTCAGGCAGAGGCTCGCGGTCCCAGTCGATGGTGTAGGCAGACCCATCCTGTAGTCTTTTCTGTAGGACCTCCTTCAGCCCCTTTTCGGTGCGGTCCTTGTCCTCCTCATTCTCACAGGCTGTGAAGCAGCGCTGAACATACTCCTTCATCGCCTGGGGCCAGTCCTGGGGCCTGAGGGAATCATTTTTATAATCAGCACTGCAACAGTAAATCAGGGGGAAAGGAAACTGGTTTGGGAGTACTAGGTCAATTTGAAGTGACTAATTATTAGTTTGAGAAAGCGGGACATGGTACTTCTGACATCTATTGGATGCAGATTTTAAACCCCTGTCATCTTCTGATCATGAGTAGAGATACTTCATTCTTCCCCAGTAGGTATTAAGGATAGTAAAGACTGATATATTGATGTCATTAGTAGCTGTCTCCTCACCGTGTCTGGGCACCGCCAGGTGCAGCAGGAGCAGCAGCTGGGGAGGAAGGAGTAGCAGCCAATCCAGTGGGTTGTTCCCCAGGAGGGAAACTCTGATTGGTCATGACGTAGGGTCGCTTGGGAATGTTGAACTTCATCGCACCTGCTCCAGGTGCCTCTGTGGAAGACAAAGAAGGCATTGAAACAAAGAAAATAACACCAAGTGATGGGAAACAAATACAATGATAAGCTGACCGAAAAAAACATGCTCTAGACACCTGAACACACACACACACAACTCAATACCCTCAGACACTTACGTTTCATGCGGTGCCAGAGCTGCTGTTGCTGTGGCAGTTGTTGTTGATGGTTCTTGTTTTTGTTGGCCTCTCCTCTCCCAGCTCCTGGTCCATACTGACCCTGTCCTTGTTGCTGGTGTTGGTTGTTATTCTGCTGCTGCTGGTATGAGTTCGGAGTCTGGTAGCTCTGCCCATAGCTGGGCCTGCCCTGGTTGTGGTTGTAACCTCTCATCTGATTGGGATCGTTGTTGGGGTAGGGCATGGGGTTGTTGGGGTTGTAGGAGTTCTGCCCTGGAGGAAGGGGTACTGGGAGTTGGGAGGGATGGCTGGGGGAGGGGGGTGGGGGCTGCTCAGAGCTGGTGGGGCTCTGGGGGTGGTTGAGGGGCAGCAGGAGGAGGGGGTTGGGGCTGAGAGGGGTAGCTGGAGGACTGGTCATCCATCACGGGCAGGGATGGAGGCTGGGAAGGTAGGGACAAATAATAGATGGGGGAAAATAAACTTGTGAAAGAAAGGTAATAAACTGCAGAGATTCCAAAACTTAAAACTGAGAATATCTTAATATGAAAGGAGAACTGCAGAGCAAAACATTATAACTGCAACAGACTTCAGCTCCAGACATATTCTTAGTGGAAGGATTACATTATGCTGAGCCGCGAGGTACCGGGTAAAGGCCCGTTACGTCATCGGTCGAAATCGGGGAGGGAGGAGCGTCCTTCTCAAAATGAACAGTAATCTGTGCCCCTTCTCAAACCGAACAGTAATCTGTGCCCCTTCTCAACCCGAACAGTAATCTGTGCCCCTTCTCAAAATGAACAGTAATCTGTGCCCCTTCTCAAACCGAACAGTAATCTGTGCCCCTTCTCAAACCGAACAGTAATCTGTGCCCCTTCTCAAACCGAACAGTAATCTGTGCCCCTTCTCAAACCGAACAGTAATCTGTGCCCCTTCTCAAACCGAACAGTAATCTGTGCCCCTTCTCAAACCGAACAGTAATCTGTGCCCCTTCTCAAACCAAACAGTAATCTGTGCCCCTTCTCAAACCAAACAGTAATCTGTGCCCCTTCTCAAACCAAACAGTAATCTGTGCCCCTTCTCAAACCAAACAGTAATCTGTGCCCCTTCTCAAACCGAACAGTAATCTGTGCCCCTTCTCAAACCGAACAGTAATCTGTGCCCCTTCTCAAACCAAACAGTAATCTGTGCCCCTTCTCAAACCAAACAGTAATCTGTGCCCCTTCTCAAACCAAACAGTAATCTGTGCCCCTTCTCAAACCAAACAGTAATCTGTGCCCCTTCTCAAACCAAACAGTAATCTGTGCCCCTTCTCAAACCAAACAGTAATCTGTGCCCCTTCTCAAACCAAACAGTAATCTGTGCCCCTTCTCAAACCAAACAGTAATCTGTGCCCCTTCTCAAACCAAACAGTAATCTGTGCCCCTTCTCAAACCAAACAGTAATCTGTGCCCCTTCTCAAACCAAACAGTAATCTGTGCCCCTTCTCAAACCAAACAGTAATCTGTGCCCCTTCTCAAACCAAACAGTAATCTGTGCCCTTCTCAAACCAAACAGTAATCTGTGCCCTTCTCAAACCAAACAGTAATCTGTGCCCCTTCTCAAACCAAACAGTAATCTGTGCCCCTTCTCAAACCAAACAGTAATCTGTGCCCCTTCTCAAACCAAACAGTAATCTGTGCCCCTTCTCAAACCAAACAGTAATCTGTGCCCCTTCTCAAACCAAACAGTAATCTGTGCCCCTTCTCAAACCAAACAGTAATCTGTGCCCCTTCTCAAACCAAACAGTAATCTGTGCCCCTTCTCAAACCAAACAGTAATCTGTGCCCCTTCTCAAACCAAACAGTAATCTGTGCCCCTTCTCAAACCAAACAGTAATCTGTGCCCCTTCTCAAACCAAACAGTAATCTGTGCCCCTTCTCAAACCAAACAGTAATCTGTGCCCCTTCTCAAACCAAACAGTAATCTGTGCCCTTCTCAAACCAAACAGTAATCTGTGCCCCTTCTCAAACCAAACAGTAATCTGTGCCCCTTCTCAAACCAAACAGTAATCTGTGCCCCTTCTCAAACCAAACAGTAATCTGTGCCCCTTCTCAAACCAAACAGTAATCTGTGCCCCTTCTCAAACCAAACAGTAATCTGTGCCCCTTCTCAAACCAAACAGTAATCTGTGCCCCTTCTCAAACCAAACAGTAATCTGTGCCCCTTCTCAAACCAAACAGTAATCTGTGCCCCTTCTCAAACCAAACAGTAATCTGTGCCCCTTCTCAAACCAAACAGTAATCTGTGCCCCTTCTCAAACCAAACAGTAATCTGTGCCCCTTCTCAAACCAAACAGTAATCTGTGCCCTTCTCAAACCAAACAGTAATCTGTGCCCCTTCTCAAACCAAACAGTAATCTGTGCCCCTTCTCAAACCAAACAGTAATCTGTGCCCTTCTCAAACCAAACAGTAATCTGTGCCCTTCTCAAACCAAACAGTAATCTGTGCCCCTTCTCAAACCAAACAGTAATCTGTGCCCCTTCTCAAACCAAACAGTAATCTGTGCCCCTTCTCAAACCAAACAGTAATCTGTGCCCTTCTCAAACCAAACAGTAATCTGTGCCCCTTCTCAAACCAAACAGTAATCTGTGCCTTCTCAAACCAAACAGTAATCTGTGCCCCTTCTCAAACCAAACAGTAATCTGTGCCCCTTCTCAAACCAAACAGTAATCTGTGCCCCTTCTCAAACCAAACAGTAATCTGTGCCCCTTCTCAAACCAAACAGTAATCTGTGCCCCTTCTCAAACCAAACAGTAATCTGTGCCCCTTCTCAAACCAAACAGTAATCTGTGCCCTTCTCAAACCAAACAGTAATCTGTGCCCCTTCTCAAACCAAACAGTAATCTGTGCCCCTTCTCAAACCAAACAGTAATCTGTGCCCCTTCTCAAACCAAACAGTAATCTGTGCCCCTTCTCAAACCAAACAGTAATCTGTGCCCCTTCTCAAACCAAACAGTAATCTGTGCCCCTTCTCAAACCAAACAGTAATCTGTGCCCCTTCTCAAACCAAACAGTAATCTGTGCCCCTTCTCAAACCAAACAGTAATCTGTGCCCCTTCTCAAACCAAACAGTAATCTGTGCCCCTTCTCAAACCAAACAGTAATCTGTGCCCCTTCTCAAACCAAACAGTAATCTGTGCCCCTTCTCAAACCAAACAGTAATCTGTGCCCCTTCTCAAACCAAACAGTAATCTGTGCCCCTTCTCAAACCAAACAGTAATCTGTGCCCCTTCTCAAACCAAACAGTAATCTGTGCCCCTTCTCAAACCAAACAGTAATCTGTGCCCCTTCTCAAACCAAACAGTAATCTGTGCCCCTTCTCAAACCAAACAGTAATCTGTGCCCCTTCTCAAACCAAACAGTAATCTGTGCCCTTCTCAAACCAAACAGTAATCTGTGCCCCTTCTCAAACCAAACAGTAATCTGTGCCCTTCTCAAACCGAACAGTAATCTGTGCCCCTTCTCAAACCGAACAGTAATCTGTGCCCCTTCTCAAACCGAACAGTAATCTGTGCCCCTTCTCAAACCGAACAGTAATCTGTGCCCCTTCTCAAACCGAACAGTAATCTGTGCCCCTTCTCAAACCGAACAGTAATCTGTGCCCCTTCTCAAACCGAACAGTAATCTGTGCCCCTTCTCAACCCGAACAGTAATCTGTGCCCCTTCTCAACCCGAACAGTAATCTGTGCCCCTTCTCAACCCGAACAGTAATCTGTGCCCCTTCTCAACCCGAACAGTAATCTGTGCCCCTTCTCAACCCGAACAGTAATCTGTGCCCCTTCTCAACCCGAACAGTAATCTGTGCCCCTTCTCAAACCGAACAGTAATCTGTGCCACTCAGTAATTTTGTCAACAAGGCAGCATGACACATTGACCAATCAACAGTGTAGGGTTGTACCTGACAGTGTGAGATAATTAGGGATGCCTGTCAGGGTAGAAATAGAACATTATTCAAATGCCAGTCATCAATAACATCTTAATTCATACGTTTGATTCCTGGTTGCACTTCTGTCCGGAAACAAAGTCATTTTTACACAAATGCCTGGCATTGGGGAATCATTTAATTAATTATTCATAAACTGCAACAGAGGAAGAGTGAAGTAAACTGAACATTTGATTGATTTAAGTAGCAACAGTAGCAGTTTTCTGATGGTTACCTGTCCAGTTGGAGTGGTGGGAGAAGGGTAAGGTCCTGGAGGTACACCATACTGGCCCTGAGGATAGCCGCTACCACCACCATACTGGAGAATCAGATGAAAACGCACTTCAAATATGGTACTGGCTTGGCTTGTTCTATCGGTGTATCATGTATTCACAGTTCATTGTTTTTTAGTCACAAAGTGCAGGTTTTGTAATGTGTAGGCTAAATCTAACAATTCAAATTCCTTATCTAAACGCTATAGTGGATAAAGCCGGGCATCAGTGTCGGGGAAATCATTACCAAGGACTATTATCATAACAGTTCATCTGAAATGTGGAGGGTGCGGAGAATATGTACACGTACGGGGCCCGGCGCCATAGGATAGTAGTAATTGTAGGGGTAGGTGTACCCAGGATACGGCTGCTGCTGGTTCTGTTGGTACCACTGTTGGTAGTACTGCTGCTGTTGCTGCTGCTGTATGGCTGTTGACTCAGTTACTACAGGCTGAAACTGACCAGCCTGGAAACACAAACAGACAACTACTAAGTGATGAGAGATTAAATCAAAATGAAAGCCTACTCGTCCATTTGAATCATATTCGGGTAAAAATTTGTAAGTCGCTCTGGATAAGAGCGTCTGCTAAATGACTTAAATGTAAATGTAATGTAAAAAGCCAGGAAGACCTGGGACAGTTTCCACAAAGCCTCAGAGTAGGAGTGCTGATCTAGGATCAGTTTAGCCTTTTAGAATCCTAATCAATAAGACTAAATACAGAGGTTGAGACCTGATCCTAGATCAGCACACTTACTTTGAGACACTTTGTGGATACGAGCCCAGATCAGACGGTTGTGTGTGTGTCAGAAAGAAACAAAATGGTCCATGCTGTTCAGCTCGCCAAGTTAAGATAACTGTTGAGGTAATACACACTGCTCAAAAAAATAAAGGGAACACTAAAATAACACATCCTAGATCTGAAAGAATTAAATATTCTTATTAAATACTTTTTTCTTTACATAGTTGAATGTGCTGACAACACAATCACACAAAAATGATCAATGGAAATCAAATGTATCAACCCATGGAGGTCTGGATTTGGAGTCACACTCAAAATTAAAGTGGAAAACCACACTACAGGCTGATCCAACGTTGATGTAATGTCCTTAAAACAAGTCAAAAATGAGGCTCAGTAGTGTGTGTGGCCTCCACGTGCCTGTATGACCTCCCTACAACACCTGGGCATGCTCCTGATGAGGTGGCGGATGGTCTCCGGAGGGATCTCCTCCCAGACCTGGACTAAAGCATCCGCCAACTCCTGGACAGTCTGTGGTGCAACGTGGCGTTGGTGGATGGAGCGAGACATGATGTCCCAGATGTGCTCAATTGGATTCAGGTCTGGGGAACGGGCGGGCCAGTCCCCAGCATCAATGCCTTCCTCTTGCAGGAACTGCTGACACACTCCAGCCACATGAGGTCTAGCATAGTCTTGCATTAGGAGGAACCCAGGGCCAACCGGCACCAGCATATGGTCTCACAAGGGGTCTGAGGATCTCATCTCGGTACCTAATGGCAGTCAGGCTACCTCTGGCGAGCACATGGAGGGCTGTGCGGCCCCCCAAAGAAATGCCACCCCATACCATGACTGAACCACCACCAAACCGGTCATGCTGGAGGATGTTGCAGGCAGCAGAACGTTCTCCATGGCGTCTCCAGACTCTGTCACATGCTTAGTGTGAACCTGCTTTCATCTGTGAAGAGCACAGGGCGCCAGTGGCGAATTTGCCAATCTTGGTGTTCTCTGGCAAATGCCAAACGTCCTGCACGGACAGCTGATTTAGCTGTCCCAAACAAGTTTTTGAGATTGGAGATAAAATCTCCATGTCATTGCCTACACGGGGCCCGTGGCCGTCGCAGTCGTTTAATGTGAGCGGGTCAGAGACTCAATCTGGAAAATATTGGGACGTCTGGGATTACTCAAAGACGAGATCAGTAGCCTACTGATCTCAGTAGCCATCAGTAGCCTACTGATCTAGTCTTTGAGAAATCCCAGACGTCCCGGTATTTTCCAACATGTTTGATTTTATCGGAACCAAATCTGCAATGTTCTTGTAGTGTGAGATATGCAACGACAAGTTGAGAACGATGATCAGCAATAGCCAATGAGAGCTCGCCAGAGAAGCCAGTGAGATGACTCTCGAGCAGGAGCGATGACTACTACTAGTATGTGTTTGTACTTGCCTTTAACCAAAGCGTCAAATTGTTAAAGCTCTGAAGCTCACAAGCAATGTTATTTAATTAAAAACGTAAGCTAGATATTTCAAATTTGTATGGGAAGCGTTTTTCAGGCTGCTTTGAGCCTCAGTTCATAGCTATGTTAAATGTAATCACATCATTGCTATTTTGGCAAGACAGCATGGTAAGGAGAATCCTCACGACCAGGTCAACAATCTTGTAGTGTGTGACCCCGTCTGTGCCACATCGTTTAGTGTGCGCACCACTACGTTGGCAAGACAAAAAAACCTACAGGAAAGACAGTCATTTAATGTTAGAGGCTCGGCGATGTTAGGATTTTGAAAGTCGTGCCGTGTCCACCCGGCTTTTTTTTTTTTTTAAAGGCACTGTTACTATGCCAATAATTGCAACAATTAGACCAGCATTTCATTTGAAAATGGGGTCACGGGAGAAACTCAAGAAAAAAAAAGTGCTTGGTTCATAGAACCGGGGTTACGTCAGCATCATTCAGTAGCTGCTAGATGGGGTTGTAATAAACCGAGCGGCTTCGGTTTTTTGACTATAAATATGTCTCTCTTTTGGAATGGTTTAAGCTGCAAAATATTATGGCCCCATCACTGAAACAGAAACCTCAGGAACATATGTGTATTCTGTTTCACTCTACAATGCCCACAAGTCGCGCAGAACTCATTAGAACAGAATGGACGAACAGGCACTAAATCAGACTGGGGGAAAAAGAACATCACTAGTTAGATTTCCATCCAATTGGCAACAGATTTTAATGCGAATATTCTAAAATCCACAAAGAAAATATGCTAATTTTCCCTCCAGTGGTGTGTGGCCACCAAACTGACTTGTTTGAGAAATCTGTGCTTTATGACAGTGCACACAAAATGTTATTTTTCCGTTAAGTTTTCATATATCTAATAAAAATGAAACTTTCAGTGTGTTTTCATTGCATCTTCAACTCTACCGATAGTTTTGTCACAAACTGTTTCGTTAAATAGCACATTTTCCTATTCTGGTCTTGGCACATGCACTCTAGCCAACATTTTGCAGATACAGTGCAGGTAGGCTGTGCAGGTAGGATAGTCCACATTATTATGGATATTTGTATTCGTCAAACAGCAGTCAAGCATCGATCATGTCACCAGAATAAGACCCTCGATATTTACTGTAAAGGAGCATCAAGCTCATAGCGTGCACTTTCATAATTTACTTCATCTGTAGCCTAATAAACTGCATGGTTTCCCGAGTTGTAGTGGGCGGACCACACACCATATCATTGCGTGACTCCAAGTTGTCAACCTATGATTGGCCAACAAGCTTATTTGACACATCAAAGTGTTATTTGACACTCAAAGACCCAAACGAAACGACTGAACAACGAAGGAGCACAGCAAGTGAAAGAAATAGGTTTTGATTATGTTTTACTGGTAACGGGGACATAGGTAGGTAAATGCCAAGAAAATATATATGTGTGTGTGTAACCTTTATTTAACTAGGCAAGTCAGTTAAGAACAAATTCTTATTTACAATGACAGGACGACACTGGGCCAATTGTGCGCCGCCCAATGGGACTCCCAATTACGGCCGGATGTGATACAGCCTGGATTCGAACCAGGGACTGTAGTGACGCCTCTTGCACTGAGATGCAGTGCCTTAGACCGCTGCGTCCGTGTGTGTGTTAAATAGTTAACTGTACTAGAATGCTTAAAAGGCAGCAAAAATGTTAAACATCGGTTATCAGTATCGTTTTTTTTTGGGCAAGGAAAATATCAGATATCAGTATCAGCCAAAAATGTCATATCAGTGCATCACTAATTAAAAGCTTATTTGACTCGTCAAATAGTGTCATTTGACTCGTCAAATAGTGTCATTTGACTCGTCAAATAATACTATTTTATCTTTATTGACACGCAAAGACCCAAACGATGTTCCAATAGTACGTTGTGAAGATAATAGCAGTGACGCTATTACTGTGTAACTCCGGTAGGGCAACATGTGTACCGGTGCTCGACCAGTCGGCGAAAGTCAACATCTCGCACGACAGAGAACAGTTGATTGTCAAGGGAAATGAATTACATTATCTTGGCGTAAATGGATTTCGCCTTTGAGTTCTCTCTCTTTCAAATGACTGATGGACTTGTTGACTGCTTGATCCACACCAGCAGACATTGTGGGCTCGGTTAGGAATGCTGTGTTGCACGTGTAGCGCAACATTTTTACGTGGCGTCATTACGTCCTGTACCTACGTTATATAGGTATGCGCATCAGCTTTGACATCGGTTTTGCACATCGTAGTTAAACTAGACATTGGGCCGATCCCGATGTTGCCATTTTTAGCTAATAACATCCGATTCCGATATGTTCACCAATATATCGTGCATCCCAAGTCAAAAGTACTGTCGGACTGATTTGTAATAAACGGTCATAGCCCCAATTAAAAAGTGAACATTTGCCGTTGATGACATAACGTTTCTTACATGGTTGGGTGGCATTTTTATATATCAAAATGGGTCGCGGGCCAAAACAGTTCAGAAACCCCTGAATTCGACGAATAGAGCTGCCATCTGCCAGATACGAAACCCCTTCCTAAGCAGAATTTCACTTCATTATCGTAGGTAATGTGCCTTACAGTAAGTGAACAAATGCATCCAAGAAGCAAAACACAGACACATATGCAAACACACACCTGTGCTGTGGTCCGGTTGGCCTGAGCGGTCTTGGTGGCGCTCTGGGTCTTGCTAATGGAGGCCAGTGCCTGTCTGGCCTTCTCCCACTCTGGGTTTTCCGAGACTGTCTGGCCCTCTCGACCTGCTGCTGCGTCATACGACCTACAACAGACAGATTTAGTATGGAAACCAAACAAATGTTTAATAACATGACCAAGTTTCAGGTGTGTTAACTTGGAAGATACTACCACCAAACCAGCAATATTTACAGTACACACCAATTCTTTAATCAAGAGATAAAAATAGATTATTTTTGGAAATGTGTAACTACACTGAACAAAAATATAAACTAAACAATTTCAAAGCTTTTACTGAGTTACAGTTCATAAAGGAAACATTTTTATTTAACCAGGAAAAGCCCATTGAGACCCAGAGTCTCTTTTTCAAGGGAGACCTGGCCAGGAAGGCAGCAACAATCAATACATTACAGAATTAAAACAGAAAACAATACAACATGATCCAGCCTTAAAATGCATTTACACTCCTCTGGAACAGTCTCCCATCAAAATGTAAAATTCATTCAGTGGCACTAACTTATCTAGATGAAGCATGGATTGTAGACTATTCCATGCCTCTGGTGCACAAGACGAGAAGGCAGTCTTGCCAAATAGTGTAAATGTCCTGGGGACTTTAAGTAGCAACCACCTAGCAGGCCGGGTATGGTAACCGCTGGTTAAGAGTATGTCAAGAGTGTGCAAAGCCATCATCAAGGCAAAGGGTGGCAACTTCGAAGAAACTCTAATATAAAATATATTTTGATTTGTTTAACACGTTTTTGGTTACTACATGATTTCATTTGTGTTATTTCACAGTTGATGTCTTAACTATTATTCATCACTGTAGAAAATAGTAAAAATAAAGAAAAACCCTTGAATGTGTAGGTGTGTCCAAACTTTTGACTGGAACTGCATGACTATCTGCATATAGATGCAACTTTTCTGGTTGCATCCCATTTCCCAGATGATTAATACAAATTGGGAACACCACGAGCTAAAACGGAACCCAGCAGCTAAAATGAAATAAATGTATTAGGTCCTAATCTATGGATTTCAAATGACTGGGAATACAGATATGCATCTATTGGGTCACAGACACCTTAAAAAAAGGCATGGATCAGAAAGCCAGTAAGTATCTGATGTGCACAGTATTTGATTCATGCAGCGCAACACATCTCCTTTGCAGAGTTGATCAGGCTGTTGACTGTGGCCTGTTGTCCCACTCCTCTTCAATGGCTGTGCGAAGTTGCTGTATATTGGCTGGAAACGGAACACGCGGAAATACACGGCGACCCAGAGCATCCCAAATATGCTCAAAGGGTGACATGTCTGGTGAGTATACAGGCAATGGAAGAACTTGGACATTTTCAGCTTCCAGGAATTGTGTATAGATCCTTGCGACATGGGGCCGTGCATTATCATGCTGAAACATGAGGTGATGAATGGCACGACAATGGGCCTCAGGATGTCGTCATGGTATCTCTGTGCATCGAAACAGTCATTAATAAAAAAAAAAATTGTTGTCCATAGCTTATGCCTGCCCATACCACAACTCCACCGCTACCATGGGGCACTCTGTTCACAACGATGACACCAGAAAATCACTTTCCCAAATGACACCATGAAAATAGATGAGCTTCCCTGAGACAGTTTGAGCAAGCCCAGTTTCTTCAGCTGTCCGGGTGGCTGTTCTCAGACGATACTGCAGACGAAGAAGCTGGATGCGGAGATCCTGAGCTGGCGTGGTTACTAGAGGTCGACTGATTGGAACGAATTGCAAAAATTGCTGAAGTTGGAGACCTTCACCTCGCTCACCAACTTCAAACATCTGCTATCTGAGCAGCTAACCGATCGCTGCAGCTGTACATAGTCTATCGGTAAATAGCCCACCCAATTTACCTACCTCATCCCCATACTGTTTATATTTATTTACTTTTCTGCTCTTTTACACACCAGTATCTCTACCTGTACATGACCATCTGATTATTTATCACTCCAGTGTTAATCTTCAAAATTGTAATTATTCGCCTACCTCCCCATGCCTTTTGCAAACAATGTAGATAGACTCTTTTTCCCCCCTACTGTGTTATTGACTTGTTAATTGTTTACTCCATGTGTTGTCTGTTCACACTGCTATGCTTTATCTTGGCCAGGTCGCAGTTGTAAATGAGAACTTGTTCTCAACTAGCCTACCTGGTTAAATAAAGGTTCAATTAAAAATTTAAAAAATCGGAATGGCCGATTAATTAGGGCCGATTTCAAGTTTTCATAACAATCGGAAATCTGTGTTTTTGGACTTTTTTATTTTTCATACACCTTTACACTGTCACCAAGATGGCATAGCAGTCAGACGTATTTTGTCCTCGTCTTGTCCCGTATATATATATATTTACAACTTTCTTTGCATACCTTTTTATATGTATTTTTTTTATTTTCCATAAACTGAACTTCAAAACTCTCCTGCAACCTGCCTCACCAATTTATATTAAAAAAAAAGTATTATTTACCTCAAATCTGTAATCCTCCATAGAAGCTAATCAGAAGCTAGCCTGAAGCTAATCAGAAGCTAGCCTGAAGCTAATCAGAAGCTAGCCAGAAGCTAGTTAGCTTCTTTACTGGCTAATCGTTAGTATTCAGCTAACCACGGTTTGTGGTCATCAGCTATCCTTTAGCTCGAAAATCTATCGCCAGTTTTGTACGGCGCGGCTCGGACCGGAACATACCGGACCTATTTCTTCTCTCCATTTCCCCGGATTTCAACCGCAAGCTCTGGACATTTATACCTGGATCTCGCAGCTAGCTAGCTGCTATCCGTGTGACAATCCGCTTACGTCGATCCCGGGGCAAACCTCAATTATTCCGGAGCTAGCCAGCTGAAGAGTTCCATCAGCCCCTCCTGGGCTACAATCACCTATCCGGACCCGTTTTAATGCCAACGCGGAGCCCCACCGGGCCTCACAACTGGCCTACCGACATTATCTGCCTGAGGGAGTTATCCAGCTGGCATCTCCGTCGCGACGTTACCTGAACGCCCATCTGCGGCCTGCTAATCGTTAGCCGCCTTATCGGCTGCTATCTGAATAGATCTATCGGAAAATGTTCCTTTTTCTTGGGCCTCTATAACTATATCTATTTTTTTTGCGAATTGGATTGATCCCCTCTACCATATGGAACCCCACTAATCGTACTGACGGAAACGCACAAGGTGACTAAAAACAGACCTCCATCCAATACTAGCTTGCTACCGATGGCCCGGCTAGCTGTCTGAATCGCCGTGACCCCAACCAACCTCACTACTCACTGGACCCTTTTGATCATTCGACTAAGCATGCCTCTCCTTAATGTCAATATGCCTTGTCCATTGCTGTTCTGGTTAGTGTTTATTGGCTTATTTCACTGTAGCGCCTATAGTCCTGCTCACTATACCTTATCCAACCTAATAGTTCCACCACCCACACATGCGATGACATCTCCTGGTTACAATGATGTTTCTAGAGACAATATCCCTCTCATCATCACTCAATACCTAGGTTTACCGCCACTGTATTCACATCCTACCGCACCTTCGTCTGTACATTATACCTTGAAGCTATTTCATCGCCCCCAGAAACCTCCTTTTACTCTCTGTTCCAGGCGTTCTAGACGACCAATTCTCATTGCTTTTAGCCGTACCCTTATCCTCCTCTTTTCCTCTGGTCCTGCAGTGCCTAGCTCCACTCCTATTCCCCAGACGCTCTCTTTTGATGACATCTGTAACTGTAATAGCCTTGGTTTCATGCATGTTAACATTAGAAGCCTCCTCCCTAAGTTTGTTTTATTCACTGCTTCAGCACACTGCCAACCCGGATGTTCTAGCTGTTTCTGAATCCTGGCTTAGGAAGACCACCAAAAATTCAGAAATTTTCATTCCTAACTACAACGTTTTCAGACAAGATAGAACTGCCAAAGGGGGCAGTGTTGCAATCTACTGCAAAGATAGTAGAACAGAACTCTGCAGGCTATCTAAAAATCCACCTCTCTAAAAACAAGTCTCTCACCGTTGCCGCCTGCTATAGACCACCCTCTGCCCCCAGCTGTGCTCTGGACACCATGTGTGAACTGTTTGCCCCCCATCCATCTTCAGAGCTCGTGCTGCTAGGCGACCTGAACATGATTAACACCCCAGCCATCGAACAATCTAAGCTTGATGCCCTCAATCTCACACAAATGATCAATGAACCTACCAGGTACCTCCCCAAAGCCGTAAATACGGGCACCCGCATAGATATCCCCATTGAGACCGTGTCTGTGCCTCGACCTAGGTTGGGCAAAACTAAACATGGCGGTGTTCGCCTTAGCAATCTCACTAGGATAAAGACCTCCTCCATTCCTGTCATTATTGAAAGAGATCATGATACCTCACATCTCAAAATAGGGCTACTTAATGTTAGATCCCTTACTTCAAAGGCAATTATAGTCAATGAACTAATCACTGATCATAATCTCGATGTGATTGGCCTGACTGAAACATGGCTTAAGCCTGATGAATTTACTGTGTTAAATGAGGCCTCACCTCCTAGCTACACTAGTGACCATATCCCCCGTGCATCCCGCAAAGGCGGAGGTGTTGCTAACATTTACGATAGCCAATTTCAATTTACAAAAAAAAAAATGTTTTCGTCTTTTGAGCTTCTAGTCATGAAATCTATTTAGCCTACTCAATCACTTTTTATAGCTCCTGTTTACAGGCCTCCTGGGCAATATACAGCGTTCCTCATTGAGTTCCCTGAATTTCGGACCTTGTAGTCATAGCAGATAATATTCTAATCTTTGGTGACTAATATTCACATGGAAAAGTTCACAGACCCACTCCAAAAGTATTTCGGAGACATTATCGACTCAGTGGGTTTTGTCCAACATGTCTCTGGACCTACTCACTGTCACAGTCATACTCTGGAACTAGTTTTGTCCCATGGAATAAATGTTGTGGATCTTAATGTTTTTCCTCATAATCCTGGACTATCGGACCACCATTTTATTACGTTTGCACTTGCAACAAATAATCTGCTCAGACCCCAACCAAGGAACATCAAAAGTTGTGCTATAAATTCACAGACAACACAAAGATTCCTTGATGTCCTTCCAGACTCCCTCTGTCTACCCAAGGATGCCAGAGGACAAAAATCAGTTAACCTCTTGCTTCTACTCGGGACGCTTGCGTCCCAACTAGAGCTCTGGAAATGCAAATGCGCTACGCTAAATGCTAATAGTATTAGTTAAAACTCAAAAGTTCATTAAAATACACATGCAGGGTATCGAATTAAAGCTACACTCGTTGTGAATCCAGGCAACAAGTCAGATTTTTAAAATGCTTTTCGGCGAAAGCATGAGAAGCCATTATCTGATAGCATGTAACACCCCAAAAGACCCACAGGGGACGTAAACAATTAGCATTTTGGCGTTACACAAACCGCACAATAAAATAGAAAACATTCATTACCTTTCACCATCTTCTTTGTTGGCACTCCTAGATGTCCCATAAACACTATTTGGGTCTTTATTTCGATTAAATCGGTCCATATAAAGCCTAGATATCGTTATATGTAGACTGTGTGATAAACGAAAAAAACAGTTTCAAAACGTAACGTCATTTTTTTTAATTCAAAAAGTCGACGATAAACTTTCACAAAACACTTCGAAATACGTTTGTAATGCAACTTTAGGTATTAGTAAACGTTAATAAGCGATAAAATTCATCAGGAGGCGATGTAAAGATCATTAGCTGTCCGTCTGGAAAAATGTCCGGCTAGAAACTCAACGAAAATATCCGGTCCTAGACCTAAGGAGATACGGTGCCCTGCATGTGTTTGACCAAGAAAAAACTCGAAGGGAAATGACAAGACTCTAGACACCGTGTGGAAGCTGTAGGTACTGCAACCTCAGTCAATTAATTGTGGTTCACCTTTATCAATGGGTTCAAGTAGCGCATGGATATATTTTCCCATTTTCAGTGATCAGTTTTTCCTGTGCTTTTCGATGTAAATGCCTTTCTGGTAAAGCCACAGCAGTGATTTAACCAGTTTTATAAACGTCTGAGTGTTTTCTATCCACACAGACTAAGCAAATGCATATACTATATTCCTGGCATGAGTAGCAGGGTGCTGAAATGTTGCGCGATTTTTAACAGAATGTTCAAAAAAGTAGAGGGTCGACTTAAGAGGTTAACCACCTAACCGAGGAACTCAATTTAACCTTGCACAATACCCTAGATGCAGTTGCACCCCTAAAAACTAAAAACATTTCTCATAAAAAACTAGCTCCCTGGTATACAGAAAATACCCGAGCTCTGAAGCAAGCTTCCAGAAAATTGGAACGGAAATGGCGCCACACCAAACTGGATGTCTTTCGACTAGCTTGGAAAGACAGTACCGTGCAGTATCGAAGAGCCCATACTGCTGCTCAATCATCCTATTTTTCCAACTTAATTGAGGAAAATAATAACAATCCGAAATTCCTTTTTGATACTGTCGCAAAGCTAACTAAAAAGCAGCATTCCCCAAGAGAGGATGGCTTTCACTTCAGCAGTAATAAATTCATGAACTTCTTTGAGGAAAAGATCATGATTATTAGAAAGCATATTACGGACTCCTCTTTAAATCTGCGTATTCCTTCAAAGCTCAGTTGTCCTGAGTCTGCACAACTCTGCCAGGACCTAGGATCAAGAGAGACGCTCAAGTGTTTTAGTACTATATCTCTTGACACAATGACGAAAATAATCATGGCCTCTAAACCTTCAAGCTGCATACTGGACCCTATTCCAACTAAACTACTGAAATAGCTGCTTCCTGTGCTTGGCCCTCCTATGTTGAACATAACAAACGGCTCTCTATCCACCGGATGTGTACCAAACTCACTAAAAGTGGCAGTAATAAAGCCTCTCTTGAAAAAGCCAAACCTTGATCCAGAAAATATTTTTTTAAACTAATCGGCCTATATGGAATCTTCCATTCCTCTCAAATTTTTTAGAAAAGGCTGTTGCGCAGCAACTCACTGCCTCCCTGAAGACAAACCATGTATACGAAATGCTCCAGTCTGGTTTTAGACCCCATCATAGCACTGAGACTGCACTTGTGAAGGTGGTAAAATTAAATTTTAATGGCATCAGACCGAGGCTCTGCATCTGTCCTCGTGCTCCTAGACCTTAGTGCTGCTTTTGATACCATCGATCACCACATTCTTTTGGAGAGATTAGAAACCCAAATTGGTCTACACGGACCAGTTCTGGCCTGGTTTAGATCTTATCTGTCGGAAAGATATCAGTTTGTCTCTGTGAATGGTTTGTCCTCTGACAAATCAACTGTAAATTTCAGTGTTCCTCAAGGTTCCGTTTTAGGACCACTATTGTTTTCAGTATATATTTTACCTCTTGGGGATGTAATTCGAAAACAATGTTAACTTTCACTGCTATGCGGATGACACACAGCTGTACATTTCAATGAAACATGGTGAAGCCATGTCGCTAGAAGCACGTGTTTCAGACATAAGGAAGTGGATGGCTGCAAACTTTCTACTTTTAAACTCAGACAAAACAGAGATGCTTGTTCTAGGTCCCAAGAAACAAAGAGATCTTCTGTTGAATCTGACAATCAATCTTAATGGTTGTACAGTCGTCTCAAATAAAACTGTGAAGGACCTCTGCGTTACTCTGGACCCTGATCTCTCTTCTGAAGAACATATCAAGACTGTTTCAAGGACAGCTTTTTCCCGTCAACGTAACATTGCAAAAATCTGAAACTTTCTGTCCAAAAATGCAGAAAAATTAATCCATGCTTTTGTTACTTCTAGGTTAGACTACTGCAATGCTCTACTTTCCGGCTACCCGGATAAAGCACTAAATAAACTTCAGTTAGTGTTAAATACGGCTGCTAGAATCCTGACTACAACCCAAAAAATGTGATTATTACTCCAGTGCTAGCCTCCCTACACTGGCTTCCTGTTAAGGCAAGGGCTGATTTCAAGGTTTTACTGCTAACCTACAAAGCATTACATGAGCTTGCTTCTAACTATCTTTCCGATTTGGTTCTGCCATACATACCTACATGTACGCTACGGTCACAAGACGCAGGCCTCCAAATTGTCCCTAGAATTTCTAAGCAAACAGCTGGAGGCAGGGCTTTCTCCTATAGAGCTCCATTTTATGGAATGCCTACCCATGTGAGAGACGCAGACTCGGTCTCAACCTTTGTCTTTACTAAAGACTCATCTCTTCAGTGGGTCATATGATTGAGTGTAGTCTGGCCCAGGAGTGTGAAGGTGAACGGAAAGGCTCTGGAGCAACGAACCGCCCTTGCTGTCTCTGCCTGGCCGGTTCCCCTCTCTCCACTGGGATTCTCTGCCTCTAACCCTATTATAGGGGCTGAGTCATTGGCTTACTGGTGCTCTTTCATGACGTCCCTAGGAAGGGTGCGTCACTTGAGTGGGTTGAGTCACTGACGTGATCTTCCTGTCTGGGTTGGCGCCCCGGCGGAGATCTTTGTGGGCTGTACTCGGCCTCGTCTCAGGATGGTAAGTTAGTGGTTGAAGATATCCCTCTAGTGGTGTGGGGGCTGTGCTTTGGCAAAGTGGGTGGGGTTATATCCTTCCTGTTTGGCCCTGTCCGGGGGTATCATCAGATGGGGCCACAGTGTCTCCTGACCCCTCCTGTCTCAGCCTTCAATATTTATGCTGCAGTAGTTTGTGTCGGGGGCTAGGGTTAGTTTGTTATATCTGGAGTACTTCTGTCTTATCCGGTGTCCTGTGTGAATTTAAGTATGCTCTCTCTATTTCTCTCTCTCTCGGAGGACCTGAGCCCTAGGACCATGCCTCAGCACTACCTGACATGACTCCTTGCTGTCCCCAGTCCACCTGGCCGTGCTGCTGCTCCAGTTTCAACTGTTCTGCTGTGACTATTATTATTTGACCATGCTGGTCATTTATGAATATTTGAACATCTTGGCCATGTTCTGTTATTATCTCCACCCGGCACAGCCAGAAGAGGACTGGCCACCCACATAGCCTGGTACCTCTCTAGGTTTCTTCCTAGGGAGTTTTTCCTAGCCACCGTGCTTCTACACCTGCATTGCTTGCTGTTTGGGGTTTTAGGCTGGGGCTATATAAATAGATTTGATAGAGGACTGAGGATCTTCCAAATATTGAAAGTGTGTAAATAGTTACCCATGTTATTTTGTAAATGTGTGTATATATATAGATATATATATTTTTCTCAATATTTTTTCTTTTCCCATTAGTTTTTTTCAATTTTTTGGGGGGGGGGGGGTGTGTGTGTTAGAATACCATTTTGGTATTTTGTATATAGTTATGTTTCAAAATGTATACCTTCACCAATTTGGCCACTTGGGTACATTTGGGCTACTTGTGTGGGACACCTGGGTGACTTCATGATAAATGTCATATAGCACACTCATTTTGGAAGTTATCATTCTGAAACTTTGCACAAGTACTGTTGCCCTCTTATATTTTTCACTGAAAGTGTCCCCATCATCCTATCTGAATGTTTGTTTTATCTTGTTCATTTTAAAGATGATATAAAAATGTTTGGTTTTAAAAATGGTTTTATCTACACCAGATCTATTGTGTTATATTCTCCTACATTCAATTCACATTAACACTCTGAAGTTTGTGTGTTCTTTCAAATGGTACCAAGAATATGCCTGAGCTACAGACTGTTAGATTTGGGTATGTCTTCAGGCGGAAATGGCACAAAGTAGGGGGGAGCTCTAAGAGGTAAACTACAACCTAAAACCTCTTACCTTGGAATATTGAAGTCTCATGTTAATAGGAACCACCAGCTTTTATATGTTCTCATGTTCTGAGCAAGGAACTTAAACATTAGCTTTTTTACATGGCACATATTGCACTTTTACTTTCTTCTCCAACACTTTGTTTTTGCATTATTTAAACCAAATTGAACATTTTTCCTTATTTATTTGAGGCTAAATAGATTTTTATTGATGTATTATATTAAGTTAAAATAAGTGTTAATTCAGTATTGTTGTAATTGCCATCATTACAAATATATTTGTTTTTATTTATTTAAAAAAAAATGTATTTATTAAATCGGTATAGGCTTTTTTTGGGGGCCTCCAATGATCGGTATCGGCGTTGAAAAATCCTAATCGATCAACCTCTAGTGGTTACACGTGGTGTGCGTTTGTGAGGCCGTTGGACTGAATACCAAATTCTCTAAAACGACATTGGGGGTGGCCTTTGGTAAAGAAATAAACATTAAATTCCATGGAAACAGCTCTGGTGGACATTCCCTTAAAAGGTGACATCTGTGGCATTGCACAAGGGCACCTGTGGAATGATCATGCTGTTTAATCAGCTTCTCGATATGCCACACCTGTCAGGTGGATGGATTATCTTGGCAATGGCAAAATGATGACAGATGTAACTTTTGCACAAGATTTTAGATAAATAAGCTTTATGCGCACATGGAACATTTCTGGAATCTTTTATATTAGCTCATGAAACCAACACTTTACATGTTGCGTTCATATTTTTGCTCAGTGTATATGAATACACTTTAGTAAGGTAACCTGATGAATGAGCATCTCAGTTGCTTGAGCATGGCCCTGCCACACACACAAAATTCAAAGCATGCTATTTCTGTGGCCCCTAAATAAAATGGGACATTCTCATTGATGGGAAATAAATGTGTCTCTGTTAACAGAAGGTATGTTGAGCGAAGCTCAAATTAAGAGTGCTTTGACTCCACATGAAGAATAGCAAGAACCCCTGCTAGTACAGAATAAAACAGTCATCGCCTTGCCCTGCCTATATTTAAGAGACAGTAACTTTTCTATTAGCTAGACCATTTCCAAATCTTATATAAGTGACTCAATGACAAGTTAGACAATACTGCCCAAGCCTTGAGAGAGTAGCTCAACTGCCCGGTCCGGAATCAACCCATTAGCCCTATTACACCAGTTCTTGATGAACCATCGTAGACATGAAAATCGTGTTGATACTAGAAGTTGTTGTGACCCGGCCTGGAAGATAACGTTAACTTGGTGAGAGTCTTGGATTGATGTTACTAGGTTACTGGACTGTGACCCCGATAGCTAACCTTGTCAATCATAACTACGTACTACATAGTTGGTGGTATTTGCTAGTACAGAAGCCTAGCCGATACGAAGCAGCAGGAAAGTAGGAGTTAGCTAACGTTAACTTACTGTCTAATTAGCGTTAGCTAGGTAACGTTAGTTACATTAACTAACGGAACGAGAAGAATTCTGCGAATCTTCGGACGTTATTAAATGTTAATGTCTAGCTATAATACAGGTCAAAATAAAGTGAGAACATATTCGAAAGCTCGATATGATTCACTTGGTAATTTTAGATCTTACCAGTTAGCAGCTGGAGCTGTCTGGGTCGTATTCGCCGCCATTTTGCCACCGAGATAACTAGCTAGCTAGCTACAGTACCAATCTAATAGAACGTCGTCGGCCAGAAGACCCTAACGTAAACAAGAACAATTAAATCACAATATACAAGGAAAGTTGGTCTTTTACACTACCATCCACTACTTTTCAACAAGACCGTCTTTAAATTTAAGGAAAAAACACACTATAAGGCAATATCTAAACGTCGAATAATGCCATTTTCACAAGAACAACCATAGCTGCAGTGGATCTTCAATTGAAAAACAAAATGGCAGTTGCATTAGATATGGAACGTATGCCGCCTCGTCTTCCGTTTCCTGTCATTGGAGGAAAGTACTTACCTACTTTGTTCCTAGATTTCAAAGTTTTGCCTTCTCATTATCACTACTGCCACTACTTGCGTAATACAATTATTGTTGTTAAACACCGTAACCCTTGATGTTGCAGAATAATATTGAATAAAACGTTTTTTTACTCTACTGGTGAAAAGCTGTTATAAATCAAATATATATATATAAGACTATTCATCCTCCACCACACAACTGTCAAGCAAGGTGAATGTATGGGGGTGGGGGCCACAAAAAAATCTGAACTCATCATGAGGGGCCGCAGTAGCTCGCTGGTCGCTTGTACCCAAATCCATACCCACACGTGCAGTCAGAGCCGGACATAGCCTTTTGGGGGCCCTAAGTGAGAGTGGCTGATCCCCCAGTCAGTAATTCGACCATGATTACTACAAGTTTAGATAGCTGGCTCGACTAATTTACCAATCTAAAAAATGTTATCTGACATGAGCTAATTGAGTGACTGTGTAGTGACTGACATAACAAGAGAAAAACTGCTGATCCACAACCAAAAATTGCACCTTGTGTATTCTACTATTCTAACTCTAAACAGTAATTCGAGACCCTGACAGAGTTCCTGAATTAAAAATAAATAATAATTATTACGTTTTAGGAAATTGATCCTAGTATAGCCATGGGAAGTAGGTATGCTGAGGGTGCCCCCTGAAAAATCTGAAAGTAAAAAATATTAATATTAAAAAAAATGGCTATGATGTGGGGTTCAGACAAAAGTTGATGGACAGTCGGAAGAGCGAATGAAATGTCAGAAGAGCGAATGAAATGGTAGGAGGGACATCCCAGCTTCAAGTGGTTTCAGATTTCACATCTACGTCACACAGACTCAGAAAAAACACTACTGTGTCTGTGGGAACCAGAGCTATTTGCCACTCAATGCATTCCATTTCGATCTAAGGTGTCCACAGATTTATAAGCGAAAATGTTGGTCCGAACCGGTACCAGAACCATGCAGATCCCCTAAACAAGGGACCCTACTTCTAAAAGGTTTTAGAATGGAATGGAATTATGTATTTCTTAATTCCATTTACATTTACATTTAAGTAATTTAGCAGACGCTCTTATCCAGAGCGACTTACAAATTGGTGCGTTCACCTTAAGACATCCAGTGGAACAGCCACTTTACAATAGTGCATCTAAATCTTTTAAGGGGGGTGAGAAGGATTACTTTATCCTATCCTAGGTATTCCTGAAAGAGGTGGGGTTTCAGGTGTCTCCGGAAGGTGGTGATTGACTCCGCTGTCCTGGCGTCGTGAGGGAGTTTGTTCCACCATTGGGGGGCCAGAGCAGCGAACAGTTTTGACTGGGCTGAGCGGGAACTGTACTTCCTCAGTGGTAGGGAGGCGAGCAGGCCAGAGGTGGATGAACGCAGTGCCCTTGTTTGGGTGTAGGGCCTGATCAGAGCCTGGAGGTACTGAGGTGCCGTTCCCCTCACAGCTCCGTAGGCAAGCACCATGGTCTTGTAGCGGATGCGAGCTTCAACTGGAAGCCAGTGGAGAGAGCGGAGGAGCGGGGTGACGTGAGAGAACTTGGGAAGGTTGAACACCAGACGGGCTGCGGCGTTCTGGATGAGTTGTAGGGGTTTAATGGCACAGGCAGGGAGCCCAGCCAACAGCGAGTTGCAGTAATCCAGACGGGAGATGACAAGTGCCTGGATTAGGACCTGCGCCGCTTCCTGTGTGAGGCAGGGTCGTACTCTGCGGATGTTGTAGAGCATGAACCTACAGGAACGGGCCACCGCCTTGATGTTAGTTGAGAACGACAGGGTGTTGTCCAGGATCACGCCAAGGTTCTTAGCGCTCTGGGAGGAGGACACAATGGAGTTGTCAACCGTGATGGCGAGATCATGGAACGGGCAGTCCTTCCCCGGGAGGAAGAGCAGCTCCGTCTTGCCGAGGTTCAGCTTGAGGTGGTGATCCGTCATCCACACTGATATGTCTGCCAGACATGCAGAGATGCGATTCGCCACCTGGTCATCAGAAGGGGGAAAGGAGAAGATTAATTGTGTGTCGTCTGCATAGCAATGATAGGAGAGACCATGTGAGGTTATGACAGAGCCAAGTGACTTGGTGTATAGCGAGAATAGGAGAGGGCCTAGAACAGAGCCCTGGGGGACACCAGTGGTGAGAGCACGTGGTGTGGAGACGGATTCTCGCCACGCCACCTGGTAGGAGCGACCTGTCAGGTAGGACGCAATCCAAGCGTGGGCCGCGCCGGAGATGCCCAACTCGGAGAGGGTGGAGAGGAGGATCTGATGGTTCACAGTATCGAAGGCAGCCGATAGGTCTAGAAGGATGAGAGCAGAGGAGAGAGAGTTAGCTTTAGCAGTGTGGAGCGCCTCCGTGATACAGAGAAGAGCAGTCTCAGTTGAATGACTAGTCTTGAAACCTGACTGATTTGGATCAAGAAGGTCATACTGAGAGAGATAGCGGGAGAGCTGGCCAAGGACGGCACGTTCAAGAGTTTTGGAGAGAAAAGAAAGAAGGGATACTGGTCTGTAGTTGTTGACATCGGAGGGATCGAGTGTAGGTTTTTTCAGAAGGGGTGCAACTCTCGCTCTCTTGAAGACGGAAGGGAAGGGACGTAGCCAGCGGTCAGGGATGAGTTGATGAGCGAGGTGAGGTAAGGGAGAAGGTCTCCGGAAATGGTCTGGAGAAGAGAGGAGGGGATAGTGTCAAGCGGGCAGGTTGTTGGGCGGCCGGCCGTCACAAGACGCGAGATTTCATCTGGAGAGAGAGGGGAGAAAGAGGTCAGAGCACAGGGTAGGGCAGTGTGAGCAGAACCAGCGGTGTCGTTTGACTTAGCAAACGAGGATCGGATGTCGTCGACCTTCTTTTCAAAATGGTTGACGAAGTCATCTGCAGAGAGGGAGGAGGGGGGGGAGGGGGAGGAGGATTCAGGAGGGAGGAGAAGGTGGCAAAGAGCTTCCTAGGGTTAGAGGCAGATGCTTGGACTTTAGAGTGGTAGAAAGTGGCTTTAGCAGCAGAGACAGAAGAGGAAAATGTAGAGAGGAGGGAGTGAAAGGATGACAGGTCCGCAGGGAGGCGAGTTTTCCTCCATTTCCGTTAGGCTGCCCGGAGCCCTGTTCTGTGAGCTCGCAATGAGTCGTCGAGCCACGGAGCAGGAGGGGAGGACCGAGCCGGCCTGGAGGATAGGGGACATAGAGAATCAAGGGATGCAGAAAGGGAGGAGAGGAGGGTTAAGGAGGCAGAATCAGGAGATAGGTTGGAGAAGGTTTGAGCAGAGGGAAGAGATGATAGGATGGAAGAGGAGAGAGTAGCGGGGGAGAGAGAGCGAAGATTGGGACGGCGCGATACCATCCGAGTAGGGGCAGTGTGGGAAGTGTTGGATGAGAGCAAGAGGGAAAAGGATACAAGGTAGTGGTCGGAGACTTGGAGGGGAGTTGCAGTGAGGTTAGTGGAAGAACAGCATCTAGTAAAGATGAGGTCGAGCGTATTGCCTGCCTTGTGAGATAATAATAATTCCATTATTTTACTTTTAGATTTGTGTGTATTGTTGGGAATTGTTAGACACTACTGCACTATTGGAGCTTGGAACACAAGCATTTCGCTACACCCGCAATAACATCTGCGAAATATGTGTATGTGACCAATACAATTTGATTTAATTGGATTTCAAATAGAAATATAAGGAAACCTGCAGAAAACGTTATACTGAAGTACTGAAATTCCCACAGAAGAACGTTGTTTCTTAATGTTCTCTGAGCGTTCTGAGAACATGACTTTAAATAAGAGCATGAGGAAACCTGTGGGAAACGTTATACTGAAGTACTGAAATTCCCACCTAAGCAACATTTGGTTCTCAGAACGTTATGTGCTAGCTGGGTTTCCTGAGTAGCGCAGTGGTCTAAGGTGGTCTAAGGCACTGCATCTCAGTGCAAGAGGCATCACTACAGTCCCTGGTTTAAATCCAGACTGTATCACATCTGGCCATGTTTGGGAGTCCCATTGGGAGGCGCACAATTGGCCCAGCGTCATTTGGCTGGGGTAGGCCATCCTTGTAAATAAGAATTTGTTCTTAACTGACTTGCCTAGTTAAATAAAAAATTATAATAATCATGCACCATTGCTAGAAGGTTGTAGGAAGGTTGTGTGCAAAATAACCGTAGGACAACCATACTCTCACCAAGCTCTAAGAAACATATAGTATGTGCTAGCTGGGTTATGTTTCATTCGGGAGACCACCCTGGGCCTCCCATAATTAGCACTCTGATTGTTTGTCTTCCCAACATTGTTGCTGAAATCGATCCCATGTTGAAACACTGTGTACTTCAAAAACTTGAGGTAGTGTAACGTCGGGTAACTAACTAATTTTTTAAGTAAAATTAAGTAAATCTAACATAACGATTCTAAAGAAAGTTTATCTAATATTTCATCATTTACAAAAAGTTATATATACTGTATATAATCTAATTAAGTTAGATCTATCAATGTTTATATATATACAGTGCCTTGCGAAAGTATTCGGCCCCCTTGAACTTTGCGACCTTTTGCCACATTTCAGGCTTCAAACATAAAGATATAAAACTGTATTTTTTTTGTGAAGAATCAACAACAAGTGGGACACAATCATGAAGTGGATCGACATTTATTGGATATTTCAAACTTTTTTAACAAATCAAAAACTGAAAAATTGGGCGTGCAAAATTATTCAGCCCCTTTACTTTCAGTGCAGCAAACTCTCTCCAGAAGTTCAGTGAGGATCTCTGAATGATCCAATGTTGACCTAAATGACTAATGATGATAAATACAATCCACCTGTGTGTAATCGCTCTGGATAAGAGCGTCTGCTAAATGACTTAAATGTAAATGTAAATGTAATCAAGTCTCCGTATAAATGCACCTGCACTGTGATAGTCTCAGAGGTCCGTTAAAAGCGCAGAGAGCATCATGAAGAACAAGGAACACACCAGGCAGGTCCGAGATACTGTTGTGAAGAAGTTTAAAGCCGGATTTGGATACAAAAAGATTTCCCAAGCTTTAAACATCCCAAGGAGCACTGTGCAAGCGATAATGTTGAAATGGAAGGAGTATCAGACCACTGCAAATCTACCAAGACCTAGCCGTCCCTCTAAACTTTCAGCTCATACAAGGAGAAGACTGATCAGAGATGCAGCCAAGAGGCCCATGATCACTCTGGATGAACTGCAGAGATCTACAGCTGAGGTGGGAGACTCTGTCCATAGGACAACAATCAGTCGTATATTGCACAAATCTGGCCTTTATGGAAGAGTGGCAAGAAGAAAGCCATTTCTTAAAGATATCCATAAAAAGTGTTGTTTAAAGTTTGCCACAAGCCACCTGGGAGACACACCAAACATGTGGAAGAAGGTGCTCTGGTCAGATGAAACCAAAATTGAACTTTTTGGCAACAATGCAAAATGTTATGTTTGGCGTAAAAGCAACACAGCTCATCACCCTGAACACACCATCCCCACTGTCAAACATGGTGGTGGCAGCATCATGGTTTGGGCCTGCTTTTCTTCAGCAGGGACAGGGAAGATGGTTAAAATTGATGGGAAGATGGATGGAGCCAAATACAGGACCATTCTGGAAGAAAACCTGATGGAGTCTGCAAAAGACCTGAGACTGGGACGGAGATTTGTCTTCCAACAAGACAATGATCCAAAACATAAAGCAAAATCTACAATGGAATGGTTCAAAAATAAACATATCCAGGTGTTAGAATGGCCAAGTCAAAGTCCAGACCTGAATCCAATTGAGAATCTGTGGAAAGAACTGAAAACTGCTGTTCACAAATGCTCTCCATCCAACCTCACTGAGCTCGAGCTGTTTTGCAAGGAGGAATGGGAAACAATTTCAGTCTCTCGATGTGCAAAACTGATAGAGACATACACCAAGCGACTTACAGCTGTAATCGCAGCAAAAGGTGGCGCTACAAAGTATTAACTTAAGGGGGCTGAATAATTTTGCACGCCCAATTTTTCAGTTTTTGATTTGTTAAAAAAGTTTGAAATATCCAATAAATGTCGTTCCACTTCATGATTGTGTCCCACTTGTTGTTGATTCTTCACAAAAAAATACAGTTTTATATCTTTATGTTTGAAGCCTGAAATGTGGCAAAAGGTCGCAAAGTTCAAGGGGCCGAATACTTTCGCAAGGCACTGTATACTGTATATATATATATATATCTCATTAGGGGAGCCTAAAAAAACAATCCACTTGTTTAGAGATACACATTTTAATAAATGTTTCATAGAGCACTAACATTTAAGGTGAGTGTGTTGGGGGCAATTGGCCCCTCCTCCAATGTGGCAACTTGCTCCAAATGAGGATTTTCTAAATCATGTCCAAATAATCTACAAGTCACTTCATTGAGTTACGCAGTAATTTTTCCCCCGATACTTTAGGATGATTTTGACATGATTTGGAGATTTTTTTGCTGAAACAAAAAACATTGCTTTTTGTGTCAGCAATTGGACTTTGTTCTTAAGGGAGCTAGTTACCTTCACGTTACCCTACACATCAAATCAAATTGTATTGGTCACATACACATGGTTAGCAGATGTTAATGCGAGTGTAGTAAAATGCTTGTGCTTCTAGTTCCGACCGTGCAGTAATATCTAACAAGTAATCTAACAATGTCCCAACAACTACCTTATACACACAAGTGTAAAGGAATGATAAGAATATGTACATATAAATATATGGATGAGCGATGGCCGAGCGGCATAGGCAAGATGCAGTAGATGGTATAGAGTGCAGTGTGTACATATGAGATGAGTAATGTAGGTTAAGTAAACATTATATAAAGTGTCATTGTTTAAAGTGACTAGTGATACGTTTATTACATCCAATTTTTTATTATTAAAGTGGCTATAGATATGAGTCAGTATGTTGGCAGCAGCCATGCAATGTTAGTGATGGCTGTTTAACAGTCTGATGGCCATGAGATAGAAGCTGTTTTTCAGTATCTGGGTCCCAGCTTTGATGCACCTGTACTGTCCTCGCCTTCTGGATGATAGCGGGGTGAACAGGTAGTGGCTCGGGTGGTTGTTGTCCTTGATGGTCATTTTGTCCTTCCTGTGACATCGGATGGTGTAGGTGTCCTGGAGGGCAGGTAGTTTGCACCCGGTGATGCAGACCTCACTACCCTCTGGAGAGCCTTACGGTTGTGGGCACCTGTCAGGTGATACAGCCTGACAGGATGCTCTCGATTGTGCATCTGTAAAAGTTTGTGAGTGTTTCCGGTGACTAGACAAATTTCTTTAGCCTCCTGAGGTTGAAGAGGCGCTGTTGTGCCTTCTTCACCAGTCTGTCTGTGTGGGTGGACCATTTCAGTTTGTCCGTGATGTGTACGCCGAGGAACTTAAAACTTTCCAACTTCTCCACTACTGTCCCATCAATGTGGATAGGAGGGGGTGCTCCCTCTGCTGTTTCCTGAAGTCCACGATCATCTCCTTTGTTTTGTTGACGTTGAGTGTGAGCTTATTTTTCTGACACCACACTCTGAGGGCCCTCACCTTCTCCCTGTAGGCCATCTCGACGTTGTTGGCAATCAAGCTGTAGTGTCTTCTGCAAACTTGATGATTGAGTTGGAGGCGTGAGTGGCCACGCAGTCATGGGTGAACAGGGAGTACAGGGGAGGGCTGAGAATGCACCCTTGTGGGGCCCCAGTGTTGTGGATCAGCGGGGTGGAGATGTTGTTTCATCACCTTGGGGCGGCCTGTCAGAAAGTCCAGGACCCAGTTGCACAGGGTGGGGTCGAGACCCAGGATACTGTCTATAAGTCTATAAGGCCACTAATCCCATGGCTTTCATTTGAAACATTATGGGGTTAATGGCTAGGTCATGTCACCCGAGACAGAAGTACAACTTCTGCCAGATAAGAGCAAATAATTATATATTTTTATTACTGAGCATTTCTGATTCTGATTTCCCAACGGGCTCTATTCCATTTATGAGGTGATGTTTGGCAAACAGAATAGAGCACAGGAGAGGTGAGTAATATGGCGTAATAAACACACGTACATTTGTACCTAATTCCCCCCCCCCCCCCCCCTGCTGTTCCCTCTATTTCCTGCCCTGCACCTCGACTGCTGCAGGATGTAGGTCTTTTCATATTCACAACCCTAGGCACAGTGTCTTTGCAAAACACACACACACATAAATGGTCGGCAAAGGAGGATATCTCATTATTGTATAATGTGTGTGTGACACAGAGAGATAGAGATCAAGGACTCAGATGCAATATCCTTTATCAATATTTGAATAAAGTTAAATAAATGTTCAATAAAAATGTTTTAAACATTCCCATAGGCACTCATCAGTGTGACCACAAGCACCTCCACTGGTTCCTGTTAGTCTACTGGTTCATCCAGGGGTTGTATTTGGGACTTGATGGGTAGTAGAAGACACTTTACTTTTCCCTGATTGAATTCAATTCCCACGGTGTGCCATTCAATTGAACCTTTGGACACATCCTCCCAAAGCTATGTAAACCTTGGTTGGCGATATCCCACAAAACAGTGAGTCACTTCCATGCCTCATCATTGTGTGATTCCCTGAAGTATGAGTGATATGGGGCTGAATGGGGAGGAAGATGTGAGATAGTTTCTCCTGTCCCACAACAACCAAAAGGTCTTCCTACAGCAGCGGGCAGAATTCTGATTACCTAGATCCAGGATTTCCTCAAAGTCCCCTTTCAAGAAGGATAATAGCGGACTGATCCAAATTAGCAAGAGGAACTGCGTGTTAGACCCCACAGGCAGTGCTCTCTAGGACAAAGCATGTCCTAGAGAGCGACTGACTTGCCTGACAGCATTCCCGAAAAGGGAGGAATTATAGCCAATTTCCTACACCCATAGTAATGTACAGGAATGACACCAACCTGACTGGCTGAGGGAGAGAGAAGATTTCTCATTCATGTAGCCTAATTATTTGTATTTTATTTATTTAACTAGGCAAGTCAGTTAAGAACAAATTGTTATTTACAATGACGGCCTGCACTGGACGACGGTTTGGCCAATTGTGCGCCACTCAATCACGGCCGGATGTGATACAGCCTGGATTCGAACCAGATCACTGTAGTGAACCAGGTTACTGCCTCTGAGATGCAGTGAGATGCTGTACCTTAGACCGCTGCGCCACTCGGGAGCCCCTTACACACTTGTAACAAAAACCTTGTATCAAAAACATTTAGTTATTGATTGTTTGATTATGTGTGCACTTGATGTGGACTCGAGACCCCGTCATTCTCCCTCCGTAAAACACTCCCTAATAAAATATCGCGTCACTTCCTTGCCAATCCCTTAGAAAAAGAAATATTAGAAAGGGCCGAACGACGCTGGGAAAGAGCGAGAAGAAGCCAGAAGAGAAGATAAAGAAGTAAAGCCCGATGAAAAGAGGGATAGTGAGGCGGGAGGAAGCGAAACACGAGCGTAATCAAAGTAAGTTTCCCATACTTTTTCTCCTTTGGAAACACTCCACTCAGAAACTTGATCGGCGGAGCGCAAGTTTTGCCCTTTTCCCTCCCCATTGACATCACTCATTATGGCCTTCCATACTGCTAGGCAATCAATATGATTTTAGAGTTAAATTCGCAGACATTTGCTATTTGTTGAAATGGGTTCCTGAGCTATGGCTGGCAGTAAGTTTGACATAATGTAGTCTGCCTTGCCGCATAAAAGCGATCAGTTTTATGAGGAGTTGTTGATTTTTGCTTTGATGAGGCAATATCACTTGCAAGAACAAGGGGACGCACATAGGGACTAACTAACTTTCAACCGCTTACTGTTTCATCCTCTGATGGAAGTTATTGGTAAATAGTAAACTAATGACAGTAATGTCAGACTGCTTTTAAATGTAGGCTACCTCATTGTCTTTAAAAGCTCAGTAGCACTGGGTTGAGCCCATTTTCAATATAGTTTTCAATTGAATGGAATAGGGAATCATTGTAATTGCTTTTAGTATTAATATAGTGTTTGTCTGTGGCTTTAAAGTCCCCTACCCCGAGGGAAGGAATCCAGGCAGAAGTATGTTTCACTTGCAAGTCCCAGCATGGCCTTGGCATAAATATCAATGCCAAACGACTCGTTGGTTTCTCACACTCTTGCACAACAGTGATGTTTTCATGTAGGCCTGTCATGACAGGTGACTGTATATAAGACCATAGAAGTCTGCCCTGTACAGTGACACTAATCAAGGGAAATGGGCCCTCAGTGACAGCTTTGCTCTGGGCCCCTCATATTCACTTTCTCTCTGTTATCTATGTTGACAGTCTAGAATGGACTTCTCTGTTCACTGTAGGTTTATATACTGGCAAAATACCTTTTTGTGAAGGTATTTTATTTCTGTTATGTGTGTTTTAAATAGATTTATTGAGTTGATATTTGTCTCACACTGACTGAACTTGGCTCAGTGTCCGCATAAATAGATTACATCAAAGTAAGAACATCAAGGTAGTTTGTTAGTTTTATTTAGTCTGCCAGTGTGTTTTCTGATGCATAGAAGTGTTTCTGCTTGATGTGTTGTCTCAACCAGTTGGGTTTCTTTTCTCCCCGTCTCTGGCCTCTTTCTTTATATCTGTCACTCTTTCATTTTCCCCCATGCTCTCTTCTCTACACCACTTTTTCTCTCCCTCTGTACCCCATCTTCTCTTTCCCTCTTGCCTCCTTTCTCCATAATTCTTTCTCCCCCTCTCAGCTGTCATGCCACTCCACAAGTCGTCCCACAAGGCACCTCGCCTGGACCCCACCATGATCTCAGCTCCGCTGGGGGACTTCCGCCACACCATGCACATCGGGAGGGGAGGAGATGCTTTCGGTGACACCTCCTTCCTGGCTACTGTTGGCCCCAGCTCTGACCCTGGGTCTCCGGGTGCCACGGCAACAAACGACTCAATGGCGCCCGTTGATTCCGAGACGCCACTTAACCACACTGATGACGTCACAGATGGCTTCGGAAGCACACTGAACAGTGAGCTTCAGCATTCCGAGTCTGTGTCGTCTTTCACACTCGATATGGATTTCGACCTGGGCCCATCCATCATGGGTGATGTGCTGGGGGTGATGGATGGACTGGGGCTGGACTCAGACTGGACTAGGACTCGCGCTAATGAGGAAGACTTCTTCAGTCCAAGCAAAAGTCTTGTCGTTGAAGTGGAGAATTTTAAAATGGCGGCGGAGGATCAGTCTGTCAGCATAAGGAACAAGCTGAATGAGAAGAAGCTTTTAGGGATCGAGGGAGATGAGGTGGGAGATGGAAGGATAATAGAGGGGATTGGAGGGATCAAGACCAAAGGCCAGAGGCCGAAGGTGAGATTCAGCGACAAACGAGAGGAGATCATTCGCCAAGCGTCAGAGGAGGAAGGTCAGGGGTTAGATGTTGAGGAAGAGTGTGTGAGTCCCACCGAGGAAGATCGAGAGAGAGGGAACAACATCATCAGCGTGTCAATCGCGGGAATAGAGGTACAGCCCACCAATCACACGGCGGATTCACCTTCCAGTCCCGCCTCCTCACACAGCTCAGAGTATGAGGGTGTCACCCCATTGGACAGGAGGAGGGTTGACAACTGTCACTCAGAGACTGATTCCGAGGAAGAGGAAGGGGGAGACAATGGACGGGGCTACACATTTGAAGATGAGTTTGATGATGAAATCGGCCTATAAGAGTGCTACAGGGCACCTTACGTCAATCAATGAGAGGATAAAATGGTTCCTCGTTGGTTGTGAACTATGTACAGTTTACTTCCTCTATGCATTCTGCAAATTATCATTCAAAACGGAGGTTTAAGCAAAGCTAAGTATTTCAGAACAACAACTGGATATTTGAAGAGTCTCTGCTGAAATGTTTTTGGGACCAAATTGCTCCTTTGGATCCTCAGTTATAGACATGCAGTTAGTAAACAGTTACTACAGGAATCCGTTTCATTGAATCAATCTTATAAGCTCCAATTAATGGACAGAAAAAATTTGACCTTTTGAAATAGCCACCTATGTATTGACATCAGATTTGAAATGCTACATTTTTAACAGACACTGTACTTCAATTTATTATGTCTCAATTGAAAATACAAAGAATAGCCTAGTATTGTTTTAGGCCAAGCAGGTTTTCAGTGAATAAATAGCCTAGTTTGCAGCACTTTAATTCATTTCAAGAAACTGGAAGCTTTACTGTTAAATCAGTGCTCAGTAAAAGATAATGACAGTTTTTAAATGACAATGATTAAGGCAAATTGAAATGTTTTAACTAACATGTTTTAGTTTTTACCAGGTCAAAGGTGTTTCTTAAGAGAAAGTGCATATGATACAGAAAGACTAGTATCTTATGCTGAAGGTGCCTTAAAGGGAGTCGTTGTTCATATCCCTGTGCTTTAACTCACCATAGCCATGTCTTCCTTCTTGATGTTGTATTTTCATATCATGTATTGCTCAGAGCAAATTGCTTTGTTGTCTGTTTTGCATTGCATCTTAATGCTCTTTACAAACAAACTAAATGAACCAGCCTTTTATGACAAATATATAATTATTTGCCACCTGTTTCTCCACATAATTAATGGAAAGTTTTTTTTCTGAGCGATTTTATTGTTAAATGCCACTGGGTTATTCCACAAAATGAGTCATTTTTCGGTAGTGTAACTTGGTTAAAAATGTATATATTTTAGCACATTTTCAACTTAATAAAACATGTTTTCCCATTTCGAGGTTAAATAAATAAATAAAAATAATATAACTGCCAAATAAAGTAACAGGGTTGACTGTAACAGGGTTAATGATTTCATCTTAAATCAGCCATAAATCCCCTTGTGACAGGGGGAATGGAAGCTTGTTGCGTACAACAGGGAGGGGCAATTGAATGCAAGGTTCAAAACATTTTATTAAGTTAAACATTATTAGCCTGTAGCAATGGGGTAGCAGGGTTGACGAGTTATAACTCAACCCACTCAGTTTTCCACAACACCAGAAAATGTCCAAAAAGAGTAGAACCAGCTCACATGCGTTTCCACTAAAAATCTTCTGAGAAGTCAGTGCAAAGAGGGACATGTCAATGCTGAATTTTATTCATATAAAAAAAATCAGATTTATAGAATTTTTCCATGTGGTCTACTTCGTTTAATATAACAGGCTTTAAAAAACGAATGTTGGTGCACCATTTCTACTTAAAATATCAAACGATACAAAAGCAACTAATTTCATGGAACAACCCTACTCTGTTTATGGATACCTCATTTTAAGAATTTCCTCTTATTTAGAGCTTTAATATCTTTGGTGTTTTCATGACATAAATCTATCATTCCTATTTTTTTTAAACGGTGAACTGTTCACATTCCAATATTTAATTTCTCAAGTCAGAATTTTTCTGACCTAAATTACATCCAATGTAGGCCTATTTTTATTTTAATGCATTTAGCCTGTGTAGTCAATTACAAAAGTTATTGGTATTGATTTTAACAACCACTGACAATCTCTGAAATCTCATGTTTTGAATTTCAGTTGCAAAGCATGTATGACCTTATATTTAATGCTTCTTTTGGACCAACATTGTACAAGGGGGTTGGGTTGAATGCATTCAGGTGCACAACTGACTAGGTATCCCCCTTTCCCCTTACAAGTAATGCTGCAGGGAGAAGAGGGGGTCTGGAAAGAATTGTCTCTGGACATGTTCTTTATCTCGTGATGGATCCTCTTGGATATGCTGGTTACTTCAATAAACATATTTCATTACAGTGTAATGTTTCAGCAAAGTGTTTCCTTGTGTCAGTGTGTCTTTAACTTATGTGGAAAGATGGCAGGAATATTAATGCGAGAATACACTCTACTACGTCTGTATTTGGACAGGGATGCCAACCTTTAAAATGTGGCTATATTCTCCAGCATTTTGGATTTGAGATAATGTTTCATATGAAGTGACAGGACAGAATGTCCCCTTTTTATTTGAGGGTATTTTACTGTTTAGAAATTAAAGCACTTTAGAGATCTAGTCACCCCCATTTGACGATGTCAAGCATTTGGACAAATTTTGCTTCTAGTCTACCAAAGTAGTCAAAAGTTTAATATTTGGTCCCAAATTCCTAGCACATATTGACTACATCAAAATTGTGACTACAAACTCATCAGATGCATTTGCAGTTTGTTTTGTTTATGTTTTGCCTAATAGAAACTGAATGATGACTTGAGTAATTTTCTAAGTGAGTAGATACAATGTTTCTGAACACTTCTAAATCAATCCTGATAATACCATGATTAAGAAAAATCATTCATGAATAATGAGTGAGAAAGTTAGGCTCCAACAAAGCATGCAAACCTGTCACCATTACCAATAATGGGGGAGATGAGCATTTCTTTTTTTTGGGGGGGGGGTGATCTTTATCCCTCTAACTTTCTCACTCATCATTAACAAATCATTTATAGTTATCTATAATCATGGTAGCATTCTTATTCATGTAGGTGTTCACAAACACCTATTCTTACGATAAGTGTCTCAAATGACAGAACATTATTCACCATTCACTTCCTATTGGACAAACATCATCCGAAACACAACCTAAACAAGCTGTAAATAGACCCCTTTCTGTGCTTACAAATATTGCCGCACGAGGGCGCAAGCTGTGCAAATTGGTGGCAGAACAAGGGGGAGTTCTCATAGAACACCAGCAAAAAAATCTAGCTAACAACTGCTGCATCCAAAATGAGTTATTTTGCAATGATCCCAACCCAAATATAACCTTAGCGACTGTTCAAGCAAGAATCAAAACGTAATTGTAAGCTTATGAGAACCCCAAAAAGTTATTTTGTTTATAAGTAATAAAAACGTAAATCTTGGGTATGTCGAATGGGCAGATGCCGATGGCTTTCTTATTGCCGCCAAGAGTAGCGCGCATCTGTGCATGACGTCAGTGTGTCGTGTACTGGAAAAGGGTCTATGCATCCAAGAGGTTTGTAGTCACAAGCTTGATGTAGTTAGTGGTCACGTCAGAATACCCATACTTGTGTCCTAATAGGCAGTGGTCTAAAGTACTAAAGTAGTTTTTTGGGGTATCTGTACTTTACTTTACTATTTATATTTTTGACAACTTTTACTGTATTACATTCCTAATGCAAATAATTAACTTTTTACTCCATACATTTTGAATGCTTGGCAGGACAAGAAAATGATCCAATTCAAACACTTATCAAGAGAACATCCCTGGTCATCCTGGTACCTCTGATCTGGCATACTCACTAAATGCAAATGCTTCGTTTGTAAATGATGTCTGTTGAGTGTTGGAGTGTGCCCTTGGCTATCAGTAAATAAGAAAATTCAATGGTGCCATCTGGTTTTCTTAATATAAGAAATTATTTATACTTTTACTTTTGAAGTATATTTGAGCAATTACATTTACTTTTGATACTTAAGTATATGTAAAACCACATACTTTTAGACTTTTACTCAAGTAGTATTTTACTGGGTGACTTTCACTTTTACTTGAGTCATTTTCTATTAGGGTATCTTTACTTTTACTCAAGTGTGACTATTGGGTACTTTTTCCACAACTGCTAATAGGCCGTTTGAGTATGCCAAAAAAAATATACAATTTTATAGTATGTTACGTTTCAAAAATCGAGTATACTTTAAATGTGCAGATGTCATACTCATTTCGGATTTGACAACCGCTGATAATCAATAGGGATGTGCTACCGAAATGATTCAATAATGCGAAACCATGCAGTCCAGCATGACGCATTCTCAGTATGCGAAAATAGAACCTTTTTATATTTTGTGAATTTTGTTAAATCATGTATGGTTTAAATGCCAGGATGTTATGCTAATTCTGGCTCTTCATATTTGTAGAATTCGATGCACACTTTTCCACAATGCATTGGAAGAGGTGGGCTGCGAGTGATAAGCCCCTAGTTCTCTTCCAACAAAACTAGGTTATCATTAATTGGGAAGATAGCTAATAGCAAGCTTCTGCGGCAACCTGGTCTTAGAACATTTCATATGACTCTGTATGTAAATCCGGGACACTCCATTTAGTATATGTTACGTCTGGTATGGTTACAGGAGACAGAAGGTTACTTAAGTCAAAAACAAAAGGAGGGTGGATGGTCGTGTGGATAGGATGGGTTGGCGTATAACGTGAACTTCTAGCAACCCAAAGCAAATTTTCAACTACTTTTGAGCTACACTGCAACTACTTAGCATGTTAGTTAACCCTTCCGTTAACCCTAACCCGAATGCCCAGACTAGCTAATGTTAGCCACCAAGCTAGAATTTGTAACATATCATACGTTTGGCAAATTCGTAAATTATATGTCATGGGTAATGGACATCCAAAAATTAATACATACAATACGAAACGTAACATCGTTCTAAATTGAGTGTCTCTGCTTTAAATACAGAATACTACAAAATGCTCTGAGAACAGGATGTTTGCGGTGTTCAAATGTCGTTTTTGTTCTTACAATGATCACGAGTATCGCATCATAGACTAGTATTTTTTTCTCCTTAAAAACTACGTGGATTTCTGTTTTCTCATTGAAAGTGTTTCTTGTTCTCTTGGCCTTAGTCAACGCTTTTAAACTAAATACTAAACCATCCTTTGATTTGTGATGTGGCTGTGTTATTGATGTCATATTAATCAGGCCTTTTGATTTGAACATATGGATTGTTTTAGTGTTGTAGGCGTGGCTATCTATTTAATAAATGGATCAAGCCTCAACATTCATTCTGTTCTCGTTCCCAATGATCAGTACTTTAGTTTATTATGGTGCTGTCCAGCAGTTCTGAATTTGCATGCACCCAACTGTCCACGTTTTATGTGCAATAGTCCTTTGATTTGAACATTTTTAACGTTTGTGTGTACTACTAGACTGTTTGATTTCATTACTATATGTTACAGCACTTTGTTGAAATGAAACCAAATTAGTTTGTCTTCAGTCCTTAAATAGGAGAGATGAGCTATATGGTCTACTACGGTGTAGGTCTAATTACATTTACATTTAAGTCATTTAGCAGACGCTCTTATCCAGAGCGACTTACAAATTGGTGCTTTCACCTTATGACATCCAGTGGAACAGCCACTTTACAATAGTGCATCTAGGTCTTTTAAGGGGGGGGGGGGGAGGGAGGGAGGGGGGGGGAGAAGGATTACTTTATCCTGTCCTAGGTATTCCTTAAAGAGGTGGGGTTTCAGGTGTCTCCGGAAGGTGGTGATTGACTCCGCTGTCCTGGCGTCGTGAGGGAGTTTGTTCCACCATTGGGGGGCCAGAGCAGCGAACAGTTTTGACTGGGCTGAGCGGGAACTGTACTTCCTCAGTGGTAGGGAGGCGAGCAGGCCAGAGGTGGATGAACGCAGTGCCCTTGTTTGGGTGTAGGGCCTGATCAGAGCCTGGAGGTACTGAGGTGCCGTTCCCCTCACAGCTCCGTAGGCAAGCACCATGGTCTTGTAGCTAATGTGATAGTCTTCCTCTAACCAGCCTGAGTAGGCCTATAACTCCATTCCTATTTTATTCAGAGTTTAGAGAAATGAATCGAATTAGAAATGAACTATTATCAGGCTGGTTAATGTAATGCATGTCTGTTGAATTTGGAAAAAATCCACCCACACTATGCCCCGCCCCACCTACTCAGCCAATCAGGAGCCGCTACTGAGTTGCAGCTGTGGCATACTACATACTTTTTACTAAACGGTACATGCAAAAAAGAATGCGACGGTGAGGGAATAGCATGGAGTTTAAGTATGTAGTACGCTGGTATGGGTATTTAGAGAAGACCACTGTGTGCATATTACAGCTCTGGAAAAAATTAAGAGACCACTGCAAAATTATCAGTTTCACTATTTATAGCCATGTTTTTGGGTAAAATTTACATTTTTTGTTTAATTCTATAAACTTCTGACAACATTTCTCCCAAATTGGTCCTCCATCCACACCTTGATTGACCTGGCTGTGTGGCATGGAGCATTGTCCTGCTGGAAAATACAATCCTCAGAGTTGGGGAACATTGTCAGAGAAGAAGGAAGCAAGTTTTCTTCCAGGACAACCTTGTACGTGGCTTGATTCATGCGTCCTTCACAAAGACAAATCTGCCTGATTCCAGCCTTGCTGAAGCAACCCCAGATCATCGCCGATCCTCCACCATATTTCACAGTGGATGTGAGACCTGGAGAGGCCTACAAGCCAGTGTCTCGCACCCACTGTGAAATTAGGTGGAGGATCGTTGATGCGAGGATTGGTTTTTCCAGCAGGATAATGCTCCATGCCACACAGCCAGGTCAATCAAGGTGTGGATGGAGGACCACCAGATCAAGAGGAAGATGGATGGTCACAAGCCATCAAATAAAGGCAAGCTGCTTGAATCTTTGCGCCAGCAATGGCATAAAGTCAGCTAATATTAATGACTGGTGGCTAGCATGCCAAGACACATGAAAGCTGTGATTGAAAAAAAAAATCAGGGTTATTCCATCAAATATTGATTTCTGAACTCTTCCTAAGTTAAAACATTTTTGTGTTGTTTAAAAATGAATATGAACTTGTTTTCTTTGCATTATTCGAGGTCTGACAACACAGCATCTTTTGTTATTTTGACCAGTTGTCATTTTCTGCAAATAAATGCTCTAAATGACAATATTTTTATTTGGGAGAATTGTTAGTAGACTATAGAACAAAACAAAAAAAATCATCTTACCCAAACACATACCCATAAATAGTAAAACCAGAGAAACTGATCATTTTGCAGTGGTCTCTTCATTTTTTCCCACAGCTGTATATAAAAATACCCTCAAATAAAAGGTGACACTGTACTAAACCCTTTGATCTAAAAGCAAAATGTAATATTAGCATCACTCTAGAAATACAGACAGTCATTTCCATTGATGTACACCCCCCTAACTGATCTCATTCCTTCATGTCAACCAACAGGCATTTTGTTGGGTTGAGAAAAAATATACACCAAAACAGTAATTTGGTAAAGTGTTTTATTTTGAACATGTTGGTACACATGCTACTTGTGAAGGCCAGAAGGAATAACATACATGCACAGTACATGGTAAATGCATGCCAACAGAGCAGTGAGGGGACTGAGAAGTAAAAAACCAGGCTCACACACTTAGACTCTCTCACACACACACACACACACACAACTATACAGAGATGGTCCTGAACACGTTGAAGCCTGACAGAGCAGTAGAGACCATCACCCCGGGTATCTGCGGGTGCCAATGGATTTCCTTGACGTCTGTCTGACCCTGGTGCAGGAACAGCAGCTGGGGGGGCAGGTCCTTCACCCCCTCCTCCCTCGCACCCACATCACATGACTCTACCGATAGGTCCCATTGGCTGACCACGTCGTCCGCTCCAGAGGCGGCGAACACGCTGGAGTCCACAGGGTTCCATTCTACTGATGTCACTGGCGCGCTGTGCTGCTTGAAGTTAGCCACCGGCCGGCCCGACTGAAAGCACAGGTAGATAATATTACGGTTTAACATCATCTCTCCTCACTTCTGTTGTGAGCATTCTGGTTTAGAATAACTGCATAACCATGTTTAAGATCTGCCTTGTCAAACACACACTGACCCCAGACCAGTCCCATGGGCGACCTCCCAAGGGTTCTAAAGCACAATACGAGTCAGACCATGTAACCACTGTTGATTTGATGCTCCTCCAGCACTTCAGAGTAATATCAAATCTCTATAAACCTTGAAGCTATAAAAAAAAAAGAGGGCCAGTGTGTGAGAGCCAACTTTTCCTCTACATTCAACCTAAATCTTGAAAGGCCATCATACAGGATAGGACATGATTGCTGTGGGTGTAGAGGAGAAGGGGTGAGGGAGACCAGAAGATTTATCGCACAACGCATCACCGGGGGCAAACTACCTGCCCTCCAGGACACCTACAGCACCCGATGTCACAGGAAGGCCAAAACGATCATCAAGGACAACAACCACCTGAGCCACTGCCTGTTCACTCCGCTATCATCCAGAAGTCGAGGTCAGTACAGGTGCATCAAAGCTGGGACCGAGAGACTGAAAAACAGCTTCTATCTCAAGGCCATCAGACTGTTAAACAGCCATCACTAACATTGCATGGCTGCTGCCAACATACTGACTCAAATCTCTAGCCACTTTTATAATAAAATAATTGGATGTAATAAATGTATCACTAGTCACTTTAAAAAATGCCACCTTATATAATGTTTACATACCCTACATTACTCATCTCATATGTATATACTGTACTCTATACCATCTACTGCATCTTGCCTATGCCGCACAGCCATCGCTCAGAAAACACAGGTAGAGATTGATGGCAGTGTGTGATCGTTCAGCAGCAGTGGTGTGCAGTGAGGATTAATCTGTTAAGAGTGTTGGGACTGCAGCCATTTTAAACCCAAACAAACCAACCCAGATGGTGCAATAATGATGCAAAGATGGCATTTACATTATTTGCATTGCGTCCATTCCTTTTTATGGGTTTAATATTTTACAGAAAATATTTTAAAAAATACAGTTGAGAAAATTGCAACCATCCTGGTATTCCTGTTTAACCCGGAAATGCTATTTAAAGTTGCAGCTAATGTAGAAGAAAGCTGTGTACATTTGCAAATACTGTGCAAAATCATATGTGAAGAATGCAACAAAGATGCAGAATCATCTGGCCAAGTGCATAAAGTTCCCTCAGCGCTCACAACAAGCAACCTTTGACAAAAGTCCCTCTTCTTCTATTCGAGGTGAAAATGATGAATCAGACACCTTACCAATAGCAACAGCTCATGGTCCTCCTGGAATCATGTTTTTTTGAGTCAATGGAGGAACGTAGTCAGAGAAATGCTGATGAATGTCTTGCTCGAGCTGTGTATGCAACTGGTTCCCCTCTGATGCTCACAGGCAATGTGTCTTGGAAGAGATTTCTGAATGTTCTTCGCCCAGCATACACCCCTCCAACCAGACATGCTTTATCTATTAATTTGCTGGAAGCAGAGCTCAACAGAGTTCAAGTGAAGGTCAAGCAAATCATAGAGAAAGCAGACTGTATTGCAATCATCTCTGATGGGTGGTTGAATGTTCGTGGGCAAGGAACAATTAACTACATCATCTCCACCCCTCAATTAGTATTCTAAAAGAGCACAGACACGGGACAATAGACACACCGGTCTCTACATTGCAGATGAGCTGAAGGCAGTCAATGACCTTGGACCACAGAAGGTATTTGCACTGGTGACAGACAATGCTGTGAACACGACAGCTGCTTGGTCTAAAGTGGAGGAGTCCTAACCTCACATCACACCCATTGGCTGTGCTGCTCATGCATTGAATCTGCTCCTCAATGACATCATGGCACTGAAAACAATAGATATGCTCTACAAGAGAGCCAAGGAAATGGTTAGGTATGTGAAGGGTCAAGTTATAGCAGAAATCTACCTCACCAAGCAAAGTGATAAGAATAAGAGTACGACATTGAAGCTGCCCAGCAACACCCGTTGGGTTGGTGTTGTCATCATGTTTGACAGTCTCCTGGAGGGGAAGGAGTCACTCCAAGAAATGGCCACATCACTGCCTGCCGATATGGACAGCCCCATCAAGAGGATCCTTCTGGATTATGTATTTTGGGAGAGGTTGGTAACAGCTTGAAACCTATAGCAGAAGCCATTGCACGGATTGAGGGAGACAATGCCATCCTGTCTGATGTTCAGACTCTGCTAGTGTAACGACCCTGGGTTTATAAGCGCGGAAATCGACTCTGCCGCACGAGCATGCTTTTGTGGCACAGTCGATAGCGCGCCGGACCTCGGGCTCAAAGGTTGAGGGTTCGAGACCTGCTCCCTGCTGTTTCATTATACTAGCAGATGTAAGAGAAGAAATCCATACTGCCCTGCCCCATTCATTGTTGCTCCAAGCAGAAGAAACTGCAGCTCTGAAATACATCAAAAAGAGTGAAGACTTCTGCCTAAAGCCCATACTTGCCTCAGCATACATGTTGGACCCCAAGTATGCTGGCAAGAGCATCCTGTCCGGTGCAGAGATCAACAAGGCCTACGGTATCATCACTACCGTGTCTCGCCACATTGGCCTGGATGAGGGCAAGGTTCTTGGCAGTCTGGCGAAGTACACTTCCAAGCAAGGGCTTTGGGATGGAGATGCAATATGGCAGTCGTGCCAACATATCTCATCAGCCAGCTGGTGGAAGGGACTTTGTGGATCTGAGGCTCTTTCCCCTGTTGCCTCCATCATGCTCCATATCCCACCATCATCAGCCTCCTCAGAGCGCAACTGGTCCTTGTTTGGGAACACACACACCAAAGCACACAACAGGCTGACCAATACAAGGTTTGAAAAATTGGTGCCACCCGGGCAAACTTTAGGCTTTTTGAGCCTGACAGCGAGCCATCCTCAACGAGGTTGGAAAGTGAGTGAAGATGAGGCCTCAGAGTCTGATCTTCAAGAGGTAAACATTGATGAGGTCCAGGGAGAAGACATGGAAGTCTGAGAGGAAGACAACCAAAGATTTTGTTTCTAGAATATCATTTTACAGATGTATGTTGAAAACATTTTTGGTTGCAATGGATCATTGGGGACCATTCAATATTCCTTTTCTTTTGTTGTTCAGTGAAATCATTCCATGTTAAGAGTCAACTCATTTAATTAAAAGTTCAATTCATAACTAAATCATTTTAAAAATTTCTATTGGAAGTATTTAATAATTTGCAATTGTGTCTACTTATGATAAGGTAAAAGGTACATGTTTCTGTCTCCATATGATATGGAAAATACACTACTGTTCAAAAGTTTGGTGTCCTCGTTTTTTAAAGAAAAGCAATTTGTTTGTCCATTAAAATAACATTAAATTGATCAGAAATACAGTGTACACATTGTTAATGTTGTAAATGACTATTGTAGCTGGAAACATGATTTTTAATGGAATATCTACATAGGCGTACTGAGGCCAATTGTCAGCTTCAATGAAAAGGCGACTCTGGGATGCTGGCCTTCTAGGCGGAGTTCCTCTGTTCAGTGTCTGTGTTCTTTCGCCCATCTTAATCTTTTTATTAGCCAGTCTGAGAAATTTATTTTTATTTGCAACTCTGCCTAGAAGGCCAGCATCAACAAGGACATTTCTAAGTGACCCCAAACTTTTGAACAGTAGTGTATATCCAATGCAAAAACATGTACATTTAAATGATATGGGAATTAACAGTAATATATTCCCACGGAAAGTTTCCACCTCTGAATATTCCCTAAAATGTGCAACTCTAGTGGTGACTATTTAAACAGTCTGATGGCCTAGAGGGGGAGCAGCTATTTTTCAGTATCTCAGTCCCAGCTTTAATGCACCTGTATGGTCTCCGCCTTTAAATGCTAAATAACAAATGTTTTCAAGTGCAACTTGAGCAATGATGGTTTTGGGAAACAGCTCTGAGATTAAATGATGCTCCTACGAAGGTTCTAACGATTAACTTAGCCTTCAGTTTCCCAAAATAAACTTGCCTTAGTTCGTACCATAGGATCAGATGACCCTCCCTAAATCCCAACCTTAGATTCATGTCTAAGTCTAGGGCCAAATTAACCTTACTGCAGTTCTTACCTGGAACTGCCTCAAGTCCCAAACTTTCAGAAGTCCGTCGTCCCCGCCGGACAGGAGGAATGGTTCAGTCCTGTTCCAACTGATGACGTTGACGTCTGAGGAGTGTGCCTCCTTGGCACAGAGCATGGAGTTGGGCGGGGCTCTGGTGTCCCAGACGCGGATGGACTGATCCACAGAGCACGAAGCAAAAACCTTGGGGGTATGATGAAAGAGGGAGGAGGAAGAGAGAGGACAATGAGACAGAAAGTTGCAGTTTTAGCTATAATTCTACAACTGACATTTCATGTCTGCTTCTTCTGACATTAAAAAAGTAAAGTTTCTTTACATCTACTGATATTGTCATTCAGCCTAACATCCCACTGCTTCTCCCATCATACCGTGGCTTCTGTGGGTGACCACTGCAGGTCCTCCACGGACTTGGTGTGAGAACTGAAAGGCCGTTGGTCGATCTGCCATGAAGTCCCTCCCTCCTGTGGTTCCCACACATGGATGTTCTTTTTGCAGTCGCCACTGACCAGCCGACCTTTTAGACAAAACATACTAATAAATGAGCTTATTATTCTACTCATGTATTCACATTTATTTAGGGACAGTTTCCCAGAACCACATTAAGACTAGTCCTGTACAAAAAAAATCCAATTTATCGTCAAGGTAATTAGATTGAGCCAGTCATTCTCATTAATTTGGGATGGAAGCCAACATAGTAGACGTCCCCTTATACCTAGAACAGTATCTACACAGCGGATGGTGAGGAATATGCACTCTGCTTTAGACGTACCAAAACATCAGACGTGACAATGGACCGACTCACCGGGTACTTTGGGCGACCAATCAATGGCAAAGCCCTCAGTCATGTGACCCGAGAAACTGAAGAGGGGCGTGGCTTCCTTCTGCTGTTTGACAAAGGTTGACATGGCAGCTGAACTGTAGACGGCTTCCATCTGGGATCGGAGGTCAAATATCTCTACCTGACCTTTCTCTGACCAGACAGCAGCCAATGACTGATCTCCATGATGGGTCACCTGGTTGGAAAATAGACAAGGTTAATGTTGAGCCTTTCAAACCACAGTATACTGCTCACAACACACACAGTCCAATCAGGGTGCATGTACAGAAGAACAAACTGAGGGTGCAAGAGATATTCAGATACTCTCAGAAAATGAGAACAGTTAAACTCACTCGGACTCTGTTGATCCCTCCGTAGTGAGGCATCATGGCCAACTCCATCTGTGGCTTCTTATCTTCATCATCATCCTCTTCATCACTCTCTCCATCACTGCTCTCGTCCCCCTCCTTCACTTTCTCTGTAGTACCGTGGAGGTTGTGCATGCGAATGAGAAGCAGTCTTAGAGGAAGGAGGAGAAAAGGTATGGTAGGATAAGTCAATGAGGCCTGAGCAATAAAGGACTACCAATAGCGGGGTGTGGAAAAAGTATATTCAATGTGAGTATTTGGGGATCCCTTCACATCAGCCTCACAATGGGAAGGCAGTCTGAGGGTATGCTGAGTGTCATTGTTATGGATCGGTGGGTGTGACAGCTACCTGTTGCTGAGGGCAGCGTCAGCCTGTGTGCCTGCACAGAGCAGCATAGAGAGGGGATACTGTTCCCTGCCGTCTCCATTCGCATCTCTCAACACGTCGAAGCTCAGGCAAGGAGCACCTGTCAGTTTAAAACATTCAAATTAATTTGTTTGATGGGCAATAAAATCACTCTATTAGCTAGTTAACGGTTGGGCCAACCTGTCTGACACTCGTGGTACATGCGGTAAGCCGACCGGTCCATCTCGAGCTCCTCTCCGGGTTGGAGAGGCTGTTTTCCGGGGACATAAACTTGAGTTTCCTGTTCTCCATCCTTTCCCTCTTCTTCCATTTCGTCTTCGTCGCTGCCACCCCCTTCCATTTCCTCCATCTCTCCATCTTCGTTCGGAAGCATGTCTTTTCTGTGCGCCGACATTTTGAGAGGGGCCAGGCTTTGCTTACTTCCGGTGGATTGATCACGTGGTTTGTCTCTAGCTCGCTCTGTCTCGCTCATTTACGATAATTCAGCTGATGTGCTTCTTCTGTTCCTGACTGGCCTCTTTGGCAGACAGTCTGGAATTTTGCCTGACCCTTGCTACTGCCAGTAAAGTCCACTAATTCTATAAACATCTAACCAAGGAAGGAATTACTGTAATCTTATGGATAAACAAAAAGTATTACAAAATGTAAAGTTTTTGTTTTTGTAAAGATTTGAAAATAGCTGATTGTGGCCACCAATTCAAGGCAAGTGGGGTTTTGAGCCCCACCTGTTTAGCAAAAATATTTTTTCCACTGTTTCGCATGTTATTTTGGCATTAAACGTGTCACATATCAGTTTGCAAACAATGTTAAAAAAAATATTGGGTTAATAAAGCCGAATACAAACATGGTCTCTTTTTTGCTTTCTTGAGTAAGGCAGATCAGAAATGCAGGTGTTTCAGCGTAGCTCAGTGCTTTGTGTGGTGGAGGGGCAGCCAGCAAAAAATACAGAGCGTAGGAGTTGGTAATCTTCTCTAGTTGTGCCATGATTGGCTCAGTGTTCTGTCACTCATGGGGACACTACGTCACCGCAAAATCTACAGGTAGAGCTAGAAAGTTCAAGCCCCTTGGGTGCTGCCATAAATTTACATTAAAAGTGCACATCCAAGAAGGCTCAAGGTCATTGGCCACAGATAAAATGGCGTAAAATCACGTTATATCAACCGTAGCTTTGATTGGACTGATAAAAATCAACATCATACTTTAAAAATCTGAGCTAGCAAGCTGGACAAGCAGTTATCATCTTGAATCAAGTCAACAATCTACTGGCAAATCCTTTTCAATTCTTGTCATATGAAGAGAAATTATAGAAAAAACATATCGGTGCTCATCGGCCATTGGACATAAACATTACACAGAAAGTTGGAAATTGCAAATTCAACAATGAGTGGTTTGGAAGGAATCAGTGGTTAACTGCAAGTGTTGCAAAGCAATCACTAGCTTTCTATTCGGTGGAGAGGTTGTGTGGTCCAAGTCTGGGTTTATAGTCTTTTTTTCAAGCTTAAACGGATAAACATTCACACGCAACACAATATGCAAGAAAAGGTTGAATACATTGTCCATGCTGTCGATCCAGAATGACTTCTGCCGAGTTCAAAACAACTGGAAACTCGGAACAGGGAAATCTCAGACTTTAGTGAGTTCAAGGCAAATGGGAACTCGGAAAAAAAACAAGCTCAGACTGGGAAAATATGTTTTGAATGGTCATCCAACTCGGAATTCCAAGTCGGGAGCTCCGACCTGAAGATCACTGACGTCATGATTCAACCATGTTTTTTTCTGAGTTCCCAGTTGTCTTGAAAGCACCATAAATCCAGAGAATGCCAGACAAAATTGCCCACAAGAAGGTTCCCCGTGCCACCTTCCTGTTCAAGTGAGCACAGACCTTGAACAGGTCCAAAAATGTCCAAAAATGTCTTGAATGCAGCTGCATAAATGATGTAATATGCCAGGGAGATATGTATACTGTATCTATTTACAGATGAACTATGTACAGCTGGGCTAGACAACCTGGACCCTCTCTTTCTAAAATTATCCGCCGCCATTGTTGCAACCCCTATTACCAGTCTGTTCAACCTCTCTTTCATTTAGTCCGAGATCCCTAAAGATTGGAAAGCTGCCGCGGTCATCCCCCTCTTCAAAGGAGGTGACACTCTAGACCCAAACTGTTACAGACCTATATCTATCCTGCCCTGCCTTTCTAAAGTCTTTGAAAGCCAAGTTAATAAACAGATCACTGACCATTTTGAATCCCACCGTAACTTCTCTGCTGTGCAATCCGGTTTCCGAACTGGTCACGGGTGCACCTCAGCCACGCTCAAGGTACTTAACAATATCATAACCGCCATCGATAAAAGACAGTACTGTGCAGCCGTCTTCCTCGACCTGGCCAAGGCTATCGACTCTGTCAATCACCGTATTCTTATTGGCAGACTCAATCGCCTTGGTTTCTCAAATGACTGCCTCACCTGGTTCACCAACTACTTCGCAGATAGAGTTCAGTGTGGAAAATTGGAGGGCCTGTTGTCCGGTCCTCTGGCAGTCTCTATGGGGGTACCACAGGGTTAAATTCTCGGGCCGACTCTTTTCTCTGTATATATCAACGATATCGCTCTTGCTGCGGGTGATTCCCTGATCCACCTCTACGCAGACGACACCATTCTGTATACATCTGACCCTTTTTTGGACACTGTGTTAACTAACATCCAAAAGAGCTTCAATGCCATACAACACTCCTCCCGTGGCCTCCAACTGCTCTTAAACGCTAGCAAAACCAAATGCATGCTTTTCAACCGTTCGCTGCCCGCACCCGCCTGCCCGACTAGCATCACTACTCTGGAGAGTTCTGACCTACAATACGTGGACAACTACAAATACCTAGGTGTCTGGCTAGACTGTAAACTCTCCTTCCAGACTTATATCAAACATCTCCAATCTAAAATGAAATCTAGAATCGGCTTTCTATTTCGCAACAAAGCCTCCTTCACTCACGCCGCCAAACTTACCCTAGTAAAACTGACTATCATACCGATCCTCGACTTTGGCGATGTCATCTACAAAATAGCTTCAAATACTCTACTCAGCAAATTGGATGCAGTTCTATCACAGTGCCATCCGTTTTGTTACCAAAGCGCCTTATACCACCCACCACAGCTACCTGTATGCTCTAGTCGGCTGGCCCTCGCTACATGTTCGTTGCCAGACCCACTGGCTCCAGGTCATCTACAAGTCTATGCTAGGTAAAGCTCCGCCTTATCTCAGTTCACTGGTCATGATAACAACACCCACCTGTAGCACGCGCTCCAGCAGGTATAGCTCACTGGTCATCCCCAAAGCCAACACCTCCGTTGGCCGCCTTTCCTTCCAGTTCACTGCTGCCAGTGACTGGAACGAATTGTAAAAATCGCTGAAGCTGGAGACTTACATTTCCCTCACTAACTTTAAACATCAGCTATCTGAGCAGCTAACCAATCGCTGCAGCTGTACATAGTTAATCTGTAAATAGCCCACCCAATCTACTTACCTCATCCCCATATTGTTTTTATTTACTTTGCTGCTCTTTTGCACACCAATATCACTACTTACACATCATCATCTGCTCATCTATCACTCCAGTGTTAATCTGCTAAATTGTAATTACTTTGCTACTATGGCCACTTATTGCCATACCTCATCATGCCATTTGTACACACTGACTGTGCACTTGTTTATTCCATGTAACTCTGTGTTGTTGTTTCTGTCGCACTGCTTTGCTTTATCTTGGCCAGGTCGCAGTTGTAAATGAGAACTTGTTCTCAACTACATTTACATTACATTTAAGTCATTTAGCAGACGCTCTTATCCAGAGCGACTTACAAATTGGTGCGTTCACCTTAAGACATCCAGTGGAACAGCCACTTTACAATAGTGCATCTAAATCTTTTAAGGGGGGGTGAGAAGGATTACTTTATCCTATCCTAGGTATTCCTAGGTATAACTAGCTTACCTGATTAAATAAAGGTGAAATATTTATTTTATTTTTTATTATCTTACGGTTCTGACTTGGTGTACAGGGAGAATACTGTAAGAACGGCCCAAGTTCTGAATTCTTTGGCTCTACATTTCAAAAGTGCTGAACAAATAGTTATGTTGATTACATCTGTCTTAGCTCACTCATTAATGTCTTATCCGCTTATCGTTCCCTTATGCCATAGTTTGTACATATCAATTGTCAGTAGAAACCACATTTGTTTAAACAAGTCAGCCATATCAGCTATGTTTTTTAAAAAGGCAGTAAATTAGGCTGAATTAACTGTTTCGCTGCCAGACAAGGCATAGCTGATAGGCAGGTGTAGCGGTGGTAAGGATTCACTCCATGTTCCTGAAAGGAAGGCTCTGCTATTGGAACAGCTTCATGTAGGCCCTAACAGTTTTTGTGGCACCGTTTGTTAACCATTATAGTGGAATTAATGTATTGTTTATGTTGTCTTGTGTTGTGTAGTGGCTTTGCTGGCATGCATCAAAAACATTTTTGGGGAGTTTGCCACACCAAGATTTACATGCTAAAATCGCCACTGAGCCTACTGTCCAAACTCCAGCCACTTGCATTGCTGATCCTGAGCATTATCATTGCAATTTCAGTCATGCAATATCAATACTATACTACATATCATCATGTTTACTTCTGGTGTAATGGTGATGGGTATTTACCATGGAGAATGATTGAGGCTTCTAGTGGCCAAAAGGTCATATTATTAACATAGGCAGCGCTATGGAGCTCGGCAGCTTGTAGTCCTCAAAAACAGAAATGAGTTGCCCCAGATTCCTTGAGCCATTTCTATTGGGAAAAATGAATGGGGAAAGGATAAGGTTTTGTAATAAATGCCGAAAATAAGGTTAACACAAGCTTTGAAGATCAGAGATCTTGTACTTTTTGTTCTATGAAATAATATCAGTCAGTTAACATGACCTTTATGAATTATGAAGCCTTTTATGTGCTTTAAGTGTGTTTTTGATTACATAAATGCTTCAAAATTCACAAAAAGTGCCGTTAGCTGATGAAAATGACCTCATAGAACAAAACCACAGACCTTATTTTCGGCATTTATACAAAAATCCTCCAAAACTCCATTAATTTTCCCATAGGCTTTGTCCAACTAACCATGGCGGAGTTAATGCCTACAAGAAGACACATTACTATTATTTAACTAGGCAAGTCAATTAACAACAAATTCTTATTTACAATGACAGCCTAGGGGTTAACTTCCTTGTTCAAGGGTAGATAGACAGATTTTTACTATGTCAGCTCGGTGATTCGATCTGGCAACCTTTCGGTTACTGGCCCAATGCTCTAACCACTAGGCTACCTGCCACCCCCTATCTCTCTCTAATGTAGTCAACTGGGTGGGTCTTCCAACTTCACTTGCTGATCCCACCTGGTGACCCTGTTGGAGTCATGTTCAACCAGATCATCAGGAGGGATAAGTCAACCATGAAGAAAAAATTCACTATTTCAAAATGTAGATTGCCTCAATGGTGCTGCCCATGCTGTCAGAGACGCTATAACTGCACAGATACAAAGACGAGTCCTCTATCTATCTCTATGGTATTTATTGCAGTCCCCCTGAAGTCCCTTGGCCCTACACAACTTTATTGTCAAATTTGCATAGGAAATATGTATTTTTGCTGTCTTATGTTATTTCCCAACACCCGGGGCTATGAAACAGTTAATTAAAACAGAACAAATAACTGAAAGCTCTCTCTCTGGCCTCTCTGGGATTGTCCTCTCCTCATAATAGAACAGCAAACATTATCTGTGTGCATCTGTTTGTTTGAATCTCACTGTCTGATTTGATGTTATGCAACATTCTCTCTCTCTCTTTCTCGCTCACTCAACTGTGTCTCTGTCTCTCAACTGTCTCTTTCTCTCAACTGTGTCTCTCTCTCTCAACTGTGTCTCTCTCAGCTGTGTCTGCAGAGGTTTATCATAGTTTCTCAGAAAGGCTGATGCTCATTTTGCTGCCTCTACATTTACAAAAGGAAGTGAGACATGCCTTGGGGGTATTGTTGTCGGTCTCTGAGCCTTGCTTTTTAAAGTTTGTGTGCATTAAAGAAAGCACCTGGCTGAGTTTAATGGAAGTTCTGTCTTAAACAGCAGGAAAAAAAGGGGCCCCTTCTTTTTGTATCAAAGATTTTGCAAGTGTTCTGTCTAAAGTGTGTGTGTGCTTGTGCATGCATGGATGTGTCAGGGTGTGTGCATGTATTGGCATACATACAGTTGAAGTCAGAAGTTTACATACACCTTAACCATATACATTTAAACTCCGTTTTTTCTTTTTACAATTCCTGACATTTAATCCTAGTAAAAATTCCCTGTCTTAGGTCAGTTAGGATCACCACTTTATTTTAAGAATGTGAAATGTCAGAATAATAGTAGAGAGAATTCAGATTTTATTTCTTTCATCACATTCCCAGTGGGTCAGAAGTTTACATACACTCAATTAGTATTTGGTAGCATTGCCTTTAAATTGTATAACTTGGGTCAAATGTTTCGGTTAGCATTCCACATGCTTCCCACACTAAGTTGGGGGAATTTTGGCCCATTCCACCTGACAGAGCTGGTGTAACTGAGTCACAGGCCTCATTTGTAGGCCTCATTGCTCGCGCACACTTTCTCAGTTCTGCCCACAAATTTTATATTGGATTGAGGTCAGGGCTTTGTGATGGCCACTCCAATACCTTGACTTTGCTGTCCTTAAGCCATTTTGCCACAACTTCGGAAGTATGCTTGGGGTCATTGTCCATTTGAAAGACCCATTTGCGGCCAAGCTTTAACTTCCTGACGGATGTCTTGAGATTTTGCTTCAATATTTCCACATAATTTTCCATCCTCATGATGCCATCTATTTTGGGAAGTGCACCAGACCCTAATGCAGCAAAGCACCCCCACAACATGATGCTGTCACCCCCGTGCTTCACGGTTGTGATGGTGTTCTTCGGCTTGCAAGCCTCCTGTAATACCCGGGATGTAGTGGAGGAAGAAGTCAGACGCAGGAAACAGAGAGTTCAGAGTAGCGATACTTCTTTATTCACCACACAGGTGAAAACGACACCACTCAAACAAATGCCCCAAAACACAGGGGAACTAAACAGTCCCGAACAACACACGTACATGCAACACCGTGACTTACAGGCGTGCACAAGAGAACACATAAAACAATCCCGCACACCCAGCAGGCAGGCCGGCTGGATAATAAAGCCCAACCAATTAACCTAACTTAACACAGGTGTAACTTATAAACAGACAAGGGGGAGGAAAAAGGATCAGTGGCAGCTAGTAGGCCGGTGACGACGACCGCCACCCGAACAGGAAGGGGAGCCACCTTCGGTAGGAGTCGTGACACCTCCCCCTTTTTCCTCCAAACATAATGATGGTCATTATGGCCAAACAGTTCTATTTTTGTTTAATCACACCAGAGGACATTTCTCCAAAAAGTACGATCTTTGTCCCCATGTGCAGTTGCAAACCGTAGTCTGGTTTTTTTAAGGCGGTTTTGGAGCAGTGGCTTCTTCCTTGCTGAGCAGCGTTTCAGGTTATGTTGACATAGGACTTGTTTTACTGTGGATATAGATACTTTCTACTTGTTTCCTCCAGCATCTTCACAAGGTCCTTTGCTATTGTTCTGGGATTGATTTTTAGGAGACAGAACGCGTCTCCTTCCTAAGCGGTATGACGGCTGTGTGGTCCCATGGTGTTTATACTTGCGTACTATTGTTTGTACAGATGGACGGGGTACCTTCAGGCGTTTGGAAATTACTCCTAAGGATGAACCAGACTTGTGGAGGTCTACAATTTTTTGGCTGATTTCTTTTGATTTTCCCATGATGTTAAGCAAAGAGGCACTGAGTTTGAAGGTAGGCCTTGAAATACATCCACAGGTACACCTCCAATTGATTCAAATGATGTCAATTAGCCTATCAGAAGCTTCTAAAGCCATGACATAATTTTCTGGAATTTTCCAAGCTGTTTAAAGCCACAGTCAACTTAGTTTATGTAAACTTCTGACCCATTGGAATTGTGATACAGTGAATTATAAGTGAAATAATCTGTCTGTAAACAATTGTTGGAAAAATTACTTGTGTCATGCACAAAGTAGATGTCCTAACCGACTTGCCAAAACTATAGTTTGTTAACAAGAAATTTGAGAAGGGGTTGAAAAACAAGTTTTAATGACTGCAACCTAAATGTATGTAAATGTCCGACTTCAACTGTACATACACCTGATGTGTGTGATTTGGTTCAGTTGTAGGCCTACCCAGTAACTCCAGACATGAAAATTATATTGAACTACAACTTACTTTTAACAGAAGTCTTCCTGTAGGAGACAGAAAGAAAAAGGATAGCTGTTGAGAATCAGACAGCAGTGCAGCTCCGCAGCAATTGCACAATACTCCCCACACTGGGGATGGTAACAGTCAGCACTCGGGGATCTCTACACAAGACTACATCAGAGAAACCCATAACGGCTGCATGGTTTTTATTTACAAGATGCAGTATGTACAAAAGTTCATAGAAGAAAAAAAAAACATTCATTGAAGACCAACAGACAAACAAACAAATATTCACATTCCACTGCATTGTAAACATCATATGAATTTGATCAGAAATATTGAACAATAATTTATGTGCTGTAGCTTGCTCAATATAAAACACTTGTTAGTGTTTAGTTAGCTTGCGTAGAATATGGCTTTTTATACATATGGCTATGTTGTAACGGTTTCTTATAATTATAATAATAGAACTCTGGTGTGCAGACAGTAAATTAAAAGGTTATTATTCTATACATAATCTTGACTGCAGTTGTACTTTCAGTGCAACAATTACATGTGCATGACAGTCACTTGAATGACAAAGCTTACTGTATTAGAACTGCTAGAATGGACAGATTGAGAAGAAAAAGCCAACCAGTGCTCCAAAACACATTGCAAAAAGAAAAGGATGTATTCTTTCAAAAACAGGGAATCTTATTTATTTTATTTCTTGCATTTTGTGTGCGCCATTGAAGAGATCCACTTCAGTAACTATAGCAACCGCTCTACAGTAGCATCCAGGGCAGTCCACATAACATGAGGCTCCAATGTAAGCTGTCATTGTAAATAAGAATTTGTTCTTAATTGACTTGCCTAGTTAAATAAAGATTAAAAAAAACAAAGACCCAGAAAGAACTAATAGGAGCCCACCTTTGGATGTTGGGCTCCTATTGGTTGGTGGAGGTGTGTTTAACCTCATCTCTGTTTCCCCTTCATTCTCCCTGTGTTGCATGTGAACTGCTCGTGTGGTTAATGACCTCACTTTTTTCCTTTCCAGAGCTGCCCTTTCTTCCTCCCCAGCAGGAGAGGCCAGAGTGGGGAAGGGACAAGTGTCCACCGGGGTCGAGCACCCCAGCTCCAGCCATTTGGAGAAAACAGATGAAGTGAAGTTGAGAAGTTTCTCTGGAGAGGAGGAGACCGAGGGAAGAACTGAAGGGTCAGGATCCTCAAATCTCTGTGAGAGAGGGATGTGATAAGGGAGGAGAGGAAAGGGGGATAAGGGAGGAGAGGAGTTGTTATTAAACAAACATACAGTGCAAGCACTGTCATTGATTGATAGCCAGTTCTCTGGGGAGTTAACCTGTGATATACATTGCGTACATTATAGGTGACCTGAACAGGAAAACTATGCACTGGTTATAGCATAGTCAAGCCACATGGTCAGGAAAAAAAAATGTTATTCTCCCCTGTTTTAGCCCTTTTCTGTCATTTATTTACTATAACAACAAGGCATCTTTATAGTGTTTTATTGCATTTGCAGGGGCACAGTTATGTTTTATTTTTACAGTACTTAGTCCAACATGTTTAAGGCTGCTGTGTCCGTCTCTTTTGAGTACATGCTGCTACTTGTTCACCCCACTGGCAACCTACAGTACACTCTCTTATCCAAAACAGTTCATATAGACTACTAGTCATAGCCTCGGAAAGTAGTTTGGGGAAGACAGTTTTGCCGGCAATACAGACAGCTATATTGTTTCGCTAATACTTGACTAGTAAAGGACCAATGCATTACTTTAGTAGGGGGGTGCTGCAGCACCCATACTTCCCGCGACAATGACTAGAGTATGTCCACGACATTGTAAAGTTATACCTACCCCTTTTGTCATACCCCTGCCATCCAGGGCTTGTATAAGGTTGGAGATGAATTGGAAGCTATGGTGCTCTGGCCACAGCTGGCCGCGGAGCTGGAGCCAGGAGTCAGAGAGAACAGTCGCAGCTCGGAACACACAACACTGGAGGGGCAGCAAGGCAGAAGCAGGATTTTAGACACAGAGCTTACGCTGATGATTTGAATAGACGGAGCACAACACAGAGCTGATCATCATTGTGCTAATCAGAGGTTATTGATTATCCTGCCCAGTAACGCTGACAACAACACACATTTAGACTTTAGAGTACTGGAACCAGTGGAGGCAGCCGAGGGGAGGATAGCTCATAATAATGTTTGGAAGGGAGCGAATGGCATTGCGTCAAACACATGGAAAACCAGTGTTTGATACTGTATATTTGATACCATCCCGGTCCTCCCGCATTGCTCAACAGAGAATCAGAATGAAGGATTTAATGATAGACATAGCAAATACACTAAGTGTGATGTTTGTATAAAACACGAGAATAAATCATTTACTAAAATGGTGTCATTTAATCAATAGATGGTGCCTCACCGGATCAGTGTTGCACAGCAGGTTGACATTGTAGTGGTGGGAAATCCAATAGTCTTTAGGGAACACCTTACGCTTGGAGGAAAAAACTGGTTCAGGAATCACAGTATTCACAAGAGTATTTATGCCAATAGACAAAACATCAAATTGATAAAACATGTAATCACTAGGAAGTGAACGCATATTTGTTTAAACCACTGTCATTACTCAGGGTGCATGCAGGTACAAAAGGATAGCCACAACGTTCAACTCACAAATCCAGCGTGGTCTGAGTTAAGGGTGGTTTGAAGATTCTTGACAACCTCCCTCAAAAAGTCATCACATCCACTACCTTGGACTGTCAATATTGATAGCAACAGTAAAACTGTGTGAGAGAGATCGAAGTAGAGAGAGAGAGAGAGATCGAAGTAGAGAGAGAGAGAGAGAGAGAGAGAGAGAGAGAGAGATGCAGCAGGTTAATGGATGGAACATTTCTGTGTCCTGCCCATGTGGTTAATGAGAAACATCATGACTTCATGTTAACTTGCGAAAATTAACAACAAACCTAAATTACAGAACCACTATATGAATTACAGCACAATGGTAATGTGGTCAAATTAATCAAACAAATACAAATCCACGAATCAATCAATTAACTTTAGCATATTCTGAATTGATGTAATCACTGAATTCCTCTTACCTGATCGTGACATCCTTTTTATCTTCATGAGAAAGGCCACTTCTCCATGTCTGTGGTTGAAAGCATGCAATACGCAGATCAAATAAGTCCTTTGGTCTGACTAGGCAAAGTTTCCTCAGCGGTTCCTTCAAGTGTGTGACACAGAGAGAGAGAGAGAGAGAGAGCTCTGAGTCTTTTCTTTTTCCCTCTACTGTTGAGACTCCAGCTTAGTTGACCTGTCTTTTAGAATTCCTCCTTTTGTCTCCCGGGTACTTTCCAAATCTTTTCACCCCCTTCTCTCTCTCACGCAATCTGCACTGCGCTCTCACTTTGGATTTTCCGACCTCTCAGCCTGTCAAACTGCAGCCTTTCCCTTTCCTTCTCTTTCCCTGTTGACCCAGTATATTACAGACCTCACTCTCTGCTCACCCTTTAAATTGGCTAATGGACAGAGTGGGGGAAACAGACCCGCTATCTCTCTCTCTCTCGCCCTCTGGGCAGTCTGTCTGTGTGAGCTCAGACAGAGGCTAGCCTGAAAGTGAAAGTGCTTGATATCTGCTCCCTGTAAATCTCTCAGCCCCTCCCACCACCAGTCATTTCACGTCCCTATTGACTGACCAAGCCCCTCTCCCTCTTAATTCAATGAAATTAAATTCAATGGGCTTTATTGGCATGGGAAACAAATGTTTACATTGTCAAAGCAAGTGAAATAGATAAACAAAAGTGAAATAAAAAATACAAAATAAACAGTAAACATTACACTCACAAAAATTCCTCTCTCTCACTTTCTCTCTCCCTCTCTCTGCCCCCCCACCCCCAATCCAAACGAGGCCTCAGAAGGCTTAAGTCATGCCATATGTTTTCAATCCACCTCCCACACCCATGAGCTTGTGTGCATGCCTCCTTGTCTCCAGTGAGCCAGTTAGTAATACTCATCCTGTTGAGTCACCACACAGAGGGAATCTCATACATCAACAATCTTGTATTTTTTTAGGCTAAAAAGATTGCAACACTGACTGACTTACGCTGCAAGTCATTCAAGTGTGCAAAGTCAATAATAATCATGACAGTGAAGCTGATGTTCCTTCTCAAAAATAAAAAATAAATGAATAACAAAAAATGACAGTTGATTTGAAGTGGAAAAGTTTAGTATCCTAGTTTGGAGGCTTAGATACTTCCTCACATTTTGATAGCACTTTAGTTTGTGGTACACTCGTTTATTATTTCAAGTGCTACTCAGATATTTTTGTTATGACAAACTACTATTGAGAAAGTGAGTGGGGATCAGAAGTAGATCAATTAGTACATTGTCATGTTCAGGTTTTACGAAGTCATTGTTGTAGTACTACTTCTTGTGTCACTTCCATTTTGAACATGGGCCAAGAGAAACAGTGAATGTTCTAGAGGTCCAAAGGGAAAAGGAAGACAGAGTTCTGCAGTCCAACAGACCAACATTCTTCAGCCTCCCAGAGGCACCATCAGTCCTAACTCTTTTCACCTTGGTCCTCTGCATATGGCAGTAAGATGATCTCAGGTCAGTTTAGCATATTCTTCCTTTATGGTTCAGAAGTGGGAAGGATAAGATGGTCCAAGATCTGTGTCTAAGAGCTTCTACCCAGAGTGTATATACAGTGCCCTCTGTAATTATTGAGACAGCGAAACATTTTTAAAAATTATTTTGGTTCTGTACTCCAGCACTTTGGATTTGAAATTATACAATGACTATGAGGTTAAACTGCAGTCTGGCAGCTTTAATTTGAAGGTATTTTCCTCCATATTGGGTGAACAGTTCAGAAAATACAGCACTTTTTGTACATAGTCCCTTCATTTTAGGGGACCAAAAGCATTGGGACAAATTCACTTATATGTGTATTAAAGTAGTCAAAAGTGCAGTATTTGGCCCCATATTCCTAGCACGCAATGATTACATCAAGCTTGTGACTTGGAGTCACTTTTATTGTAAATAAGAATATAACATGTTTCTAAACACTTCTACATTAATGTGGATGCTACCATGATTACGGATAGTCCTGAATTAATTGTAAATAATGATGGACAAAGTTAGACTCAAAAATATCATACCCCCCCAAAATACTAACCTCCCATGTTATGTAATGGTGAGAGGTTAGCATCTCTTGGGGGTATGATATAAAATGCTAACCTCCCATGTTATTGTAATGGTGAGAGGTTAGCATGTCTTGGGGGTATGATATAAAATGCTAACCTCCCATGTTATTGTATAGGTGAGAGGTTAGCATCTCTTGGGGGTATGATATAAAATGCTAACCTCCCATGTTATTGTAATGGTGAGAGGTTAGCATGTCTTGGGGGTATGATATAAAATGCTAACCTCCCATGTTATTGTAATGGTGAGAGGTTAGCATGTCTTGGGGGTGTGATATAAAATACTAACCTCCCATGTTATTGTAATGGTGAGAGGTTAGCATGTCTTGGGGGTATGATATAAAATGCTAACCTCCCATGTTATTGTAATGGTGAGAGGTTAGCATCTCTTGGGGGTATGATATAAAATGCTAACCTCCCATGTTATTGTAACGGTGAGAGGTTAGCATATATTCGGGGTATGATATTTCTGCATCTGTAACTTTGTTTTACTGTCTACCCTACTATATTATAAGACCTAACGTTCCACCAGCGGGCTGTCCTACAGTTTACAATATCAAATCAATGGTCATGTGTAACCAACTGTATTCCTTTGTGCTGTGTTGGAAACACCCTTTAAGTAAGTATGATTCACTGGTACATACCATTCATAAAAAAATAAATAAAAAACAAGCTCTCAAATTTCTCCCACTATTTTTAAGAACTATGATATAAGTAGAAATACACACAAAAATGTATGTTTTAATATGCAGTAATTTGCACAATCATTATATACAGTACCTGTCAAAAGTTTGGACCCCTACTAATTTCAGGTGTTTTTCTTTATTTTTACTATTTTCTACATTGTCAAATAACACTGAAGACATCAAAACTATGAAATAACACGTATGGAATCATGTAGTAACCAAAAAAAGTGTTAAACAAATCAAAATATATTTTATATTTGAGATTCTTCAAAGTAGCCACCCTTTGCTTTAATGGCAGCTTTGCACACATACTCTTGGCATTCTCTCAACTGACTTCTTGAGGTTGTCACCTGGAATGCATTTAAATTAACAGGTGTACATTGTTAAAAGTTAATTTATGGAATTTCTTTCCTTCTTAATGCGTTTGAGCCAATCAGTTGTGTTGTGACAAGTTAGGGGTGGTACTTGGTAAAATACTAAGTCCATATTATGGCAAGAACAACTCAAATAATCAAAGAGAAATTACAGTCCATCATTACTTTAAAACATGAAGGTCAGTCAATCCGGGAAAATGTCAATAACTTTGAAAGTTTCTTCAAGTGCAGTCGCAAAAACGATCAAGCGCTATAGCTCTCATTGGCAACTAACTTCACCTCAGATTGCACCTCACAGTTCAAGTAACAGACACATCTCAACATCAACTGTTCAGAGGAGACTGCGTGAATCAGGCCTTCATGGTCAAATTACTGTAACGAAACCACTACTAAAGGACACCAATAAGAAGAGACTTGCTTGGACCAAGAAACCCGAGCAATGGACATTAGACTGGTGGAAATCTGTCCTTTGGTCTGATGAGTCCAGATTTGAGATTTTTGTTTCCAACCACCGTGTCTTTGTAAGAATTTAAGGCAAATTTAACCAGCATGGCTACCACAGCATTCAGCAGCGATACGCCATCCCATCTGGTTTGCGCTTAGTGGGACTATCATTTGTTTTTCAACAGGAAAATGACCCAACACACCTCCAGGCTGTGTAAGTTATTTGACCAAGGAGGAAAGTGATGGAGTGCTGCATCAGATGACCTCGCCTCCACAATCACCCGACCTAAACCCAATTGAGATGGTTTGCGATGAGTTGGACTACAGAGTGAAAGAAAAGAAGCCAACAAGCGCTCACCATATGTGGGAACTCCTTCAAGACTGTTGGAAAAGCATTCCAGGTGAAGCTGGTTGAGAGAATGCCAAGAGTGTGCATATCTGTTATCAAGGCAAAGGGTGGCCACTTTGAAGAATCTAAAATCTATATTTCATCATTTGTCATAATAAAGAAAAACCCTTGAATGAGTAGGTGTGTCCAAACATTTGAGTGGTAGTGCACATATGAGGTCAAAATAATAAAAACAAAGCCTCGTGCCACTGGATTTTACAAGTCTGCAGACTTCACCAAAAGTCTTCTGAAAGGGATCAAATAACTGCAAAAACAACAATTTAGTTTTAATAATGAGTTACTAGCTTGTTAGTGAAGAAGCCCCCTGCTGATGTGGTAGTGTACAACACAATATGTTGAGGGACTGAGAGCTCGTTATGCAAGGGTTTTGCGTGTCACGATGACCTAGAACTGTTGTTTTACACCACTTGAGGTCTCTTGGCTGACAGCCACTTATTGTAAAAAAAAGCATGTGAGGGAACTGGCAAAGGACACAAGTTTTTTTTCCCTCCACTCTTTTTCTTCTCCCATCTTTCTTTGATTTAATGATTCTCCACAAGATGGTGCCAGTTGGGAAAAAGGATGAATGCCACACCAATATTTCAGTTTCAGCTCAAGCAGTTATTTTATTTGAATATCTCTGTACAATGTGTTAACAAACTATTGAAACTTGTATAATAAGTTAGACATAAAATTGTGGATAGTGTTCTTATAATAATTCCCTTTGATTAATAAAAAAAAAACAGATACTAATTACTTATTATGTTTTACATAATGTATCTGAATAAATTATTAATTTAAAACTGACCCATGAAGTGGCTTTTTGTTCTTTATTGTGAAGGATGGATTTCAATCAAGTCAGCACCTGGACACAAACATATCCTTCAGTCAGTCTATCTGTCACTACTCACTCATTCACACTCGTTTTCTTTCCCTTTCTCTCTGTCTGTCCAAATACAGTAGTAGGTGCATGCAGAGGAGGCTGGTAGGAGGAGCTATAGCAAGGGCTCATTGTAATGGCTGGAAAGGTATAAATGGAACAGTGTCAAACATATGGAAATCACGTTAGATTCCGTTCCATTTAATCCATTCCAGCCATTACAATGAGCCCACCCTCCTATACCTCCTCCCACCAGCCTCCTATACTGAGATACAGTATATTTCACTCCAGCTGTATGGTCTCTCCCACTACCTCCCATCTTCTCCTCCACTGCTCTCTCACTGGCTAAGGGGCCTCTCCCCTCCTCTGACAGCGGTCATCAGATGGCTCTTGTAGGTCTTGCTGAGTCCCGTCATCCAGAACTTGAGCAGCCTGACGTTGTCCTCCTCCCCAGGCCCCGTGGCACCCAGCAGGGCCAACACCTTCTGGGTGTCCTCCCTCCCACGCCCATCTACCTTGGAGAACTTAAACAGCACCTTCACTTTACTAAGGAATTGAAAGGGTAGGGGGGGGTATGGATAGAAGTGGGAGGGAGAGGAGTTATTGGAATTTCCCAATGATTCTGGACTACATTAAGCATTCCACATCATCCTGTACTGCACAGCCAATGTAACCAGGCTGGGGCTTTGGGGGGTTTCATAGGGGGACTTGTTTGACTCTTTAATGCCCCACTATCTACAGTTGCATACCTACATACCTCTGTTTAAAAAAAGCCAAAGAATTGAAACTTCAAAGTTGAGGGAAATTCCCTGCTCATCAGAGGGGTTGTTGTTACTCACTTCATCCACTCCTCCTTCAGACACAGCAGACAGTGAGAGACCACGTCCACTGACAGGTTCTCATTGGACAACGCCACCTCGATCTTATTCAACAACGTGGGACCTGAGAGGGGTGGGGGGAAGAGAGAGAAGGATAGAGAGCAAGGGAGGGGGAGTGATAGGGGTGAAGAGAGACAGGGAGAGAGCACGAGAGATGCAGGTCAATAGATTGAAACTGTAAAGTTAATGGAGGGAAATTTCACATGACTAATTGCATCTCTTTGACCTTTGCCATGATTGTTAGCAACTAGAGGTGCCTTGAAGAAGACATGTTGATGATGTATATAGTATATTGTCCAGATGGGGTCTATCCTCACCTTTATCTGTAGGCTGTGAGTTGGTACTGCTGATGTTGAACTGATAGAGTGAGAGGATGTCTTCACCACAAGCAGCAGAGTACAGAGAACCCCTCTCCAGACTGACCACATCCACCAACACTGAGAACTCTGGGAAGGGACACAGCAAGATGGACATATTTTATGGGTATTTTAGGATTCGAAACCTTTTATTTGTTATTTGTTCTGTTCGCACTTATAACTAATATCATTATCATCCAGTATTTTATTATTAGCATATTACTATCATATGTAATAGTGATTATAAGCAGACCTCCAAATAAAGCAGTAACCACAGTGATGTATTCTGGGTTTGTGTACCTGAGGAGCTGACGTGTGTGGGGATGGGCACGTCAGGGCTGAGGCCCAGGAAGTTACATCGGTATGCTTCCTCATACTGGGCGCTGTACGTCACAGAGCGGACACAGCCCACCGGGAGCAAGGCCTGATGGGATATATACCAAACCATGTGATTAGCAAAGAATGTTAGGAGGAATATTCTTTAAAGGGGGATACAATGAGTAAACTTTTGATTGGATGACCTTCAACATGGTGAATGCTGAATGGATGAGCCCTGGGTCAGCCCCTCTCAATATGACCTGATTTCCCATGAGCACGTGCCATGCTAGCTGGCGGAAATCAGTGGTCCCGAGCACCTGTGTACCAATCAGATAACCGATATCATCACAAGGAAACAGACAAGAAATGCATTCACAAAATAAGAGGATATTGGTTTCCCTCTATAACCAATTGGTTCACAAAGTTGTTTATTTTGAAACCAAGTGGTTAACAGAATTAAGTATGGCGTATGATGTGCTAGAAATGAAAGTGTTCATAATGTGGTATGGAGAAAGGCACACCAATGTTTACCTGTCTTAAATGTCTCAAGGACCTGAACTTTGGACCAGGATACCCCTCTGCTTTCCCCTCGTCAAACAAGAAGTCTCTGTACAGCTCGCTCTCCGATTGGTGGCACTGGGGTCTAGACCCACCCCCTTCTGCTCCTTCCCAGCAACTCATTTCCTCCTCTTGCTCTGAGAAGACAACAGGACATTGTTAAAAAGACATACAAAACACCCAATATCGGGACTTATTCCAAGATATATATATACTGTTATTTTATTTAAATTGATTTAGTCAGGATAGTGAACAAAGTACCTGTCTGTCTCTCTATGAGCACCGGCGCGTACCCGTCTGTCTCTCTATGAGCACCGGCGCGTACCCGTCTGCCTCTCTATGAGCACCGGCGCGTACCCGTCTGTCTCTCTATGAGCACCGGCGCGTACCCGTCTGTCTCTCTATGAGCACCGGTGCGTACCCGTCTGTCCCTCTATGAGCACCAGTGCGTACCCGTCTGTCCCTCTATGAGCACCAGTGCGTACCCGTCTGTCCCTCTATGAGCACCAGTGCGTACCCGTCTGTCTCTCTATGAGCACCAGTGCGTACCCGTCTGTCTCTCTATGAGCACCAGTGCGTACCAGTCTGTCTCTCTATGAGCACCGGTGCGTACCCGTCTGTCTCTCTATGAGCACCGGTGCGTACCCGTCTGTCTCTCTATGAGCACCGGTGCGTACCCGTCTGTCTCTCTATGAGCACCGGTGCGTACCCGTCTGTCCCTCTATGAGCACCAGTGCGTACCCGTCTGTCCCTCTATGAGCACCAGTGCGTACCCGTCTGTCCCTCTATGAGCACCAGTGCGTACCCGTCTGTCCCTCTATGAGCACCAGTGCGTACCCGTCTGTCCCTCTATGAGCACCAGTGCGTACCCGTCTGTCCCTCTATGAGCACCAGTGCGTACCCGTCTGTCCCTCTATGAGCACCAGTGCGTACCTGTCTGTCCCTCTATGAGCACCAGTGCGTACCCGTCTGTCCCTCTATGAGCACCAGTGCGTACCTGTCTGTCCCTCTATGAGCACCAGTGCGTACCTGTCTGTCCCTCTATGAGCACCAGTGCGTACCTGTCTGTCTCTCTATGAGCACCAGTGCGTACCTGTCTGTCTCTCTATGAGCACCAGTGCGTGCCTGTCTGTCTCTCTATGAGCACCAGTGCGTACCTGTCTGTCTCTCTATGAGCACCAGTGCGTACCTGTCTGTCTCTCTATGAGCACCAGTGCGTACCTGTCTGTCTCTCTATGAGCACCAGTGCGTACCCGTCTGTCTCTCTATGAGCACCAGTGCGTACCCGTCTGTCTCTCTATGAGCACCAGTGCGTACCAGTCTGTCTCTCTATGAGCACCGGTGCGTACCCGTCTGTCTCTCTATGAGCACCGGTGCGTACCCGTCTGTCTCTCTATGAGCACCAGTGCGTACCCGTCTGTCTCTCTATGAGCACCAGTGCGCACCCGTCTGTCTCTCTATGAGCACCAGTGCGTACCCGTCTGTCTCTCTATGAGCACCAGTGCGTACCTGTCTGTCTCTCTATGAGCACCAGTGCGTACCCGTCTGTCCCTCTATGAGCACCAGTGCGTACCCGTCTGTCCCTCTATGAGCACCAGTGCGTACCCGTCTGTCCCTCTATGAGCACCAGTGCGTACCCGTCTGTCCCTCTATGAGCACCAGTGCGTACCCGTCTGTCTCTCTATGAGCACCAGTGCGTACCCGTCTGTCTCTCTATGAGCACCAGTGCGTACCTGTCTGTCCCTCTATGAGCACCAGTGCGTACCTGTCTGTCCCTCTATGAGCACCAGTGCGTACCTGTCTGTCTCTCTATGAGCACCAGTGCGTACCTGTCTGTCTCTCTATGAGCACCAGTGCGTGCCTGTCTGTCTCTCTATGAGCACCAGTGCGTACCTGTCTGTCTCTCTATGAGCACCAGTGCGTACCTGTCTGTCTCTCTATGAGCACCAGTGCGTACCTGTCTGTCCCTCTATGAGCACCAGTGCGTACCTGTCTGTCCCTCTATGAGCACCAGTGCGTACCCGTCTGTCTCTCTATGAGCACCAGTGCGTACCCGTCTGTCTCTCTATGAGCACCAGTGCGTACCCGTCTGTCTCTCTATGAGCACCAGTGCGTACCCGTCTGTCTCTCTATGAGCACCAGTGTGTACCTGTCTGTCCCTCTATGAGCACCAGTGCGTACCTGTCTGTCCCTCTATGAGCACCAGTGCGTACCTGTCTGTCCCTCTATGAGCACCAGTGCGTACCTGTCTGTCCCTCTATGAGCACCAGTGCGTACCTGTCTGTCCCTCTATGAGCACCAGTGCGTACCTGTCTGTCTCTCTATGAGCACCAGTGCGTACCTGTCTGTCTCTCTATGAGCACCAGTGCGTACCTGTCTGTCTCTCTATGAGCACCAGTGCGTACCTGTCTGTCTCTCTATGAGCACCAGTGCGTACCTGTCTGTCTCTCTATGAGCACCAGTGCGTACCTGTCTGTCCCTCTATGAGCACCAGTGCGTACCTGTCTGTCCCTCTATGAGCACCAGTGCGTACCTGTCTGTCTCTCTATGAGCACCAGTGCGTACTTGTCTGTCTCTCTATGAGCACCAGTGCGTACCGGTCTGTCTCTCTATGAGCACCAGTGTGTACCGGTCTGTCTGTTCTCCCCTCGCTCTATGCGCACCAGTGCGTACCTGTCTGTCTCTCTATAAGAACCAGTGTGTCCTCTGTGGGAGCTCCCTCGAGCAGCTTCTCTGTCAGACGACTACCACAGGCCTTCAGTAACCTGCAGTAGAGGAGAAAACACAAGAGAGTGTATCAAACAACTGGGATAGACAGATAGAACACTGCCCGACCACCCCTGATGTTGACTGTATGTCTGCTATGGTTTAGATTAGTAACCTTAGTGATCGTTAGCGACAGTTAGCCGTCTCACCAGCTGAAGGAGGAGTGTAGGCTTGCCCAGAGGTTGGTGTGCTGGGTGAGGGAGGGCAGGGAGCGGGCCGCGTTACCACTCCTCTGGTGGGGGAAGACAGCAGGAGAGAACACGCTGTTCATCCTCACCGCCCTCTGAGGACACACACACTGCTCACTGTCAAACACCTGTAGAGGATAGGGGGAGGGGGGAGAAATAAGAGGGAGAGAAGTCAAACATTCTGTCTGGTAGTAAGAGTCAGTGTTCATGTTTATTTGTCTTATGTTTAAAGTTCACGTTATCAATAGTAAGTGTGTTTTAATGTGTGTATATATCTATGTCCCATTAATTTAACATGGTGTGTTAGTTTGTGTGTGTGTCCTTACCTTCAGTGCTGTGCTCTGTAGACTCTGTATAGTGAGTCTGAGGTGGCGCAGCAGGAAGGGCCAAGAGTTGATGAGGTAGATCCTGTCCATGGCTACCATGACGATACTGTACCACCGCTGAAAGCCCCGGGCCAGGCTGTCCTTGATGAAGAACGTGTGAGAGAACACAAAACCATGCTGCTCATCCCCAAAGAAGATAGGACCCTCACGACCTGGACACACCTAGAGAGGCAGGGAGGGAGAGAGGCAGATGAGAGAGGGAGGGTACTGAGGGGAGAACAGACATTAGGAACAGAGCAAATGGAATGGCATCAAACACCTGGAAATCATGTTTAATGTATTTGATACCATTCCACTGATTCCACTCCAGTCATTACCACAAGCCCGTCCTCCCCAATTAAGCTGCCACCAACCTCCTGTGATGTCTATCTATCTATCAGGGGTCTCCTACAGGTAGATCACACAGTAGCTCGCAGCCCCCCAATGAGTAGCACCCCAAACAATTCTGAAAGTACATGCAATTTTCACGTGTTCCACCGCAAACAAATCTCACAAGTAGACTCAGACACGGCAAGCTCCCAGCTACCATCTAATCAACGAAACACTGACATTATCCCACCGCTGGTTAGTCACTAGGGCCTAAAGTCACGTTACCCTAAAGGTGCAGGTGAACATTTCTGTCTCATCTGTGATATTTTGGTTAAAATAATGAAATTAAACAATTTACTAGTAATAAATGTATTGTTTTACAAACATTAAAAAGCATGTAATCTGTTTGAGTGTTTTTTAAATGTATATAATTATTGATTACAAAAAACACAAGGAAGGGGTAACATTAAAGTATCAGAACATGAAGGACAAACAATACAGCATCAAGACACTATCAAACATGTATCAGTCTTTCTGCAACAGAGCCATCCTTATGTGTGAGGGTGTCTACTACCACTATCAAACATGTATCAGTCTTTCTGCAACAGAGCCATCCTTATGTGTGAGGGTGTCTACTACCACTATCAAACATGTATCAGTCTTTCTGCAACAGAGCCATCCTTATGTGTGAGGGTGTCGATCTACTACCACTATCAAACATGTATCAGTCTTTCTGCAACAGAGCCATCCTTATGTGTGAGGGTGTCTACAACCACTATCATACATGTATCAGTCTTTCTGCAACAGAGCCATCCTTATGTGTGAGGGTGTCTACTACCACTATCATACATGTATCAGTCTTTCTGCAACAGAGCCATCCTTATGTGTGAGGGTGTCTACTACTACTACTATCAAACATGTATCAGTCTTTCTGCAACAGAGCCATCCTTATGTGTGAGGGTGTCTACTACCACTATCAAACATGTATCAGTCTTTCTGCAACAGAGCCATCCTTATGTGTGAGGGTGTCTACTACCACTATCAAACATGTATCAGTCTTTCTGCAACAGAGCCATCCTTATGTGTGAGGGTGTCTACTACTACTACTATCAAACATGTATCAGTCTTTCTGCAACAGAGCCATCCTTATGTGTGAGGGTGTCTACTACTACTACTATCAAACATGTATCAGTCTTTCTGCAACAGAGCCATCCTTATGTGTGAGGGTGTCTACTACCACTATCAAACATGTATCAGTCTTTCTGCAACAGAGCCATCCTTATGTGTGAGGGTGTCTACTACTACTACTACTATCAAACATGTATCAGTCTTTCTGCAACAGAGCCATCCTTATGTGTGAGGGTGTCTACTACCACTATCAAACATGTATCAGTCTTTCTGCAACAGAGCCATCCTTATGTGTGAGGGTGTCTACTACCACTATCAAACATGTATCAGTCTTTCTGCAACAGAGCCATCCTTATGTGTGAGGGTGTCTACTACCACTATCAAACATGTATCAGTCTTTCTGCAACAGAGCCATCCTTATGTGTGAGGGTGTCTACTACCACTATCAAACATGTATCAGTCTTCCCGCAACAGAGCCATCCTTATGTGTGAGGGTGTCTACTACTACTACTATCAAACATGTATCAGTCTTTCTGCAACAGAGCCATCCTTATGTGTGAGGGTGTCTACTACCACTATCAAACATGTATCAGTCTTTCTGCAACAGAGCCATCCTTATGTGTGAGGGTGTCTACTACCACTATCAAACATGTATCAGTCTTTCTGCAACAGAGCCATCCTTATGTGTGAGGGTGTCTACTACCACTATCAAACATGTATCAGTCTTCCCGCAACAGAGCCATCCTTATGTGTGAGGGTGTCTACTACCACTATCAAACATGTATCAGTCTTTCTGCAACAGAGCCATCCTTATGTGTGAGGGTGTCTACTACCACTATCAAACATGTATCAGTCTTTCTGCAACAGAGCCATCCTTATGTGTGAGGGTGTCTACTACCACTATCAAACATGTATCAGTCTTCCCGCAACAGAGCCATCCTTATGTGTGAGGGTGTCTACTACTACTACTATCAAACATGTATCAGTCTTTCTGCAACAGAGCCATCCTTATGTGTGAGGGTGTCTACTACCACTATCAAACATGTATCAGTCTTTCTGCAACAGAGCCATCCTTATGTGTGAGGGTGTCTACTACCACTATCAAACATGTATCAGTCTTCCCGCAACAGAGCCATCCTTATGTGTGAGGGTGTCTACTACCACTATCAAACATGTATCAGTCTTTCTGCAACAGAGCCATCCTTATGTGTGAGGGTGTCTACTACTACTACTATCAAACATGTATCAGTCTTTCTGCAACAGAGCCATCCTTATGTGTGAGGGTGTCTACTACCACTATCAAACATGTATCAGTCTTTCTGCAACAGAGCCATCCTTATGTGTGAGGGTGTCTACTACCACTATCAAACATGTATCAGTCTTTCTGCAACAGAGCCATCCTTATGTGTGAGGGTGTCTACTACCACTATCAAACATGTATCAGTCTTTCTGCAACAGAGCCATCCTTATGTGTGAGGGTGTCTACTACTACTACTATCAAACATGTATCAGTCTTTCTGCAACAGAGCCATCCTTATGTGTGAGGGTGTCTACTACCACTATCATACATGTATCAGTCTTTCTGCAACAGAGCCATCCTTATGTGTGAGGGTGTCTACTACCACTATCAAACATGTATCAGTCTCTCCGCAACAGATCCATCCTTATGTGTGAGGGTGTCTACTACCACTATCATACATGTATCAGTCTTTCTGCAACAGAGCCATCCTTATGTGTGAGGGTGTCTACTACCACTATCAAACATGTATCAGTCTCTCCGCAACAGATCCATCCTTATGTGTGAGGGTGTCTACTACCACTATCATACATGTATCAGTCTTTCTGCAACAGAGCCATCCTTATGTGTGAGGGTGTCTACTACCACTATCAAACATGTATCAGTCTCTCCGCAACAGATCCATCCTTATGTGTGAGGGTGTCTACTACCACTATCATACATGTATCAGTCTCTCCGCAACAGAGCCATCCTTATGTGTGAGGGTGTCTACTACCACTATCAAACATGTATCAGTCTCTCCGCAACAGATCCATCCTTATGTGTGAGGGTGTCTACTACCACTATCATACATGTATCAGTCTTTCTGCAACAGAGCCATCCTTATGTGTGAGGGTGTCTACTACCACTATCAAACGTGTATCAGTCTTTCTGCAACAGAGCCATCCTTATGTGTGAGGGTGTCTACTACCACTATCATACATGTATCAGTCTTTCTGCAACAGAGCCATCCTTATGTGTGAGGGTGTCTACTACCACTATCAAACATGTATCAGTCTCTCCGCAACAGATCCATCCTTATGTGTGAGGGTGTCTACTACCACTATCATACATGTATCAGTCTTTCTGCAACAGAGCCATCCTTATGTGTGAGGGTGTCTACTACTACTATCAAACATGTATCAGTCTTTCTGCAACAGAGCCATCCTTATGTGTGAGGGTGTCTACTACCACTATCATACATGTATCAGTCTTTCTGCAACAGAGCCATCCTTGTGTGAGGGTGTCTACTACCACTATCAAACATGTATCAGTCTCTCCGCAACAGAGCCATCCTTATGTGTGAGGGTGTCTACTACTACTACTATCAAACATGTATCAGTCTCTCCGCAACAGAGCCATCCTTATGTGTGAGGGTGCGTGTGCATGATAGTGATATAAAATGTCATAGTTTCCTTTTTCATGATCACAATCTTGTGAAACCCGATCCTTCCAAGATCCCCCCCACAGTTCCCCAATAGCTGTCCCTCAACCATTCGAGACCCCTCCCACAATCGCCCCCCCCATTCCCCACCCCCAAGAACCCCCAATGCACCAACAACCAAGGTAATGAACTAAAGAGAAAAAAGGAAGACAGAAGAAAACAGCAAACGTTGCAAAATTTTTAAAAATAAAATAAAATGTAAAACAAAGGACATCAAGGACAACTGAAATCATAACAGCAATGCCTACTTTATATGTTGTGTGCATGTCTGGCACTATTACATGTATGTGTGTGTTCTTGTATATGTTTATTTGAATGAGAGTGTGTGTATATGCGTGTGTACAAACACCTGCACAGCCTCAGGCAATCCGGCATTAGTTGTAAAAACACTGCCACTTAGTGTCATTCAAATGTACCTTCATTATGTTTTATTTAGACTTTTTTTCACCTTTATCTTTTGACCATCTTTCTCTCTCTCTCACACAGCAACTCCACTGCCACTTGTCTCCAATTCCACATACCAACCCTCAGCCCATCCCATCTATCTCTGCTGGCCACCCACTTCGTGTTTCTATGCAACACATATCTTTCAACTGTGCTATGATGTTTAACGTACAATTTCAATCTATTCATGCCTTCTTTTTTTTCGGAACCTGTAGAATTTAGTACAGCCACGGTGTTATGGAGCTGTCTCGGAATAGCTGTCCATTTATAAAGAGTTTGTCCACAATGATTAAGACATGCCTACCATCCATCCTTTGTTGTCTTTGTACCAGATACAGTATCTTACGATGTTCGTTTATTTCCTTTGGAAATTGGTCATTGAGACCGAATTTGGTCCCTTTATTTCCCTTCCTCTGCTTTTGATCAGCTCCTTTTGTTGGTAGTATTCACATTTTGCGATGATTGGTCGGGGACCCTTGGTCTTGTCGCTCCGAGCTCCAAGTCTGTGTACTCGGTGGAAAGCCACCTTGTTTACAGTCTCTATAGGAAGTTTCAATGCGGATTACATGAATTCTCTGATCGGGCACTCTGGATTATTGGATGCGTCCTCAGGAATCCCAGAAAAAAAATGATTTTCACGCATGCTACGACTTTGTATGTCTAATAGCGTCTCCATCACCCTGTTTTTCCTGAGTAGACAATCAATGTTGGAATCGTGTATTTTTGTCTGTGAGTGTCTTGTTTTCTCTTTGGAGCTTGAGACTTTCACTCTGTCTGAACTCCAAACCCCCCCTCAGCCCTGCTGCCTCCTCATACAACTGTTCTATTGTTGCATGGATTCCAGCCCTGCTACCTCCTCACACAACTTGTCCAGTGTTGCATGAATTCCAGCCCTGCTACCTCCTCACACAACTTGTCCAGTGTTGCATGAATTCCAGCCCTGCTACCTCCTCACACAACTTGTCCAGTGTTGCATGAATTCCAGCCCTGCTACCTCCTCACACAACTTGTCCAGTGTTGCATGGATTCCAGCCCTGCTACCTCCTCACACAACTTGTCCAGTGTTGCATGGATTCCAGCCCTGCTACCTCCTCACACAACTTGTCCAGTGTTGCATGGATTCCAGCCCTGCTACCTCCTCACACAACTTGTCCAGTGTTGCATGGATTCCAGCCCTGCTACCTCCTCACACAACTTGTCCAGTGTTGCATGGATTCCAGCCCTGCTACCTCCTCACACAACTTGTCCAGTGTTGCATGGATTCCAGCCCTGCTACCTCCTCACACAACTTGTCCAATGTTGCATGGATTCCAGCCCTGCTACCTCCTCACACAACTTGTCCAATGTTGCATGGATTCCAGCCCCGCTGCCTCCTCACACAACTTGTCCAGTGTTGCATGGATTCCAGCCCTGCTACTTCCTCACACAACTTGTCCAGTGTTGCATGGATTCCAGCCCTGCTACCTCCTCACACAACTTGTCCAGTGTTGCATGGATTCCAGCCCTGCTACCTCCTCACACAACTTGTCCAATGTTGCATGGATTCCAGCCCTGCTACCTCCTCACACAACTTGTCCAATGTTGCATGGATTCCAGCCAGAGCACTAGCCTCTACCTCAATGGTAGATGAATCTGTTTTTCTTTTTTTGTCGGGTTAAAGTTATTTGTGAGGTGGTCGGATCTTTCCACGAAGGGGTATGTTGTTCCTCCATAGCGTAAAGCTGTTGGTACTCGTCGATTTCCCTCAGGATCTGCTTGGTATCCAGATTGGCTCTATACTGCAAACAGTTGTTTTGCGAAAAGATAATAATGAGTCTTTCCCACGACGACGACAGGTGTCTGTAATACAGCCAGTTAGCACTCGCGGAATCACCGCAACAACAAAAAAAGGAACACAAACTTGCAGTCCCAGCCGTGAAGGCTAACCACGTTGTGGAATCCTTAGTAACAAAACTTTAGGTCAGATTAAAATCCATTTAATGAAAAAGTTTTAATGAAACAACAAACCGAGTGTAGACAGTACAGTGTCCTGTCGCACGCTCTCTTTTTGAGTGTAATTTTAGCGGGGGGAAAATATTTTGTCTGGTAAAAATTCTGTGTGGCTGGTAGATTTTTTTTATCTACCTGCCACAGTGGCTGGTGGCCCAAAAAGTAAATGTTATGCCCCGTTGGCTTAAAAAGTCAATGCTATGCCCTGTTGGCTTAAAAAGTCAATGCTATGCCCTGTTGGCTTAAAAAGTCAATGCTATCCCCTGTTGGCTTAAAAAGTCAATGCTATCCCCTGTTGGCTTAAAAAGTCAATGTTATGCCCTGTTGGCTTAAAAAGTCAATGTTATGCCCTGTTGGCTTAAAAAGTCAATGTTATGCCCTGTTGGCTTAAAAAGTCAATGTTATGCCCTGTTGGCTTAAAAAGTCAATGTTATGCTCTGTTGGCTTAAAAAGTCAATGTTATGCCCTGTTGGCTTAAAAAGTCAATGTTATGCCCTGTTGGCTTAAAAAGTCAATGTTATGCCCTGTTGGCTTAAAAAGTCAATGTTATGCCCTGTTGGCTTAAAAAGTCAATGTTATGCCCTGTTGGCTTAAAAAGTCAATGTTATGCTCTGTTGGCTTAAAAAGTCAATGTTATGCCCTGGCTTAAAAAGTCTGCCCTGTTGGCTTAAAAAGTCAATGTTATGCCCTGTTGGCTTAAAAAGTCAATGCTATGCCCTGTTGGCTTAAAAAGTCAATGTTATGCTCTGTTGGCTTAAAAAGTCAATGTTATGCCCTGTTGGCTTAAAAAGTCAATGTTATGCCCTGTTGGCTTAAAAGTCAATGTTATGCCCTGTTGGCTTAAAAAGTCAATGTTATGCCCTGTTGGCTTAAAAAGTCAATGTTATGCCCTGTTGGCTTAAAAAGTCAATGTTATGCTCTGTTGGCTTAAAAAGTCAATGTTATGCCCTGTTGGCTTAAAAAGTCAATGTTATGCCCTGTTGGCTTAAAAAGTCAATGTTATGCCCTGTTGGCTTAAAAAGTCAATGTTATGCCCTGTTGGCTTAAAAAGTCAATGTTATGCCCTGTTGGCTTAAAAAGTCAATGTTATGCCCTGTTGGTTTAAAAAGCCAATGTTATGCCCTGTTGGTTTAAAAAGCCAATGTTATGCCCTGTTGGTTTAAAAAGCCAATGTTATGCCCTGTTGGTTTAAAAAGCCAATGTTATGCCCTGTTGGTTTAAAAAGCCACACCCAATAGCTGCCAATTAATTTCCAGCAATATTGCACCTGTCTGTCTGTGTGGTGCACACATTTGTTCATCACTCCGTGTGTAGCCAGTTGATGTGATAACCATCTCGTGGGTTGATAGATACTTCCCCCAAAACATTCTCAATTAAATGTTAACTGAAAAGTAAGCTTACCTGGCAGAAGTATATCATGAGTATCTATTATTTGGTTATTTGCAAACTTTGCCATGAAATGAGCAGCAGCAGCGCAGAACCATCGCTCGACCGGCACATTCCTCACTCCCTAGATGCACATTCCTCACTCCCTAGATGCACATTCCTCACTCCCTAGATGCACATTCCTCACTCCCTAGATGCACATCCCTCACTCCCTAGATGCACATTCCTCACTCCCTAGATGCACATTCCTCACTCCCTAGATGCACATTCCTCACTCCCTAGATGCACATTCCTCACTCCCTAGATGCACATTCCTCACTCCCTAGATGCACATTCCTCACTCCCTAGATGCACATTCCTCACTCCCTAGATGCACATTCCTCACTCCCTAGATGCACATTCCTCACTCCCTAGATGCACATTCCTCACTCCCTAGATGCACATCCCTCACTCCCTAGATGCACATTCCTCACTCCCTAGATGCACATTCCTCACTCCCTAGATGCACATTCCTCACTCCCTAGATGCACATTCCTCACTCCCTAGATGCACATTCCTCACTCCCTAGATGCACATTCCTCACTCCCTAGATGCACATTCCTCACTCCCTAGATGCACATTCCTCACTCCCTAGATGCACATTCCTCACTCCCTAGATGCACATTCCTCACTCCCTAGATGCACATTCCTCACTCCCTAGATGCACATTCCTCACTCCCTAGATGCACATCCCTCACTCCCTAGATGCACATCCTCACTCCCTAGATGCACATTCCTCACTCCCTAGATGCACATTCCTCACTCCCTAGATGCACATTCCTCACTCCCTAGATGCACATTCCTCACTCCCTAGATGCACATCCTCACTCCCTAGATGCACATCCCTCACTCCCTAGATGCACATCCCTCACTCCCTAGATGCACATCCTCACTCCCTAGATGCACATTCCTCACTCCCTAGATGCACATTCCTCACTCCCTAGATGCACATTCCTCACTCCCTAGATGCACATTCCTCACTCCCTAGATGCACATTCCTCACTCCCTAGATGCACATTCCTCACTCCCTAGATGCACATTCCTCACTCCCTAGATGCACATTCCTCACTCCCTAGATGCACATTCCTCACTCCCTAGATGCACATTCCTCACTCCCTAGATGCACATTCCTCACTCCCTAGATGCACATTCCTCACTCCCTAGATGCACATTCCTCACTCCCTAGATGCACATCCTCACTCCCTAGATGCACATCCCTCACTCCCTAGATGCACATCCTCACTCCCTAGATGCACATTCCTCACTCCCTAGATGCACATTCCTCACTCCCTAGATGCACATTCCTCACTCCCTAGATGCACATTCCTCACTCCCTAGATGCACATTCCTCACTCCCTAGATGCACATTCCTCACTCCCTAGATGCACATTCCTCACTCCCTAGATGCACATTCCTCACTCCCTAGATGCACATTCCTCACTCCCTAGATGCACATTCCTCACTCCCTAGATGCACATTCCTCACTCCCTAGATGCACATTCCTCACTCCCTAGATGCACATTCCTCACTCCCTAGATGCACATTCCTCACTCCCTAGATGCACATTCCATTCCTCACTCCCTAGATGCACATTCCTCACTCCCTAGATGCACATTCCTCACTCCCTAGATGCACATTCCTCACTCCCTAGATGCACATTCCTCACTCCCTAGATGCACATTCCTCACTCCCTAGATGCACATTCCTCACTCCCTAGATGCACATTCCTCACTCCCTAGATGCACATTCCTCACTCCCTAGATGCACATTCCTCACTCCCTAGATGCACGATTAAAAGGGCCAGAGGCGCAAGGTGGAACTACACTCCAAAATAATTCAGTTTTTTTGTTTTCTTCCAGACCCCCCCAAAAAAGTGTCTTCTGCTGTGATTTAGGCATTAACATGGACTCAGTACATCCAATTTCATTGTTTCTCTATGAACAATTGTAATTTTCAGAGTGAAAATTCAAACTGAGAACATAATTTGGGAATATACAGTTGAAGGTCGGAAGTTAACATACACCTTAGCCAAATACATTTAAACTCAGTTTTTTACAATTCCTGGCATTTAATCGTAGTAAAATATCTGTGTTGTAGGTCAGTTAGGATCACCACTTTATTTTAAGAAAGTGAAATGTCAGAATAATAGTAGAGAGAATGATTTATTTCAGATTTGATTTATTTCATCACATTCCCAGTGGGTCAGAAGTTTACATACAATTAATATTTGGTAGCATTGCCTTTAAATAGATTAACTTGGGTCAAATGTTTCAGGTAGCCTTTCAAGCGTCCCACAATAAGTTTGGTGAATTTTGTCCCATTCCTCCTGACAGAGCTGGTGTAACTGAGTCAGGTTTGTAAGGCCTCCTTGTTCGCACACGCTTTTTCAGTTCTGCCCGCAAATTTTCTATGGGATTGAGGTCAGGGCTTTGTGATGGCCACTCCAATACCTTGACTTTGCTGTCCTTAAGCCATTTTGCTACAACTTTGGAAGTATGCTTGGGGTCATTGTTCATTTGGAAGACCCATCTGCGACCAAGCTTTCAACTTCCTGACTGAAGTCTTGAGATGTTGTCTCAATATAGCCACATAATTTTCCTACCTCATGATGCCATCAATTATGTGAATTGCACCAGTCCCTCCTGCAGCAAAGCACCCCCACAACATGATGCTGCCACCCCCGTGCTTCACAGTTAGGATGGTGTTCTTTGGCTTGCAAGCCTCCCCCTTTTTCCTCCAAACATAACAATGGATATTATGGCCAAACTGTTTTGGAGCAGTGGCTTCTTCCTTGCTGAGCGGCCTTTCAGATTATGTCGATATAGGACTCGTTTTACTGTGGACATTAATACTTTTGTACCTGTTTCTTCCAGCATCTTCACAAGGTCCTTTGCTGTTGTTCTGGGATTGATTTGCACTTTTTGCCCCAAATTATGTTAATCTCTAGGGACAGAACGCATCTCCTTCCTGAGAGGTATGACTACTGCATGGTCCCATGGTGTTTATACTTGCACACTATTGTTTGTACAGATGAACGTGGTACCTTCAGGTGTTTGGAAATTGCTCCCAAGGATGAACCAGACTTGTGGAGGTCTACAATTTTTTTTCTGAGGTCTTAGCTTATTGCTTTTGATTTTCCCATGATGTCAAGCAGAGGCACTGAGTTTGAAGGTAGGCCTTGAAATACATCCACAGGTACACCTCCAATTGACTCAAATGATGTCAATTAGCCTATCAGAAGCTTCTAAAGCCATGACATAATTTTCTGAAATTTTCCAAGCTGTTTAAAAAGGCAGTCAACTTAGTGTATGTAAACTTCTGACCCACTGGAATTGTGATATAGTGAATTATAAGTGAAATAATCTGTCTGTAAACAATTGTTGGAAAAATTACTTGTGTCATGCAAAGTAGATGTCCTAACCGACTTGCCAAAACTATAGTTTTTAAACAAGAAATTTGTGGAGCCGTTGAAAATCGGGTTTTAATGACTCCAACATAAGTGTATGTAAACTTCCGACTTCAACTGTATATAAAATATTTTATAGGGCCCCCCTTAGAGTTGTTTAACCATTATTTTACCAGGTATACTGACAGAAAACAGTGTACAATAGAAAGTAGTGCACTAAGGACCCGGGGAAGACTTGCAGGGGAGAGAAGAAGAATGAGCCTATTTGAAAGCTTGAAAAAAACATTTACATTTTTTTTTTAAAGTAGCTCTCACGCTAGAAAAGGTTGGAGACCCCTGATATATATTGTCACATACACCGGATTGCTGCAGTGAAATGTCTTGTTTTATAGGGTCAACCATAGTACAGCACCCCTGGAGAAAATTAGGGTTAAATGCCTTGCTAAAGGGCACATTGACAGATTTTTTACCTTGTTGGCTTGGGTATTGGAACCAGCGACCTTTTCGTTACAGCCCTAATGCTCTAACCGCTAGGTTACCTGCCACCCTTAACTAAAGGCTTGTGTATTGACAAACAGTCTTAATGCAAGACAAATGGCAACACGCACGCTCACACATACACGAACACACAGGCGGTTACCTCACAGCTGAGGCTCCGTACGCAGGCCTGGCGGACCACACTGAAGAGCTGGGGTTGTCTGGGGTGTTGGTGGCTGAGGAACCGGATGCCTGTCTCACTGTCCACACTGACGAAGCCAGGGTGAGACGCTGGGAGAGACCGGCAGCCCTGACAAAGAGATGGAGAGAGACAGGGAGTGAATGAGAGAGAGAGTGAGTGAGTAAGAGAGAGTGAGAGTGAGTGAGAGAGGAAGAGGGAGAGAAAACGAGATGGCCAGAAAGAATAGTTATTAGACAAAACAAATGAGTCAATGTCCTTTCTATTCTGTCCATTCAGCCCTTCACTCATATCACACACATCTCCCACTCACCTCGCACATGTCTCCCACTCACCTCGCACACATCTCCCACTCACCTCACACACATCTCCCACTCACCTCACACACATCTCCCACTCACCTCACACATGTCTCCCACTCACCTCGCACACATCTCCCACTCACCTCACACACGTCTCCCACTCACCTCACACACATCTCCCACTCACCTCACACACATCTCCCACTCACCTCACACACATCTCCCACTCACCTCACACACGTCTCCCACATGTCTCCCACTCACCTCACACACATCTCCCACTCACCTCACACATGTCTCCCACTCACCTCACACATGTCTCCCACTCACCTCGCACACGTCTCCCACTCACCTCACACATGTCTCCCACTCACCTCACACACATCTCCCACTCACCTCACACACATCTCCCACTCACCTCGCACATGTCTCCCACTCACATGTCTCCCACTCACCTCACACACATCTCCCACTCACCTCACACACATCTCCCACTCACCTCGCACACATCTCCCACTCACCTCACACATGTCTCCCACTCACCTCACACACATGTCTCCCACTCACCTCACACATGTCTCCCACTCACCTCACACATGTCTCCCACTCACCTCACACATGTCTCCCACTCACCTCACACATGTCTCCCACTCACCTCACACATGTCTCCCACTCACCTCACACACACACATCTCCCACTCACCTCACACATGTCTCCCACTCACCTCGCACACATCTCCCACTCACCTCACACATGTCTCCTCTCTGTGTAGCTGAGCTGTTTGCCCTCATGGTGAGTCCCTCTCCCTCTCTGTCCGACTCTCTGTCCCCGGGTATGGGGGCGCCAGCCTGGGAGGGTGTGGGGGACGGGGGGTGCAGAGCCTCGGTGCAGAACAAGGTTCGGGGGCCATGGAGCTCACAGAAATGACAGAGAGCTACCAGAGCATTCATCTGAAAGGAGAGAACAGGGCCGGCCCACCCGTTAGGCAGGATCAGGCGGCAGCCTTCAGTTGCAGATTGACGAGGGCGGCATTTTCCAAGCTAAACTGACCAAGAAGTACCAACAACACGCTAACCTTCAGATTTCAGTGTATTAGTGGGGTTTGAAAAAAACACCCTGTGTCCCTTGCCGCTATTACTGAATTTCCTGGAATGGCACAAGGTTGGTATTTTAAAAAATCTTTTCTTTTTGCAGATGCTCCCGAGTGGCGCAGCGGTCTATGGCACTGCATATCAGTGCTCGAGGCGTCACTACGGACCTTGGTTCAATTCCAGGCTGTATTACAACTGGCCGTGATTGGGAGTCCCATAGGGCGGTGCACAATTGTCCCAGCGTCATCCAGGTTTGGCCGTCATTGTAAATAAGAATTTGTTCTTAACCGACTTGCCTAGTTAAATAAATAATAAAATAAGTCTAGAGCAACTTGCAGTAGTGAGTGCATATATTTTCATATTTGTTCATACTGGTCCCCCGTGGGAATCAAAATCACAACCCTGGCGTTGCAAGTACCATGCTCTACCAACTGAGCCAAACGGGATCATACGAAGTTGTGACAATCTGGATACCGCCCAAGCCTACTTACTGTCTAGGAGTTTCACCCATTGAGCTAAATTGTCATGATAATCAGTGGCTTCATGTTTGTACCCATACATTTTTGACGAGATGATCATAGCGAAAAATAAAATACTTCTGCATTTCCCGCTGTGTAAACACATTGATTCTCATTTCATATAGGCTCAGGACAACTTCTGATAAAGTTGGGTAGTTGATATTCAGAGCTTAAAGAAACAAAATTATAAGTCACAGGAATTAGAATTAATAAAGCCAATGCAATTGCCTGTTTTACAAAAGGTAGGCCTACCACATGGATGGGCATTCTTAAAATGTAAACTGTAGACCTCAGTAAGCACGGGCCAATGTCTTTTGAATGTCTTCTTTGGGTGCTGTTCAGACCGGCATCTTTAAAAAAATTTTTTTAGGACCAGCCTTGATTTCAACATCCATGGACCAAAACAAATCTGAACCAAACAGACATCTATATTTGGTCCGGTCCAGGCTTGATTTCAACCTCCACAGACATATGGTCCAGACCAGCCTATATTTGGCCCGAACATAAACGTCTACAATTGGTTTAGATTAGATCTGGCCCGGACCCAAACATTTTACCAGACCAAATCTGTACCAATCATAGACATACGTTTCACAAGTTTGGTCAGTAAAAAAAAGTACAGTACAATACAGCAGAGCACAGTATAGGAAAGTATAGTTCAGTACAGTACAATATGTACTCCACCGAAGACGTCTTTTCACTTTTCATTCCTAACCTAAAATAAACCTAACTTCAACGACAGGAAAATAAATATATTAGAGGGCTTTTTAACGTAATTTAGTTTACTGGGACCATTCTAGTTTGGCGGGGGTATAGGAGGTCGACAATTTGCTTCGCCTGGCCTATAGCTGCAGAACGGCCAGCACCTTCCCCGGGAGAGAACGGCCAACACCTGACCCGGGAAGAGATGACTGGTGATCAGAGGTGTGTTATTGTCAATGCTTTGTCTTTGGATTCAGTGTAAACATTGATGATGCATCTCAAATTGAATTGCTGGGGAAAGTTTCCTACAACCTTTCTAAATGGAAACCTATAAGTCAAGCACACTTACCTTGATTTAAGCAGCGTGAACAATCACTGCAACAAATTACAGGTATTCAGATTGCATCAAAACATCACAAAAGACATGACTGACAAGCTAACCCCTAGCACAGCACGAACAAATGTCTCGAAAATAGATCATGATCATTTTTCTTAAAAGCATGGGAAATAAGTCGCCAATGCACACGCAGGTTCTAATTTCTAATTAATTCACAAAAGTAGTCTTGTTGCTGTATTAGCCTTTGTTTATACTTTTTCACTGCTCTGGTACGCTCGCTCTCTAGGTTAGTGGTAGTCGTCATGTGATGAGGGGAGTCACGCGCTTTGGATCCAGGAGGACCGCACAGATGACTCACAGTTTTGGTATACTCTCTTCGGGAGAAAATTATAACAAACTATCGTCAATTTATAAATGGCCTAGTATAGAAAATATTATAGTATCAATTATTTTGAGGATTTAAATGATTATTTAAACGAAGAGAAGAAAGCCTGTTCTCATCACTGCGGTACATAGACCTACATTTCCCACAAGCCCCCTCAGTACAAACATACCAAAGGTCAAAGTGCACATTTACGGTAGTTTCAGACAGAATCTGTTGTATATCTGTTTATAAGTCAGAGGGTGTACATTCAGGTAACTAACAACAATAATGTATCATAATGCATATTTTATACAGTACTACATTATCGTTTTATTAATGTTTAACATTTTGGTGGCATTGTATAACTTGTTATCTTGACTCTTGGGTGTGTTGTAGCTACATCCTCGTTAGGGAAGGCTACCTCTCCGTTTTCCTTCGCTCAGGTATCTACTATAGCTACTTTAGCACAACTTACTTCTAAATATATAGCTACTATATTTACAAAATCTATTATTGCTTAATTTATTGATTTATTAACTGGTTGTGCTTGTATTGCTATGTTAACAGTGAGAAACAAAGTTAACACTTTTGTATAATAATCGTTTACACCCACAGGTTGATTGACAATGGCGTCAGAGGAGACAGGTGTGCCTTTGGACTCAGCTGAGAACCTGGAGGACAGGAGAGCACAGGAGTATAGAGCTACAGAGGGGCCAAAGACAGAGGTCCCAGCCAGTCCCAGCCAAGATAGACCTCAGGTGACAGCAGGTAATGTTTTGTCATTCAGTTGGATTCTGTGTGCACTGCTGGTACGTGTAGACATGAGATGTAGGCCTAACTAGGGCATATATGCTTCTTTAGAGGCAGAGCAGAAATTACAGTGAAAGAGAATGTTCATATTACACAACACTGAAGTTGATCTAGGTATGATCAAATTATGAAGGACCGTTTTTTAATATCGAGGAAGTTGGGTGTTCACCAGTCGAGGCTGGTGGGAGGAACTATATGAGGACGGGCTCATTGTAATGGTTTCAGATCGAGTATCAGCTCACTGTCTCTAACTTCTAAGGAAAACACAGAACTAACCTAGGTCAGTGTCTAGGGCTGAGTTCTTCCTACTCCTACTTTTGGGGAAGGGAGAAACCAACCAACCAAACTGTCTGTGTACCCCCTCTAGTGTCATTAGGTTGCAAGCCAAGTCAGTCCAGTCCAAATGTTGTCAGTGCCAAGAATGGATGGAATTACACGTGCAATGTTTTATGCACGATCATACTTCTTATGGGAAACCCCTCCTGTAAGGACAAAATATGTGCCTTTACAAGTAATACTGCAGATGTGTGTCATATACGGTGTAACATTCATGTTGGGAAATCAGTGACAGCTAATACATTGGGAGGTTTATGAATGGAAAGGCAATAATGCACTTGTCAAACTCGTTCCACGGAGGAACGAGTGCAGGTTCACTCCTCCCTTGTTGATGAATTAACAACCCTGTTGTCTAGGTATTAATTGAAAGGAAAAACCAAGAACCAGCAGACACTAGGTCCTCCATGGAATGAGTTTGACACCCCTGACATAATGAGTCCTGGTTGTCCTAATCAGAAGTTGCACAACAACAGGCTCATTAAATCCTCAACTATGACATCATTCAAGGTGTGGTGGTATGTGATTTCGATTAGATATCAGCCCCATCAGTTTTCAGAAATATAATTGTATTAAGAGTTTTCATTGGTAGTTACATAGTTTTATAGGACCTATAATTTGAAGGGATTCCCCTCACATAGAGAAGAGCAGGAAGCCACTGTTGGCGGTTATCTGAATCATCATACAGCCCCCTGCCTGAGGGGAGACTCATGTAGACCACACCCACCTGCAGCTCTAGAGTCACTGCATTTACCACAAATCTACCATTTCCACCAGGACTGTGTGCATAATTAAACATGATTCTCTTGTCATTCTTGTACATGTAAACACCAATGTCTCCTGGGCTAGGGGCATCACTGGCAGTGAATCTGATTTCGTCAACTTTTATCACTTACAGTAAGGAGAACAAGTATTTGATAACCTGCAAATCTGCAGTGTTTCCTACTTACAAAGCATGTAGAGGTCTGTAAACAAAAATCCAGAAAATCACATTGTATGATTTTTAAGTAATTAATTTGCATTTTATTGCATGCCATAAGTATTTGATCACCTACCAACCAGTAAGAATTCCGGCTCTCACAGACCTGTTCATTTTTCTTTAACCTCTTGAAGCTAGGGGGCACTATTTTTATGTTTGAAAAAAAAAAACGTTCCCAAAGTAAACAGCCTATTTCTCAGGACCAGATAGTTGATTAGGATAGAAAACACTCTAAAGTTTCCAAAACTGTCAAATTTTTGTCTGTGAGTTAAACAGAACTGATATTGCAGGCTAAAACCTGAGGAAAATCCAATCAGGAAGTGCCCCTGTTTTTGAAACCTCTCTGTTCTTAAGCATCCCTATTGCCCATTTAAAGGGATATCAACCAGATTTCTTTTTCTATGGCTTCCCTAAGGTGTCAACAGCCTTTAGACATAGTTTCAGGCTTTTATTTTGAAGAATGAGCGTGAACGACCACATTGCGTAAGTGGATAGGTGTGGGCTCTGAGTGAGTTGTGCGCAAAAGAGAAAGGCGGCCATTGTTACTCCCGGTCCTAGTGAAAAGCCAACTGTCCTGGATCCTGGATGGGTGGTTCAGAGAGGTTAAGAAGCCCTCCTGTTCTCCACTCATTACCTGTATTAACTGCACCTGTTTGAACTCGTTACCTGTATAAAAGACACCTGTCTACACACTCAATCAAACAGACTCCAACCTCTCCACAATGGCCAAGACTAGTGAGCGGTGTAAGGACATCAGGGATAAAATTGTAGACCTGCATAAGGCTGGGATGGGCTACAGGACAATAGGCAAGCAGCTTGGTGATAAGGCAACAACTGTTGGCGCAATTATTAGAAAATGGAAGAAGTTCAAGATGACGGTCAATCACCCTCTGCCTGGGGCTCCATGCAAGATCTCACCTCGTGGGGCATCAATGATCATGAGGAAGGTGAGGGATCAGCCCAGAACTACACGGCAGGACCTGGTCAATGACCTGAAGAGAGCTGGGACCACAGTCTCAAAGAAAACCATTAGTAACACACTACGCTGTCATGGATTAAAATCCTGCAGCGCATGCAAGGTCCCTCTGCTCAAGCCAGCGCATGTCCAGGCCCATCTGAAGTTTGCCAATGACCATCTGGATGATCCAGAGGAGGAATGGGAGAAGGTTATGTGGTCTGATGAGACAAAAATAGAGCTTTTTGGTCTAAACTCCACTCACCGTGTTTGGAGGAAGGAGAAGGATGAGTACAACCCCAAGAACACCATCCCAACCGGGAAGCATGTAGGTAGAAACATCATTCTTTGGGGATGCTTTTCTGCGAAGGGGACAGGATGACTGCACCGTATTGAGGGGAGGATGGATGGGGCCATGTATTGTGAGATCTTGGCCAACAACCTCCCCTCAGTAAGAGCATTGAAGATGGGTCACACAGTAATCCTACACCTGTGAAGAAAATGTCAATGTCGCGCAGTGACTACATTTGTGTGTTTTCTAACCTGCATTCTCCTTCTTCAGCTCCTCTACCTCTCTCACTGGCACTCAGTCTGGCCTCCTTTTTTTAACCTGCATTGGCTCCACCTTGTTCTTGTAGAACTGCAGTTCAGTCTTAGTGATACTCAGCTCCACTCTCTGTTCCACCACCATGTTCCTCAGCTCCACTCTCTGTTCCACCACCATGTTCCTCAGCTCCACTCTCTGTTCCACCACCATGTTCCTCAGCTCCACTCTCTGTTCCACCACCATCTCTCTCACCTTCTTCAGTTCAGTAAAGACTTGGTCAGGTTGGCTGGCTGGTCTGGCAAGTTGTGTGTCTGGGGCTCATTTCGGGGTCATCATGACCTTGTTGAGTGAAGTCATTCTCCCTGACTGCTCCAATCTCTCCATGAGCTCATTAACTAATCTAGTCTACTGGGCTCAGTCCTCTACTTTACAGTATATACACACTGGTCTTGGTTGACCAATACATGGGAATTTAAAATGTGTTCTCAATGTAAAACTAGGTAAATCCAAGGACACTAATAACACAGAGAACACTGGGAAGGACAAACTACCATACAGATATTATATAAGGCCATACAGATATTATATAAGGCCATACAGATATGTTGTTTTGTACTGACTTTGGGTGAGACGGGCTGCTAAATAACTGCCCCCTCGTCTCTCCTCTCTCTCTGATGTTCCAGGCCAGGAGGAGGGAGCAGGTGTCTGTCAGTTCTTCCTGTTGGGAAAGTGTCGTTTTGGAAACAGGTGTCGTCGATCTCACAGGTCTGTAGCTAACACGATCACCACCGACCTGTAAAAAAATGGTTATATACCAGAAACTATGACAGGGCAATGGCTAAGTAACATTGCATTTCGACTTTTGATGGTGCCATGTTGGAGACTTATATTTCCCTCACTAACGTTAATCAGCTATCTGAGCAGATAACCGATCGCTGCAGCTGTACATAGTCCATCTGTAAATAGCCCACCCAATTTACCTACCTCATCCCCATATTGTTTTTATTTACTTTTCTGCTCTTTTGCACACCGGTATCTCTACTTTCACATCATCTGCTCATTTATCACTCCAGTGTTAATCTGCTAAATTGTAATTACTTCGCTACTATGGCCTATTTATTGCCTTACCTCCTCACGCCATTTGCACGCACCGCATATGACTTTCTTTTTTTCTATTGTGTTATTGACTGTACACTTGTTTACTCCATGTGTAACTCTGTGTTGTTGTTTGCTTTGCTTTATCTTGGCCTGGTCACAGTTGTAAATGAGAACTTGTTCTCAACTAGCTTACCTGGTTAAATAAAGGTGAAATAAAAATAAAATAAAACTGATGTCTAAACATGCTTTTAACATTCATGCAATTTATTAACAAAAATGAATTAAATTGTCTGATGCATAATGTTTGTGCAGCCCTCGAACAACTGAAAATGCCCAGGGGTTAGGGGCTAATATTTACTCAATGTTCAGTATATTTCAGACTTCTAACCACTTGAACAACTAAATAAGACTGAAAGACAGAAATCTTCAAAACATATAGCTGCCAGCCCTAAACAGATGGCCCTCAGAATCGGAGTCCTCCCTCTCATCACTAATCCTTCTGCCTGGCGACAGTGGAATCTTCAGAGGAAGATATTGTTTTTCCTCCTGTGAGAAGCAGCATCTGTGGTATTGGCTCTGTCTGCCCTCACAGCAAACAGAGCCTCTGAACCAAGTGGTAATCAAGTCATGTAGCACAGTAGAAATATAATAGATGGGTAGTTAATTCCATAGGATAAGGAAGTGAAGAGGTAGAATAGCAGAGTTAAATTAATGTATCTGTTTAGACATCTAGATAAACTTCTTAAAATACATATATCTGAAGGTCACTGTCCTATCAGTATGAGGAAGACCTAACAGGTTAGCTCTTACAGTGACCAGAGTGATGAATACAATCCCTCTTTCTCCTTCCCTCTTTCTCAGCACTCCAACATTAGACGACCCAGAGGCTGTTATAGACCAGGAAAACAGGAAGGAGGGAGAAAAAGAGGGAAAACTCAAGAAGAAAGCAATAGGGAATAAAACAAACCAGCCAAAAGACACAGAGGGAAAAGGTACAATTTCCCTCCATTAAATCTAACTGAACATATGAGAACCCACTAAAATACCCGTTTAATGCAAACTAAGTATAACTAACTAACAAAGAGTTTCTCCCCTCAGGATCAACCAAGAAGCCCCGCATGCGTACAGCTGATGACGTCATCTCTCGGATCCTGTGGGACCCGTCGGTGGAGCCGGCGGACTTTGTGGTGGGGTACGTGGACCGCTTCCTTGGGGTGCTGGAGCGGCCCTTCTCTGAGTTCAACTGGGACACCGACCCCTGCGATTGTGACAACTCCTCTGAGCTAGCCCTGCCCAGACACAGGATTCAGTACTTCACCCATAGAGGGCGTAGAGTCTGGGACCGCAACAACAGGACTGACAGGGATCCACTGGACAGTGTCTGGCAGCCCCCTTTGGGCAGGAGGAGGAGCAAGAGCAGGATAAGAGAGGGCGAGGAGGAAGCAAGGGCGAGGGAGGGTGGAAGGTAGGGAGACAGGGCGAGGGATGAAGGTAGGGAGAGAGGGTGAGGGAGGAAGGAAGGTAGGGAGAGAGGGCGCGGGTGGGAGGAAGGTAGGGAGGGGAGAAAGGTAGGGAGGTAGGGAGCGAGAGGGAGGGGAGAAAGGTAGGGAGGTAGGGAGAGAGTGAGTGAAGGAAGGAGAGAATGCGAGGGAGGGAGGAGGGAGGGAGAGCTAGGAAGGTAGGGAGAGAGGGAGGGGAGGAAGGAAGGAAGGGAGGTAGGGAGAGAGAGAGGGGGAGGGAGGGAGGTAAGAATTTCCACAGCTCTAGAACCTGAGGAGGAAGGTAGGGAGCGAGAGGGAGGGGAGAAAGGTAGGGAGGTAGGGAGAGAGTGTGAGGGAAGGAAGGAGAGAATGCGAGGGAGGGAGGAGGGAGGGAGAGCTAGGAAGGTAGGGAGAGAGGGAGGGGAGGAAGGAAGGAAGGAAGGGAGGTAGGGAGAGAGAGAGAGAGAGAGGGGGGGAGGGAGGGAGGTAAGAATTTCCACAGCTCTAGAACCTGGATTAACATATTGTTCTACTTCACTTTGTTAGTCTATAACATGTTTTTGTCATAATGTTTGGTTAACCTTCAAAATCTGTTTGTTGGCAGGGACAGGGACACAAGAACAACAAGACCAAAAAAACGACCACCGTGAATCAAGAGAAGAACAAGATGGCATCATCACTACAGAGGGTGAAGAGTCCCTGATAAAACAGGATGTTGAAAACGAACACTTGCAGGAATGAAATCAGAGCAAGACAAGTATTCAGGTGCCTGAGTCGACCAGACCAGGCACAGGAAGTACTCCACTGAACCAACAGGAAGCAAGAAGAGAATCAGAACCCTTGGAAGAGGAAGTTGGGAAGGATTCCGTTTTAGTCGTCATAGCAGACCAGATGTCTCTATCCCAGAGTGAAAGCGAGAGCAGGGGGGAGGAAGATGAGAAGGAGGAAGAATGGAAAGATTACTGGGATGGAGAGAAAGGCCCAGACCTAGCCCAGTGTCCATCTGTGCCTGTGGAGCAGAGAACAGAGAGGGATGGAGGCCGGCCTTCCAAACGTAAGCCCACCCACTTCATCACCTTCCGGGCCAACACTCCCTCCATCTTCTCCTCCTTCCAGCACCTTCAGGAGGAGCTCACCTCCCTCCTCCCCTCATCCACCCCTCATTGGTTGCCCTCCTCCTCCCTCCACGTCACCCTCTGTCACCTGGTCCTCCCCGGCCCAGCTGGGGTCACTGCCGCTGGGGAGATGCTCCAACGCTTTGCCTACCTGGACCGCAACCCCCCTGTGGCAGTCTCCTTCCCCCTGAAACTGAAGCACTTTGTGGGAAAGTTCTCTACCTGAGCCCCCAGCCTCAGCCCCACCTCCAGCAGCTAAATGCTGGCCTACAGGAGGCCTTCAGAGAGCAGGGCTGGCTGCACAGGGACTCCTTCAACCCACACTACCATCTCACCCTGGCCAAGGTGAAGGACCGGGAGGGGGCGAGGGTGTTTGAGGGGGTGGGGGAGCTGAAGGTGGGTAAGGGGGTGAATTTTGGGCGACTGCCTTTTAATAGGCTACACCTGTGTAGCATGGGGATGACTGGGGATGGGTTTTATGAGACACTGTGTGTGGTCAATCTGCGGTGAGATGTAGGTGTGTGTTTGTTTAGGTATGGAGGTGCAATTTTACAAAGCACAGAACCCACATTTCTACACCTCAGTCTCCATAGTTTTACATTTAAAGGTGCAATATGCAGAAATCGCTCCGCCATTTCCTGGTTGCTGAAATTCAAATAGTTTGCCTAATTTCATTTTGTGAACAAACAAGCAATCATTCCTGGTTTTGTGTAGAGAATAATTGTACCATCTAAACCGCTGTGAAATATATTTTCAATAACCAAAATATTGTATTTTCAGCTTTTTGAAGCTGGTGTACAAAACCGGAAGTAAAAGACACAATGATTTGTTGTGTCTTACTTCCATCAGGGTAACTGCATCTCAACCAATCATTTCTTACTTTGCATCTACATAGATTTTATAATTGTAATAAGATGAATTTAATATGAATATTTTAATATAATCCAACAGAAACCCACTGATCGCTGCTACGTTGATCATGTAAAATGTCTGCTTTTACAAAGAATTATGACCTTTTGGATTTGAATTGCCAAGGACATTAAATATTGAACTTGTAATTTTTGTGAATGTCTGAGTGGTGATATTTCTGTGTAACAGCAGAGGGATAGAGAGAAGAGAGAGGAATGGAGAGAGGGATGGACAAAGGAGGGATGGGGTAGAGGGAGGGATGGAGAGGAGCGGGAGGGATGAAAAAGGAGAGCGGGATGGAGAGGAGAAATAGATAGAGAGAGGGGGATGGAGAGTGAAGAGGGACGTATGATAAAGGAGAAAGAGGGATAAAGGGAGGATAAGATGAGGAGATAGGAGAGTGGATGGCTCTTACAGTATAGTGCTGGGTCTAAATGAGAGCCATGGAGGCACGGTTAACTCTCTGAGTAACTCTTGCATACGTAATACAATTTTCTCCCTCTCCCCCTTTTCCTCCTAGATACACGCACACTAATGTGTTTTCTCTCTCTCTCTCTCTCTCTCTCTCACTCACTCTCACTCACTCCCGTACGCTCCCTTGCTCGCATTATCTCTCTGACTCCCTTCCCCCACTCCCTTTCGGTGACACAGAAAAACGAACGCCACCCCTCCCTCTCGCTCTCTCGTTCTCCCCCGTCCTCCAATGGCACACAAACACCCTGGTCTCTCATTCCACCCGCTCTCACTTTGTTTTTATTGTTTATTTGTAATCCCCCTCTTTTTCAGTCAAATCACCCACGGTCATGGAAGATCATCTCTCGTTCTCTCCATCTCTGCTTTTCGTGGTTGTTGAATCATGGTGTTGATACTATTTTGCAGTCTCCACTCAAAACTGGTTTTGCAACTCCCTCTCACTCTATTCATCACTCACCCTCCATCCCTCCCTCCCTCTCTCTCACGCTCACTCACTGTCCAGTTGACAATTCATCTTTTTTCCTATTCACAATATCTTTGTTGCACCCTCCATCCTGCCCTCCCTCCCTCCCTCCCCTTCTCTCTTGCTCTCAGTATCCATCTGAGAGCAAGAGTGGTGTGCTTATTTGCTTCTGCCTAAATATATGTGCATCTCTACCTCTTCCTCTCTGCACAACACAGCCAAACACTGCCCTGCCTAACCACACAGGAGATTTCAACAAATATTTTGTGGATTTTTTGTGCAGAAATCTGAAATGTGACTCAAACTCGAATAATTTGACCTTTTCTCGTTTTGTATTTTTGCATTTAGACAATCGTAGATTTTTTTTGTGATGATTTGTTGATTTTTGGTCAGATTTTTGCCTCCTAATCTGAGAGTGTAGAGATTGATTGGTATGTTGTGTGTGTGACTGAGTGTTGGAGGTTTCAGTAAGAGCTGTGTCTGTATCACCCAGCAGCATCGTCATTTGTGTGAGCTGAGAGTGGATGGAGTCCTAATCCCCGTTAACAGATTCATTATCGCTGGGCACAATCGTGTCGCTGCCTTGTTGTAAAGTCGCCTGGCTGAGCGATCTGCTGCCTGAATGGGGTTCTGACATGACAATAAGGGTCCCTCTGGGGTGTCTTCTCAATCCTAATCCCGCTCTCTCCTCCCTCTCTCTCCTCTCTCTCTTGCGCTGAGGGCTCCTCTCTTATCCATCAACACAAGCACCTCTCCACTGTTACCAGACAACCATCCAATCACAGGCTGTTTAATATTTCAAAAACAGATCCTGTTATTTATTTACATTTGACATATTTTTGGGGTTCATGTCCCTAAACCTATATATTTCAGGAGGAGTTATTTTTCCAAGAGGATCCAGCGCTGATGGTTGGCAACGGTATACCTCAGTGAGTGTGTAGATATTTGACAGAACACCAGAGAAGAGCAAGAGATAGCAGAACACCCTCCCAACGCTACAGTCAAAGGTAAGAAACGGATCACTCTCCAATCACTCATTCACCATGGGTGAATTGTCTGTGTATTCTACAAGATAAATGGGCAGTCAAGTGAAATAGATTCATCATGCACTGTTAGACCATTGCAGTTTATGTTCAATGATGGAAAGTGGAGAGAAGCCTGGGTTTTACATCAAATGTTTGGATTTTTACGCAATGTCTGTGCATTGGCTGATGTTGAAATTAGGAAATGATTTATAAAACATTGAGGTTGAACCATGTTAGTTTGATTCATTCTGTTTTGGATTGTTTTGTCAATCTCTACTTTATCATAGTTGATAAGAGATTTTATTTATATTAATAAAATATCACATTGTATGTCACTGAATAGTTTGCTTAGCTTCATCTTCAGCAACCTCTCTCAAATGCTACATTTGACTTTGTGCAAGCTTCTAAATGAGATTGCTAGTGTGGGAGCATTTGTCCATCCTCTTGGTACTGTATGTTAAACTCTTGTACACTCCAAAGCTCCATGTTGGATTTATTGATTCTACAAGCACCGAGTAGCCTGCAGCTGAATGCACTCAGTCTTTCATTGATTTGGGGAAATGTGTGTGTGTGTATGGTTTGGTTTAACTATCCTTGTATCCAAAATTTGGACAAATGTGTACATTTTGCTGGTCCCCACAAGTAAAAAGGCTATTTTAGGCTTAGGGTTACAATTAGGATAAGGGTTAGGGTTAGGGAAAATAGCATTTTAAATGTATTTTTTTGTTACCCACAAGGATAGTAAAAGAAATGTGCGTGATCCTGGTGGGACATTTTTTTTTTACACAAACATTTCAACTGAAACTTAAATATTAATTTAATAAGAAACAATTCAACCTCTATTGGAGTCTGTGGTTATGAAAAGAAAATGTGTATTTATACACTACCGTTCAAAAACTTGGGGGTCACTTAAAAATGTCTTTGTTTTTGAAAAAATCTCATTTTTTGTCCATTAAAATAACATCAAATTGATCAGAAATACAGTGTAGACACTGTTAATGTTGTAAATGACTGTCATTAAATAGTACCCGCCAAATACCAGTCTCCACATCAACAGTGAAGAGGCGACTCCAGGATGCTGGCCGTCTAGGCAGAGTTCCTCTGTCCAGGTTCTGTGTTCTTTTGCCCATCTTTATCTTTTATTTTTATTGGCTATTCTGAGATATGACTTTTTCTTTGCAACTCTGCCTAGAAGGCCAACATCCCGGAGTCGCCTCTTCACTGTTGATGTGGAGACTGGTGTTTTGCGGGTACTATTTAATGAAGCTGCCAGTTGAGGACTTGTGAGGCGTCTGTATCTCAAACTAGACACGAATGTACTTGTCCTCTTGCTCAGTTGTGCACCAGGGCCTCTCACTCCTCTTTCTATTCTGGTTAAAGACAGTTTGCGCTGTTCTGTGAAGGGAGTAGTACACAGCATTGTACGAGATCTTCAGTGTCTTGGCAATTTCTCGCATGGAATAGCCTTAATTTCTCAGAACAAAAATAGACATGAGTTTCAGAAGAAATGTTATTTGTTTCTGGCCATTTTGAGTATGTAATCGAACCCACAAATGCTGATGCTCCAGATACTCAATGAGTCTAAAGGCCAGTTTTATTGCTTATTTAATCAGAACAGTTTTCAGCTGTGCTAACATAATTGCAAAAGGGTTTTCTAATGATCAATTAGCCTTTTAAAACAAACTTGGATTAGATAACACAATATGCCATTGGAACACAGGAGTGATGGTTGCTGATAATGGGCCTCTGTACTCTGTAGATATTCCATCAAATCTGCCGTTTCCAGCTACAATAGTCATTTACAACATTAACAATCTCTACAGTGTATTTCTGACAATTGTTATTTTAATGGACCAAAAAAATGTGCTTTTCTTTCAAAACAAGGACATTTCTAAGTGACCCCAAAGTTTTAAACGGTAGTGTAGATACATTACAGTCCTCACTGAATGGGCCGTTCATGTCCCCACTGACTGATAACTGGGCTGTGGTGTGTATCACAGGGCCATATAACTGTCTCATAAACGGCAATCATTAAGAGTGTCCTTAAGTGGTCGTTAGGGAGACCATTGGGTCTTAACGTGTGGCATGATTTCTGTTGCATGTCATTATTCATACCCAGTGGCCCAGAGGAAAGCTGTTGTTTGTGATGTGTAGTAATAAGAATGTGATGCAATACAGGATAAAGGAGAAGGTGGCTTTACTGTCCAAAGAGGATTTTCTTCCCAGCTGCACATCCTCAGTCTTCCTCATTAACCGCCTTACAAAATGGCCTCGTGGAGAAACATATTCTGGAGGCTCCCTCAATACAAATAGCTGAGTGACTGTTTCATAACAGAGCCATTCCCAGGGTTGAGTCAGTCAGCTTGGTTCAGTGCAGTGACAGATAGTTGACGTCTATTCTACTGTATTCGATCCATTTCTCCTCGGCTTTGTTGTTCCTGAGAGTCTCTTGTTGGTTTTGAAGCAGCGAGTGCAAGGCACAGAAGGCTGTGGTGTGAGTTTCCTTCTTCCGTCTCCCACTCCTCTTCTCTCCTTGCTCCCCCTATCACGTGAGTGCGAACTCCCCATTATTTTCCTTCAGTTATGCAATGGTAACAAGCTGGCAGGAAGCATCACGTCAACTTGAGCCTGCCTCCCTCTGACGACAACTACTGCTGGACCACTGCTCAACTCAGGCTGCTCCCTCCCTGGGGCCCCCTCAATCCCTTTCTGGGTTCATGTTAGCACTAGTTCCCATTGTTGACACCACATCTGGTTGAGGACAGACAGATTTATGATTGTTACAAATCCCTTTGGCCCTGCAGTCTAGGGGGGATGGAAACGAGACCCGCAACTTAACTCTTGCAAATTATAACAGTGAAAAGGAACAGTGAGAACAACCACAGACAACTTAAGTCTACCGTCAAACACTCATGGTTTATTTTTAAACACACGGTAAAGGGGGGTGGGAAAAGGGGCTGAGCTGGACCCAAGGAAAGAAATAACATTATCCAAAAACACCCCTAAGCTAGACTACCTGCTTCAACAACAGCTAGCTCACTAACCAATAAAATACAGTGGGTGGTCCACCCAGTTCTAACTAGTGTTCTTTAGACAATATTTACCTACGGGTAGTGTATGTCCATGGGCGACTTGTCTTGGTACCCCCTTTTCCCACCATCAAACACCATAACAAAACAATACTCACAGGATAATGGACAAAGTGACATGTAGTTGCAAAAACAAATGAGAGAACTGATTGGGATACTTTTAAACCAAGGGAAAGGGGATGTGATTGGGTAAGGGAAAAGGAGCAGGTGTCTCCTGATTGCCAACTGATTGGTGACTGATTGGCGACACCTTTGAATAAGGGAGAAGGAAAGAAAATACACACAGGATACACACAGGATACCTGTATAGGTAACAATGATAATAGCCAAAAATTGTTAATGTAGACTTTTCCAAGTAACATGAATTGAAATTCAATTCACACTACAGTCTAACCACACAACAACATTCCTATAATTCACCTAATGTGACAACATCCTCTACCACCCTCACAGCTGAATAATTCAAGACTATAACAAGAAAAATCCTGTTTGTTGATATACCATCAGTCTGGCCATAACAATGTGAGACTACAACAATAACACCAGTCTGTTGACAGCCTCAGTGTGAGGGGATGGATGGCAGTGTGTGCAACCATTCTGAGTGTTGACATTGATTTAGTTAGTGACAGTTGGGGGTTTGGAGCCATTAAGGGGAACAGGCTTATTCTAATGAGCTTGGGATTGACTGTCTGGGTTGTCTGTTTAACCCTCTCTGGGCCTGGGATGCCCCAAATCCACATGCACACACACCACACACACACACACACATCCCAAACAATGACCCCAACACCTGGACTTATTATGTCCATTGAGACGTAATTGATTTGAAATGGCTGCTACAGTAAAAAGACTGGGTTGATATTTCTAAAATAGTTATAGTTATAGGTCAAATGTGATTCTTGATCATACATTCTTGATCATGTATTTAATATTGTGCAGTGCTTCTATTCAAATGTAGTGTCGTGTGCTCATACAGATGGATCATTAAAAAGGCTGAGAATTCATGTGATACAATGCTGAATGTTCTAAACATTCAAAGACAGCAAAACCAAGATAGGAGCCTGGTGCAGAATCCAAATCTAAGAATCCCTCCCTGATAGACGCTATCAAATACACTATTGTCTTTCCTCAAGGTTCCTCTGTGTCTCACTGTATGTAGAGCAGTACTGTACAACCCCCTGTCTCTACTCCTCAGTACAACTCCTGTCAATGGTCTAGTCTGTGCTGATCTCATCTCATAGGCTCTCTTGAAACCCTCTTGTCTTCAACTGTAAAACCCTGGTATTCTCTTAATCTGCACAATCAGTGCTGTGGCCCCCTTACCATCCCCCCTCATCCCCTCTTCATAGCTCTGTGATTGTAATGTAGATTGCGGTGTCTATCTGGGATAACCGGATTTCCCTTTTGTATTTACCCTACTTTCTCCCCCTTGGCTGGGCTTGAGGAAGGGAGGGGAAACAGAGTCTCTCAGCAGGGTGTGGTGGTGGAGTTTGTCTACAGACTGACCTGTTCTCCCTTGTTTCCCCTCTCTCCTTCCCTTTGTATCTACCCTACTTTCTCCCTATTGGCTGGGCTTGAGGAAGGGAGGGGAAACAGAGTCTCTCAGCAGGGTGTGGTGGTGGAGTTTGTCTACAGACTGACCTGTTCTCCCTTGATTCCCCTCTCTCCTTCCCTTTGGAGGGTGGTTGTGTGAAGTCTGCTACTGTGCATCATTGTTGTAGACATACTATCTCTTATAGCATCTTCTAATTTCCAGGATGATTGAGGGGTGTTGTGTTGATAGTTGGTCTGATGGCGGTTGAATCTCCCTCTTGTATTGACCCAACTCTGCCTCTGTTATATAGTGCTGGTTGTGTGGTGTGGCTGAGATTGCCACTGGACCTCCCACTATCTCCCCTACTCTGCTCCCATAGGTTGAGGAGTATGATGAAGTAGGATGTTAGTAGAGATGACAGGGTAGTTGGTTTAGTTGAATTGGAATGGAATTGACCACAACCGTGATCCAAATGTAGATTAGAAGCTGAGCAAAAATAACTAGCAATGTCTGCTCTTGCTCTGTGGTTTCTGCTCCACAGGGTTTCACCCTGCATACCTCCTCGCTCCAGGTACAAGCCCTTAGGCATAGCTCTGATCTAGGATTAGATTACCTTGACTTTCACAATTTCTTACACAAAACCTCACCTTTAGATCAGAGTCTAGGACAGGGGTGTCAAACTCATTCCACAGACAGCCTAGTTTCTGAAGGTTTTTGTTATTTCCTTTCAATTAAGACCTAGACAACAAGATGAGGGGAGTTCCTTACTAATTAGTGACCTTAATTCATCAATCAAGTACAAGGGAGGAGCGAAAACACTCAGAACTCCGTGGAATGAGTTTGATGTGGTCTAGGAGAAGACAATGTAAACATCACCTTAGATCAGAGTCTAGGAGAAGACAATGTAAACATCACCTTAGATCAGAGTCTAGGAGAAGACAATGTAAACATCACCTTAGATCAGAATTTAGGAGAAGACAATGTAAACATCACCTTATCAGAGATTAGGAGAAGACAATGTAAACCTCACCTTAGATCAGAGTCTAGGAGAAGACAATGTAAACATCACCTTAGATCAGAGTCTAGGAGAAGACAATGTAAACCTCACCTTATCAGAGATTAGGAGAAGACCATGTAAACCTCACCTTAGATCAGAGTTTAGGAGAAGACAATGTAAACATCACCTTAGATCAGAGTCTAGGAGAAGACAATGTAAACCTCACCTTATCAGAGATTAGGAGAAGACCATGTAAACCTCACCTTAGATCAGAGTTTAGGAGAAGACAATGTAAACATCACCTTAGATCAGAGTTTAGGAGAAGACAATGTAAACATCACCTTAGATCAGAGTCTAGGAGAAGACAATGTAAACATCACCTTAGATCAGAGTCTAGGAGAAGACAATGTAAACATCACCTTAGATCAGAGTTTAGGAGAAGACAATGTAAACATCACCTTAGATCAGAGTTTAGGAGAAGACAATGTAAACCTCACCTTAGATCAGAGTTTAGGAGAAACTTCACATTGTCCTGAACCACCTACAGTAAGTACACTGATTGATGAAATAGGAAGTTTCAGTGAACATGAGCATGTCTGACAACTGTTCAACCATTGCTGGCTCTCCCACAGACTGGAGGGGGGGGTGGTTGGTGAGGTGATGTCCCCTAGTTCCCTCACTACCTCCCTCCTTGCCTCCTCAGCAGGGTTGTTCTGAAACATCTTATCTTTCTTCCCTGGCTTCCAGTGTGTAAGAAGGAGTGGTAGACTGACAACATTTCAGTTGCAATAGCCATCACCCAGCACCACATACATCATAAGGCTTTGTTTACTCATAGTATTTATCATTGGTCCGCCACTGGTGTGGAAATGTGGAATATGTCTATCACTTACACACCTTTGATATTCTAACCCTTCTCTTCACTTAGTTCCTTTCAACAGGGTGGAGGAGGGGGGGTTAGGCGATAGAGTATGTCTGCCATGGCGACCGTGCCCAGCTACACCCCTTCGCTATGGGTGAGGATGTGCCACGCCCTCCCCCGGCTGGACCTCACCATGACGATGAGAGACAACCTGTTCATCCCCGACAGCTGGGAGTACCAACAGGTAACAGAAAACGCCCACAGCCAATCACATCCATCGCAAACTACAACTGGCCAATCACACAGCACGACTGATTGATTCATATTTATCTCAAGTTTTCTCTTGGTTCAAACAACAAGATCGACAATAAAAGACAGCTAAGATTCAATGAAAAATATGTATTGCACTTGGTAAGAATGAGAACCAAGTCTGATACCGCCATGATACAGAATCCCCCCACCCCTTATGTTAAATACTGCCCCATAAAGATCCCTCTCTGTTTTGCACAGCGGCATCTGCAGAATCCTACTGGTATTATTAGAGCATTTAAACAGCTTATTCATGCTAGTGGTGCAAGTGGCCAAGTTATTGACAGGGAAACGAGCCCAGACCACTCAGAAGAATCTTGACCTGGATTTCAAGTCATCAGAAATATTACACCACCTGGCTGTCTCTCCTCAAAACTGTTAGCACTTAATTACACTGTTCTGTTCCCATCTCCACCACAGTTCAGTTTACATCCCTCAGCTCCACTACAGACTCCATCTTATTTCACATTCATTCTCATCATCGGCATGCAATTGTAAAAGTTCCACAGTACGGTTTGAGTAGGATTTGGTTTGAGTGTTTTAATCTGGAGACACTGTAGTAGTAGCAGCAAAATGTTGTATTGTCTTTGTGGTAGAAAACACACCATTTTGTTGTGTTGTTCATTTCTAGGTTTCACCATTCCCTTCCAGTGGCTCTACGTCCCTACTCCCTGCGTCACACACATTGCATGTTTACAACATGTCTACGGTACCGAGAGAGAGATTCTCAAATGATCCGCCAGTAGAGAAAGACAAAAGAAATGGAAAGCACTGAGTAACGTGAGGAGGTAGTGGGGAACAGAAGACAGGACAGAAAGAGAGAGTAAAAAGGAGAGGATGAGTAACGTGAGGAGGTAGTGGGGAACAGAAGACAAGACAGAAAGAGAGAGTAAAAAGGAGAGGATGAGTAACGTGAGAAGGTCATGGGGAACAGAAGACAGGACAGAAAGAGAGATTAAAAAGGAGAGGATGAGTAACGTGAGGAGGTCATGGGGAACAGAAGACAGGACAGAAAGAGAGATTAAAAAGGAGAGGATGAGTAACGTGAGGAGGTCGTGGGGAACAGCAGACAGGACAGAAAGAGAGAGAGAGTAAAAAGGAGAGGATGAGTAACGTGAGGAGGTTGTGGGGAACAGAAGACAGGACAGAAAGAGAGAGTAAAAAGGAGAGGATGAGTAACGTGAGGAGGTAGTGGGGAACAGAAGACAGGACAGAAAGAGAGAGTAAAAAGGAGAGGATGAGTAACGTGAGGAGGTAGTGGGGAACAGAAGACAGGACAGAAAGAGAGATTAAAATGGAGAGGATGAGTAACGTGAGGAGGTAGTGGGGAACAGCAGACAGGACAGAAAGAGAGATTAAAAAGGAGAGGATGAGTAACGTGAGGAGGTCGTGGGGAACAGAAGACAGGACAGAAAGAGAGATTAAAATGGAGAGGATGAGTAACGTGAGGAGGTAGTGGGGAACAGCAGACAGGACAGAAAGAGAGATTAAAAGGAGAGGATGAGTAACGTGAGGAGGTCGTGGGGAACAGAAGACAGGACAGAAAGAGAGATTAAAATGGAGAGGATGAGTAACGTGAGGAGCTAGTGGGGAACAGAAGACAGGACAGAAAGAGAGAGAGAGTAAAAAGGAGAGGATGAGTAACGTGAGAAGGTCATGGGGAACAGAAGACAGGACAGAAAGAGAGAGAGATTAAAATGGAGAGGATGAGTAACGTGAGGAGGTCGTGGGGAACAGAAGACAGGACAGAAAGAGAGAGTAAAAAGGAGAGGATGAGTAACGTGAGGAGGTAGTGGGGAACAGAAGACAGGACAGAAAGAGAGAGAGAGAGTAAAAAGGAGAGGATGAGTAACGTGAGAAGGTCATGGGAAACAGAAGACAGGACAGAAAGAGAGATTAAAAAGTAGAGTATGAGTAACGTGAGGAGGTAGTGGGGAACAGAAGACAGGACAGAAAGAGAGAGAGAGTAAAAAGGAGAGGATGAGTAATGTGAGGAGGTCGTGGGGAACAGAAGATAGGACAGAAAGAGAGAGAGAGTAAAAAGGAGAGGATGAGTAACGTGAGGAGGTCGTGGGGAACAGAAGACAGGACAGAAAGAGAGAGAGAGTAAAAAGGAGAGGATGAGTAACGTGAGGAGGTCGTGGGGAACAGAAGACAGGACAGAAAGAGAGAGAGAGTAAAAAGGAGAGGATGAGTAACGTGAGGAGGTCGTGGGGAACAGAAGACAGGACAGTAAGAGAGTAAAAAGGAGAGGATGAGTAACGTGAGGAGGTCGTGGGGAACAGAAGACAGGACAGTAAGAGAGTAAAAAGGAGAGGATGAGTAACGTGAGGAGGTCGTGGGGAACAGAAGACAGGACAGAAAGAGAGCGTAAAAAGGAGAGGATGAGTAACGTGAGAAGGTCGTGGGGAACAGCAGACAGGACAGAAAGAGAGAGAGAGTAAAAAGGAGAGGATGAGTAACGTGAGGAGGTTGTGGGGAACAGAAGACAGGACAGAAAGAGAGAGTAAAAAGGAGAGGATGAGTAACGTGAGGAGGTAGTGGGGAACAGAAGACAGGACAGAAAGAGAGAGTAAAAAGGAGAGGATGAGTAACGTGAGGAGGTAGTGGGGAACAGAAGACAGGACAGAAAGAGAGATTAAAATGGAGAGGATGAGTAACGTGAGGAGGTAGTGGGGAACAGCAGACAGGACAGAAAGAGAGATTAAAAAGGAGAGGATGAGTAACGTGAGGAGGTCGTGGGGAACAGAAGACAGGACAGAAAGAGAGATTAAAATGGAGAGGATGAGTAACGTGAGGAGCTAGTGGGGAACAGAAGACAGGACAGAAAGAGAGAGAGAGTAAAAAGGAGAGGATGAGTAACGTGAGAAGGTCATGGGGAACAGAAGACAGGACAGAAAGAGAGATTAAAAAGGAGAGGATGAGTAACGTGAGGAGGTCGTGGGGAACAGAAGATAGGACAGAAAGAGAGAGAGAGTAAAAAGGAGAGGATGAGTAACGTGAGGAGGTCGTGGGGAACAGAAGACAGGACAGAAAGAGAGAGAGAGTAAAAAGGAGAGGATGAGTAACGTGAGGAGGTCGTGGGGAACAGAAGACAGGACAGAAAGAGAGAGAGAGTAAAAAGGAGAGGATGAGTAACGTGAGGAGGTCGTGGGGAACAGAAGACAGGACAGAAAGAGAGTAAAAAGGAGAGGATGAGTAACGTGAGGAGGTCGTGGGGAACAGAAGACAGGACAGTAAGAGAGTAAAAAGGAGAGGATGAGTAACGTGAGGAGGTCGTGGGGAACAGAAGACAGGACAGAAAGAGAGCGTAAAAAGGAGAGGATGAGTAACGTGAGGAGGTCGTGGGGAACAGAAGACAGGACAGAAAGAGAGAGTAAAAAGGAGAGGATGAGTAATGTGAGGAGGTCGTGGGGAAAAGAAGACAGGACAGAAAGAGAGAGTAAAAAGGGATAGAGAAAGTGAGGGTGCCAGTGAATGTATTTAAGTAGGTCACAGATTATTAATAGAGTTGCAGTGCCGTGGATAGAAAGAAAGAGAGAGGGGAGAGGGGAGGGTGAGGGGGAGAGAAAGAGGAAAGGTGGAGGGGAGGGGGAGAGAAAGAGAAAGAGGAAAGGCAGAGAGGGAGGGGAGAGAGAGCGGGAGGGGGAGAGGGGGGTGAGAGAGAGGGAGTGGAGGAGAAAGAAAGTAGGCAAGGGAGGAGGGGGAACATGGATGGGTGGGGGGGGCTATAGAGAGCAGGAGAGAGGGATAAGAGATAAGGTGGAGGAGAGGAAAGGGAGGGAGATGGGCAGATGGAGAGGGATAATGCTGTAGATATGTGTTCTGGCTAAATGCACTCTTCAGTAAAGTTGAGTATGATAAATGTTAGTATGTCAGAGTGCAGGCTGAAGATGAGATGCAGGAGAGATGTGACGTTAATGTTCACTACAGCTTGCAGCTGAGGTAGTAGTGTGACGATACAAGGCAGCTTTTAACCCTTAATCATGTTCAGTATGTATGTTAAACAGTCAGGAATGATATTATTACACTCAATTACTGGTTAATGAATGCAGTAGGTATGCTCTTCTGAATGGAGTCATACAGATTAGTGTGCGTGTGTGTGTGTTCTAATCACCTTTCACTTCCACTGCTTGGGTAGGTAGGACTGTACTCCATTTGTCACGGTGGAATTATAGGACCAAAGAATATTGTGGTCCTTTGTAGCTCAGTTGGTAGAGCATTGTGCTTGTAATGCCAGGGTAGTGGGTTTGATTCCCGGGACCACCCATAAGTAAAATGTATGCATGCATGACGTTAAGTTGCTTAAAATAAAATGTGATTTTAGATCACAATATCAACCTGTTATTTAGCTATTTTGCATAAATACACTGTAGGGATTCTTGCAGAATATTGAAGGCTGGGAATGCACTAATGTCCTCATGACTGACACGTGCACCTCCCAGCTGCTCTGAATCCCTGTTGTTATCCATAACACAGTATATTGATACATTTACCCAGCCCTAGCTGCTACAGTCTGGCCTCAATATTTGACTCTCAAATGGTGTGGAGGAGGCTCATGGGAGTTTCTGAAATACAATTCTATCCCGCCTGCAAAAATATGTTGAACCAACATTTTATCAATGTCATCTGTCAACAATTTTAGGTTAATTGTTTGTTTTTTGAAAATGAAGAAATGAAACGTACACAAATTTGAACCAGATTTCCACCGTAAATTAACAACAGATTTTCAAGGGTTGATTTATTCACATGTTAGCAATGCAATTAAATATAAACCGAATATGGACATTGATTTTACGTTATGTCAGGTTTTTGCCAAGAGGGATAATGTTACTTAGAAATGTATTTTCCATTATGCAATCAAGTACAATGACAGTGTTACCATAAGCATCCGTCTGTAAAGTGCTGTGTTTAATTTGATTTACTCTCTCAGACTCTACTGGTCCTCTCTAGTCTCTCGGCCATTGCTCTCGTTCTCTCCCTCCTCGTCATTATCTCCTTCCTTATACACTACTGCTGCTGTCGCCGTGGTGACCGGAGCGAGGGATCTGAGGAAGAGGAGGAGGATGAAGAGGGCAGCACGGGCCACGGCTACGGAGGCAAGAAAGGGCGGGGTATCTGCTGTGTCACCTGGGTGTCGGTGGCGGCTGTCACACTGTGCTGGTGAGTAAGAGGTTATTGTGACATCACTGCCAGGGTCAATGTGATGTCATTATGAGAGTCATTGTGACCTCTTTATGCAGGCCATTGGGATGTTGTGATGTCATGAGGGTCATTGTGATGTCCTGTCATCTTTGTGACATCAGTGTCATGAGTGTTGTATTCATGAACTGTGACCAAACCATATGACCATTTGTCACAAGGATAGAGGAAAGGGAATCCTTTTTATAATACAGAGGTACCATCTTCTAACTTTCATTATTTCCCAATGGTCCAATAACCATGTGTGAGTTTTGATGTACGTTATTTTCAGAGCACTGTAGAAAGTAGTGTCCAGTCCCTGCTTTACAATGGGTTAGTATTTTGCTCGCGGCAATATCTGACACAGACAGTTGACCTAACTGACCGTGGTCAAGTTTTCGTTTGACCACAGGGACCTGGCCACTGAGGATAGGTGTTTGGGCTTGTGACAGCATGTTTGTGGTTTGGAAATTGATTCGTGGTTTCCTATCACCGTGACGATGATGTCAGAAGTTCCATCTCAGTGTATTGAATCTCTCTCTCTCTCCTCTGTTCCCTCTCTGGTGACTATGCTGTCATCCACTGTCATGAGGGCGTTTAGTCACATTGTGACAGGATGTTAATTTTAAGTTTGCATGAGGATATTGCAGCAGGTATTCAAATCTGACCCTACGAGGTCCAGAGTACTGCTGGTTGTCTGTTCTACCTGATTATTAATTGCACCCACCTGGTGTCCCAGGTCTTAATCAGTCCCTGATTAGAGGAGAAGAATGAAGTGGAATTGGTTTAGCGGTCCAGATTAGAATTTGCGGGGTTTACTGAGCCAGATTGGGTTCTCGTATAGAAAACCCACAGCTCTGACACCGCATGATGTTGGATGTCCCCTCCCATCTCAGCAGCATAGTGTTGTCATATGTTATCGGATTGCATTGTCAGCCTGAGTTGATGTCACTGCTTTATCAAACAGCACAATGTGCTCCAGATCTGATTTCCGCTTCAGTGATGTCATCATTATGCAGGTGTTTGTGTTATGGTGGTCCTGTTCCCCCCTGCGGCCGTGATGATGTCATCTCTCTCTCTGATACACGAGACATGGTAGTAGACATCTTAGTTTTAGAAATGCATTGTGGGAAAATCTCAAATTACACTCTATTCTTCAAGTTGTGCATCAGAGCACATATGAGACACACATGATGCTGTCAGAGAAAACATACACGTTGGACTGTATGAAACACAACACTCCTCTTTTTCCCGCTTTCTAATCTGGGTCACATACTTTGTGGGAGATTGGGTCATACCATTGCTCTCGGGTGCGAGGGGATTTGGTGAACATCTGGCCTAAGCTTTAATCTGAATATTTGAATAACAGAGAGATAAATATGTGATTATTTTTTATATTTCTAATATCACGCCAACTGAAGACTGCAGATGCAGACACTGCTAAGACTCTTCAAAGCTATCTGTATGTTTTCCTGTGGTCAGTCGTTCGTTCGTTCATTCATCCATTTCTCACATTTCACATCACTCTCACCAGTTCCATCTTGTTGTGTAAAATGAATTTAATATGTACAAACTGAATGAAATATGAATCTCTCTCCCTCAATCCCTGTTCCCCTTTTCGCAGTGTTGCCATAGGCGTTGGTTTCTATGGCAACAGTGAGGCTAATGATGGGATATATCAGTTGACCTCATCTCTTCTCACAGCCAATTACACACTGGCTTCCATCGATCTGCTGGTGAGTACTCCAGCTCCTCCCTCCCAGCAAATTTCAGACATGCACAGTGTGTGTGTGTGTGTGTGTGTGTGTGTGGTAGATATATTGGCGGAGAGGGAGAGAAAGTGGGGTGTAAACTTGTCAGGTGTGATATAGATCTGTCTGTCCTCATGCGGTCACTCAGTGGTTTATATGTCTGTCCTCATGCTGTCACTCAGTGGTTTATATGTCTGTCCCCACGCGGTCACTCAGTGGTTTATATGTCTGTCCCCACGCTGTCACTCAGTGGTTTATCTGTCTGTCCCCACGCTGTCACTCAGTGGTTTATATGTCTGTCCCCACGCTGTCACTCAGTGGTTTATCTGTCTGTCCCCACGCTGTCACTCAGTGGTTTATCTGTCTGTACCCACGCTGTCACTCAGGGGTTTATATGTCTGTCCCCACGCTGTCACTCAGTGGTTTATATGTCTTCCCCACACAGTCACTCAGTGGTTTATATGTCTGTCCCCATGCGGTCACTCAGTGGTTTATATGTCTGTCCCCACGCGGTCACTCAGTGGTTTATATGTCTGTCCCCACGCGGTCACTCAGTGGTTTATCTGTCTGTCCCCACGCAGTCACTCAGTGGTTTATCTGTCTGTCCCCACGCGGTCACTCAGTGGTTTATCTGTCTGTCCCCACGCGGTCACTCAGTGGTTTATCTGTCTGTCCTCACACGGTCGCTCAGTGGTTTATCTGTCTGTCCCCACGCTGTCACTCAGTGGTTTATCTGTCTGTCCTCACACGGTCGCTCAGTGGTTTATCTGTCTGTCCCCACGCTGTCACTCAGTGGTTAATATGTCTATCGTCATGCGGTCACTCAGTGGTTTATCTGTCTGTCCCCACGCGGTCACTCAGTGGTTAATATGTCTGTCCCCACGCGGTCACTCAGTGGTTAATATGTCTGTCCCCATGTGGTCACTTAGTGGTTTATCTGTCTGGGTGATGGATGCCCTCTTTGTACATGTTTTTTTCCACAGAGAGATGGAGGTTATAAGTCATACAATCAACCATGAGATTGATTGTATGACTTATAACGTCCACCTCTCTGTCCTGCCCCACCCCTCCCTCTCCGCCTCCCCAGGTTTCAGACACAATCTCTGGGCTACAGCAGTCCATCGCTGGGCCCCTGACCACTATGGAGGAGCTGTTTACAGGCAGTAAGCCTTATTTGGTGTCCACCCGGAACTGTAGGAGACTGTCAGAGAACGTGGTGTCCCTGCTCACCTCTCTGACAATGGCTCGCTCCTCTGATGGGGGTGCCTGGAACAGCAGTAACAATAGCGGAGATCCTCCCATAGCAGCCCTCACCCCTGTGCCCCCCTCCATGGCCCCCACAGTGGCACCAGTCGGAGGGGTCATGCCAAGCCCCTTCTCCCCTGGCTGGGCAGCCAACACACTGATGGTCAACGAGGACTACAGGTGAGGGAAGGGAGTGGGAGTGTCTTCTTCTCCAATGTTTTTAATTGGGTGTTAAGAACACACATAGCGTGCCAGTATATCACTCCCTTGTGGTTTGCTGAAAGATTGAGTTTTGCGTTCAGCACCATAGAAATGTATTTGGAATTGTACTCCCTGCATTGTGTGGTTCTATGGTGTCCTATTGCTGAGATGGCTGTTATCTCCTGGGCTGTAGGTGGCTGTCCTACGTGCTGCTGTTGCTGTTGGACCTCCTAGTGTGTCTGTTCATCCTGCTGGGGCTAGCCAAACAGGCCCGCTGGCTCCTCATCCTGTAAGCACACACACACACACACACACACACACACACACACACACACACACACACACACACACACACACAGACACACACACCGACAGTTAAACCCTGTGTGTTGTATTGCATCGAACAACACTGAGTTTGTAATGGTCTGTGACTCTGTGTTATATAGGCTGTGTAATATATGATGGTTCCTATGAGGTGTGTTTGGTGCTTCGCTGACCCCTATGTGTGTGTGGTTTTTCTCCTCCCAGGATGACGGTGCTGGCCTGGCTGGCTCTGTTCCTGAGCTGGGGATCCCTGGGCCTGGAGACTGCCACTGTGGTGGTGAGTACTGACGGATAAAGGGAGGAGAGGTGGAGGGGTGGTGTGTGTTGTTGAGGGGAAGGGAGGGAGTTGATCGTTCATGGCTGGCTAGAGAGTATCTCAGGAATGTCTTAAAGAAGTCCCAGCCAGAGCAGAACAGAATGGCTGTGTACTTCTGTTGGTGTCTGTCTGCATATTTGTGTATGTGTTTCTGTATTCAGTGTATTCAGTGTGTCTCTGTGCCCCTTGTGCAAAACTGTGAAAAGACTGGCCTCCTAGGGAACACTGCAGTCATGGCAGGGGACCAAGAAGGAGGGAAAATGGGGCAGAAATTAGTGTGTAGGTGTGTTCTGTGTATGTTTGTGAGCAGTGTGTGAGCGTGTGTGTGCGCGTGTGTGTGTGTGTGTGTGTGTGTGTGGGGGAGCGTGTGTGTGTAAGTAGTACATGTTAATCCATGGAGAGAGTGAGTCCCAGAGAGAGAGAGAGAGGGAGAGAGGGAGAGTCGAGAGGGAGGTAGGAAGGTAGGGAGAACTTCTCCAAACTTCTCCAAAGACTCACCAGAACCCACAGAGAGAAAGAGAGGGGGTTGGAGAAGGTGTTTGTTTAGGGTGGTGTAGAAATGGGACTAGTGGGACAGCCAGTGACAGTAAAAGCACCATTCGATTCTATACTATGACACATCTTGGCCATTCTATTGATTGATGCCTACCACAACACCACAGACCACAACACCACAGACCACAACACCACAGACCACAACACCACAGACCACAACACCACAGACCACAACACCACAGACCACAACACCACAGACCACAACACCACAGACCACAACACCACAGACCACAACACCACAGACCACAACACCACAGACCACAACACCACAGACCACAACACATCATTACAGCAAAGCAACAAATTATTATGGCATTTCAATTAAGGTTAAATAAAAAATAATATAAACATTTGGAGGGAATAGAGAACATAGAGATATTTATTCAATATTGCTTTGACAAAGCAAGCCCGTACGGGAGTTGTAGCGATGAGACAAGATAGTAGCTACTAAAAACAATTGGACACCACGAAAAAGGGGGTAAAAAGAAAAGAAAAAAAAGAAAGAATTGGCAGCGAGCCAAGAATAGAGAACTGTTGATGACATTTGCTGGGAACTGCCAAGGAGTGTTCTTTCTTGCAACTGTCCCTTTCCAAATCCATGTATTGGAAGTTTGTCAGGAGAGAGGGGCAGTGGGGGGGAGACATTTGTGTGTGTGTGCGCGCCCCTGTGTGCGCCCCTGTGTCTATGAAAGAAGGTTGAAAGGCCTGGAGGGAGAGTGTTTCAAGCAGACCAGTGTCATGTGGAGCTGGCTGGAGATGTCTCAGAGCCCGTCCAGCGGTCCACACAGAGCCCTTCTGTCCCTGGCCACTGACAGACAAAACAATGACCCAGCTGTGGGTCTAAACTGCCCTGGACCGACTCTCTCTCTCTCTCTGTCTCTCTGTGTCTGGGTCTCTCTCTCTCTCTTTCTCTCTCTCTCTCTCTCTCTCTCTCTCTCTCTCTCTCTCTCTCTCTCTCTCTCTCTGTGTCTGGGTCTCTCTCTTTCTCTTTCTCTCTCTCTGTGTCTGGGTCTCTCTCTCTCTCTCTCTGGGTCTCTCTCTTTCTCTTTCTCTCTCTCTGTGTCTGGGTCTCTCTCTCTCTCTCTGTGTCTGGGTCTCTCTCTCTCTCTGTGTGTCTGGGTCTCTCTCTCTCTCTCTCTCTCTCTCTCTCTCTCTCTCTGTGTGTGTCTGGGTCTGTCTCTCTCTCTCTGTGTCTGGGTCTCTCTCTCTCTCTCTCTCTCTCTCTGTGTGTCTGGGTCTCTCTCTCTCTCTCTGTGTGTCTGGGTCTCTCTCTCTCTCTCTCTGTGTCTGGGTCTCTCTCTCTCTCTCTGTGTGTGTCTCTCTCTGTGTCTGGGTCTCTCTCTCTCTCTCTCTCTCTCTCTCTCTCTGTGTCTCTCTCTCTCTCTCTCTCTCTGTATTTCTCTCTCTGTGTCTGGGTCTCTCTCTCTCTCTGTGTGTCTGGGTCTCTCTCTCTCTCTCTGTGTCTGGGTATGTCTCTCTCTCTCTGTGTCTGGGTCTCTCTCTCTCTCTCTCTCTCTCTGTGTGTCTGGGTCTCTCTCTCTCTCTCTGTGTGTCTGGGTCTCTCTCTCTCTCTCTCTGTGTCTGGGTCTCTCTCTCTCTCTCTCTCTGTGTGTGTCTCTCTCTGTGTCTGGGTCTCTCTCTCTCTCTCTCTCTCTCTCTCTCTCTCTCTCTCTCTCTGTGTCTCTCTCTCTCTCTCTCTCTCTGTATTTCTCTCTCTGTGTCTGGGTCTCTCTCTCTCTCTCTCTCTCTCTCTCTCTCTCTCTGTGTGTCTGGGTCTCTCACTCCCTCTCCTGGCCAGACTGCCCCTTGTTCTGTGTCTGTGTGCCTGCAGCTCTTTTTACAATGTGGCAGTTAGGAGGGAGGAAAAAGGAAGGGATCAATGTAAATGAAAAGAGAGAGAGGATGATAGTGATAGAGAACGGGAGGGAACAGTTGAGAGAGGAGAAAAGCAGGATGAGAGAGGGAGAGAGCGAGATGGAAAGAGAAATGCAGAGTAGGTCTATACAGTATGGAGAAGGACAGTAGGTCTATACAGTGTGGAGAGGGACAGTAGGTCTATACAACATGGAGAGGGACAGTAGGTCTATACAGTATGTAGAGGGACAGTAGGTCTATACAGTATGTAGAGGGACAGTAGGTCTATACAGTATGTAGAGGGACAGTAGGTCTATACATTATGCTGAGGGACAGTAGGTCTATAAAACATGGAGAGGGACAGTAGGTCTATACATTATGCTGAGGGACAGTAGGTCTATACGACATGGCGAGGGACAGTAGGTCTATACAACATGGAGAGGGACAGTAGGTCTATACATTATGCTGAGGGACAGTAGGTCTATAAAACATGGAGAGGGACAGTAGGTCTATACATTATGCTGAGGGACAGTAGGTCTATAAAACATGGAGATGGACAGTAGATCTATACAGTGTGGAGAGGGACAGTAGGTCTATACAGTGTGGAGAGGGACAGTAGATCTATACAGCATGGAGAGGGACAGTAGGTCTATAGAGTATGGAGAAGGACAGTAGGTCTATACATTATGGAGAGGGAGAGTAGATCTATACAGCATGGAGAGGGACAGTAGATCTATACAACATAGAGAGGGACAGTAGGTCTATAGAGTATGGAGAGGGACAGTAGGTCGATGTAGTATGGAGAGGGACAGTAGGTCTATACAGTATGGAGAGGGACAGTAGGTCTATACAGTATGGAGAGGGACAGTAGATCTATACAACATAGAGAGGGACAGTAGGTCTATACAGTATGGAGAGGGACAGTAGGTCTATACAGTGTGGAGAGGGACAGTAGGTCTATACAGCATGGAGAGGGAGAGTAGATCTATACCACATGGAGAGGGACAGTAGGTCTATACCACATGGAGAGGGACAGTAGGTCGATGTAGTATGGAGAGGGACAGTAGGTCTATACATTGTGGAGAGGGACAGTAGATCTATACAACATAGAGAGGGACAGTAGGTCTATACAGTATGGCGAGGGACAGTAGGTCTATACAGTATGGCGAGGGACAGTAGGTCTATACAACATGGAGAGGGACAGTAGGTCTATACAACATGGAGAGGGACAGTAGGTCGATGTAGTATGGAGAGGGACAGTAGGTCTATACAGTATGGAGAGGGACAGTAGGTCTATACAGTATGGAGAGGGACAGTAGATCTATACAACATAGAGAGGGACAGTAGGTCTATACAGTATGGAGAGGGACAGTAGGTCTATACAGTGTGGAGAGGGACAGTAGGTCTATACAGCATGGAGAGGGAGAGTAGATCTATACCACATGGAGAGGGACAGTAGGTCTATACCACATGGAGAGGGACAGTAGGTCGATGTAGTATGGAGAGGGACAGTAGGTCTATACATTGTGGAGAGGGACAGTAGATCTATACAACATAGAGAGGGACAGTAGGTCTATACAGTATGGAGAGGGACAGTAGGTCTATACAGTATGGCGAGGGACAGTAGGTCTATACAGTATGGCGAGGGACAGTAGGTCTATACAACATGGAGAGGGACAGTAGGTCTATACAACATGGAGAGGGACAGTAGGTCTATACATTGTGGAGAGGGACAGTAGGTCTATACAACATGGAGAGGGACAGTAGGTATATACAGTGTGGAGAGGGACAGTAGGTATATACAGTGTGGAGAGGGACAGTAGGTCTATACAGTGTGGAGAGGGACCTAAGGTCTATACAGTGTGGAGAGGGACCTAAGGTCTATACAGTGTGGAGAGGGACAGTAGGTCTATACAGTGTGGAGAGGGACAGTAGGTCTATACAGTGTGGAGAGGGACAGTAGGTCTATACAGTGTGGAGAGGGACAGTAGGTCTATACAGTGTGGAGAGGGACAGTAGGTCTATACAGTATGGAGAAGGACAGTAGGTCTATAGAGTGTGGAGAGGGACAGTAGGTCTATACAACATGGAGAGGGACAGATCTATACAACATGGAGAGGGATAGTAGGTCTATACAGTATGGAGAGGGACAGTAGATCTATACAGTATGGAGAGGGACTGTAGATCTATACAGTATGGAGAGGGACAGTAGGTCTATACAGTGTGGAGAGGGACAGTAGGTCTATACAGTAGGTCTATACAGTGTGGAGAGGAGCCTTAGGTCTATACAGTATGGCGAGGGACAGTAGGTCCATACAGTATGGCGAGGACAGTAGGTCTATACAACATGGAGAGGGACAGTAGGTCTATACAACGTGGAGAGGGTCAGTAGGTCTATACAGTGTGGAGAGGGACCGTAGGTATATACAGTGTGGAGAGGGACAGTAGATCTATACAGGATGGAGAGAGACGGTAGGTCTATACAACATGGAGAGGGACAGATCTATACAACATGGAGAGGGATAGTAGATCTATACAGTATGGAGAGGGACAGTAGGTCTATACAGTATGGAGAGGGACAGTAGGTATATACAGTGTGGAGAGGGACAGTAGGTATATACAGTGTGGAGAGGGACAGTAGATCTATACAGGATGGAGAGAGACGGTAGGTCTATACAACATGGAGAGGACAGTAGGTCTATACAGTATGGAGAGGGACAGTAGGTCTATACAGTATGGAGAGGGACAGTAGGTATATACAACATGGAGAGGGACAGTAGATCTATACAGTATGGAGAGGGACAGTAGATCTATACAGTATGGAGAGGGACAGTAGATCTATACAGTATGGAGAGGGACAGTAGATCTATACAGTATGGAGAGGGACAGTAGGTCTATACAGTATGGAGAGGGACAGTAGGTCTATACAGTATGGAGAGGGACAGTAGGTCTATACAACATGGAGAGGGACAGTAGGTCTATACAACATGGAGAGGGACAGTAGATCTATACAGTATGGGGGGAGACGGTAGGTCTATACAGTATGGAGAGGGACAGTAGATCTATACAGTATGGAGAGGGACAGTAGATCTATACAGTATGGAGAGGGACAGTAGGTCTATACAGTATGGAGAGGGACAGTAGGTCTATACAGTATGGAGAGGGACAGTAGGTCTATACAACATGGAGAGGGACAGTAGGTCTATACAACATGGAGAGGGACAGTAGATCTATACAGTATGGGGGGAGACGGTAGGTCTATACAGTATGGAGAGGGACAGTAGATCTATACAGTATGGAGAGAGACGGTAGGTCTATACAGCGTGGAGAGGGACAGTAGGTCTATACAGTGTGGAGAGGGTCAGTAGGTCTATACAGTGTGGAGAGGGACAGTAGATCTATACAGTATGGGGGGAGACGGTAGGTCTATACAGCAAGGAGAGGGAGAGTAGATCTATACAACATGGAGAGGGACAGTAGGTCTATAAAACATGGAGAGGGACAGTAGGTCTATACAGTGTGGAGAGGGACAGTAGGTCTATACGTTATGGAGAGGGACAGTAGGTCTATACGTTATGGAGAGGGACAGTAGGTCTATACATTATGGAGAGGGACAGTAGGTCTATAAAACATGGAGAGGGACAGTAGATCTATACAACATGGAGAGGGACAGTAGGTCTATAGAGTATGGAGAAGGACAGTAGGTCTATACATTATGGAGAGGAACAGTAGGTCTATACATTATGGAGAGGGACAGTAGGTCTATACAGTATGGCGGGAGACGGTAGGTCTATACAGCATGGAGAGGGAGAGTAGATCTATACAACATGGAGAGGGACAGTAGGTCTATACAACATGGAGAGGGACAGTAGGTCAATGTAGTATGGAGAGGGACAGTAGGTCTATACATTGTGGAGAGGGACAGTAGATCTATACAACATAGAGAGGGACAGTAGGTCTATACAGTATGGCGAGGACAGTAGGTCTATACAGTGTGGAGAGGGACAGTAGGTCTATACAACATGGAGAATGACAGTAGGTCTAAACAGTGTGGAGAGGGACCGTAGGTCTATACAACATGGAGAGGGACAGATCTATACAACATGGAGAGGGATAGTAGATCTATACAGTATGGAGAGGGACAGTAGATCTATACAGTATGGGGGGAGACGGTAGGTCTATACAGCAAGGAGAGGGAGAGTAGATCTATACAACATGGAGAGGGACAGTAGGTCTATAAAACATGGAGAGGGACAGTAGGTCTATACGTTATGGAGAGGGACAGTAGGTCTATACGTTATGGAGAGGGACAGTAGGTCTATACATTATGGAGAGGGACAGTAGGTCTATAAAACATGGAGAGGGACAGTAGATCTATACAACATGGAGAGGGACAGTAGGTCTATAGAGTATGGAGAAGGACAGTAGGTCTATACAGCATGGAGAGGGAGAGTAGATCTATACAACATGGAGAGGGACAGTAGGTCTATACAACATGGAGAGGGACAGTAGGTCAATGTAGTATGGAGAGGGACAGTAGGTCTATACATTGTGGAGAGGGACAGTAGATCTATACAACATAGAGAGGGACAGTAGGTCTATACAGTATGGAGAGGACAGTAGGTCTATACAGTATGGCGAGGGACAGTAGGTCTATACAGTGTGGAGAGGGACCGTAGGTCTATACAGTGTGGAGAGGGACAGTAGGTCTATACAACATGGAGAATGACAGTAGGTCTAAACAGTGTGGAGAGGGACAGTAGGTCTATACAGTGTGGAGAGGGACCGTAGGTCTATACAGTGTGGAGAGGGACAGTAGGTCTATACAACATGGAGAGGGATAGTAGATCTATACAGTATGGAGAGGGACAGTAGATCTATACAGTATGGGGGAGACGGTAGGTCTATACAGCAAGGAGAGGGAGAGTAGATCTATACAACATGGAGAGGGACAGTAGGTCTATAAAACATGGAGAGGGACAGTAGGTCTATACGTTATGGAGAGGGACAGTAGGTCTATAAAACATGGAGAGGGACAGTAGATCTATACAACATGGAGAGGGACAGTAGGTCTATAGAGTATGGAGAGGGACAGTAGGTCTATACATTATGGAGAGGGACAGTAGGTCTATACATTATGGAGAGGGACAGTAGGTCTATACTGCATGGAGAGGGACAGTAGGTCTATACTGCATGGAGAGGGACAGTAGATCTATACAGTGTGGAGAGGGACAGTAGGTCTATACAGTGTGGAGAGGACAGTAGGTCTATACAGTAGGTCTATACAGTGTGGAGAGGGACAGTAGGTCTATACAACATGGAGAGAGACGGTAGGTCTATACAACATGGAGCGGGACAGTAGGTCTATACAACATGGAGAGGGACAGTAGGTCTATACAGTGTGGAGAGGACAGTAGGTCTATACAGTGTGGAGAGGGACAGTAGGTCTATACAGTAGGTCTATACAGTGTGGAGAGGAGCCTTAGGTCTATACAGTATGGAGAGGGACAGTAGGTCTATACAGTGTGGAGAGGGACAGTAGGTCTATACAGTGTGGAGAGGGACAGTAGGTCTATACAGTGTGGAGAGGAACCTTAGGTCTATACACTATGGAGAGGAACCTTAGGTCTATACAGTATGGAGAGGGACAGTAGGTCTATACAGTATGGCGAGGGACAGTAGGTCTATACATTATGGAGAGGGACAGTAGGTCTATAAAACATGGAGAGGGACAGTAGATCTATACAACATGGAGAGGGACAGTAGGTCTATAGAGTATGGAGAAGGACAGTAGGTCTATACATTATGGAGAGGAACAGTAGGTCTATACATTATGGAGAGGGACAGTAGGTCTATACAGTATGGCGGGAGACGGTAGGTCTATACAGCATGGAGAGGGAGAGTAGATCTATACAACATGGAGAGGGACAGTAGGTCTATACAACATGGAGAGGGACAGTAGGTCAATGTAGTATGGAGAGGGACAGTAGGTCTATACATTGTGGAGAGGGACAGTAGATCTATACAACATAGAGAGGGACAGTAGGTCTATACAGTATGGCGAGGGACAGTAGGTCTATACAGTGTGGAGAGGGACAGTAGGTCTATACAACATGGAGAATGACAGTAGGTCTAAACAGTGTGGAGAGGGACCGTAGGTCTATACAACATGGAGAGGGACAGATCTATACAACATGGAGAGGGATAGTAGATCTATACAGTATGGAGAGGGACAGTAGATCTATACAGTATGGGGGGAGACGGTAGGTCTATACAGCAAGGAGAGGGAGAGTAGATCTATACAACATGGAGAGGGACAGTAGGTCTATAAAACATGGAGAGGGACAGTAGGTCTATACGTTATGGAGAGGGACAGTAGGTCTATACGTTATGGAGAGGGACAGTAGGTCTATACATTATGGAGAGGGACAGTAGGTCTATAAAACATGGAGAGGGACAGTAGATCTATACAACATGGAGAGGGACAGTAGGTCTATAGAGTATGGAGAAGGACAGTAGGTCTATACAGCATGGAGAGGGAGAGTAGATCTATACAACATGGAGAGGGACAGTAGGTCTATACAACATGGAGAGGGACAGTAGGTCAATGTAGTATGGAGAGGGACAGTAGGTCTATACATTGTGGAGAGGGACAGTAGATCTATACAACATAGAGAGGGACAGTAGGTCTATACAGTATGGAGAGGGACAGTAGGTCTATACAGTATGGCGAGGGACAGTAGGTCTATACAGTGTGGAGAGGGACCGTAGGTCTATACAGTGTGGAGAGGGACAGTAGGTCTATACAACATGGAGAATGACAGTAGGTCTAAACAGTGTGGAGAGGGACAGTAGGTCTATACAGTGTGGAGAGGGACCGTAGGTCTATACAGTGTGGAGAGGGACAGTAGGTCTATACAACATGGAGAGGGATAGTAGATCTATACAGTATGGAGAGGGACAGTAGATCTATACAGTATGGGGGGAGACGGTAGGTCTATACAGCAAGGAGAGGGAGAGTAGATCTATACAACATGGAGAGGGACAGTAGGTCTATAAAACATGGAGAGGGACAGTAGGTCTATACGTTATGGAGAGGGACAGTAGGTCTATACGTTATGGAGAGGGACAGTAGGTCTATAAAACATGGAGAGGGACAGTAGATCTATACAACATGGAGAGGGACAGTAGGTCTATAGAGTATGGAGAGGGACAGTAGGTCTATACATTATGGAGAGGGACAGTAGGTCTATACATTATGGAGAGGGACAGTAGGTCTATACTGCATGGAGAGGGACAGTAGGTCTATACAGTATGTAGAGGGACAGTAGGTCTATACAGTATGTAGAGGGACAGTAGGTCTATACAGTATGTAGAGGGACAGTAGGTCTATACATTATGCTGAGGGACAGTAGGTCTATAAAACATGGAGAGGGACAGTAGGTCTATACATTATGCTGAGGGACAGTAGGTCTATACGACATGGCGAGGGACAGTAGGTCTATACAACATGGAGAGGGACAGTAGGTCTATACATTATGCTGAGGGACAGTAGGTCTATAAAACATGGAGAGGGACAGTAGGTCTATACATTATGCTGAGGGACAGTAGGTCTATAAAACATGGAGATGGACAGTAGATCTATACAGTGTGGAGAGGGACAGTAGGTCTATACAGTGTGGAGAGGGACAGTAGATCTATACAGCATGGAGAGGGACAGTAGGTCTATAGAGTATGGAGAAGGACAGTAGGTCTATACATTATGGAGAGGGAGAGTAGATCTATACAGCATGGAGAGGGACAGTAGATCTATACAACATAGAGAGGGACAGTAGGTCTATAGAGTATGGAGAGGGACAGTAGGTCGATGTAGTATGGAGAGGGACAGTAGGTCTATACAGTATGGAGAGGGACAGTAGGTCTATACAGTATGGAGAGGGACAGTAGATCTATACAACATAGAGAGGGACAGTAGGTCTATACAGTATGGAGAGGGACAGTAGGTCTATACAGTGTGGAGAGGGACAGTAGGTCTATACAGCATGGAGAGGGAGAGTAGATCTATACCACATGGAGAGGGACAGTAGGTCTATACCACATGGAGAGGGACAGTAGGTCGATGTAGTATGGAGAGGGACAGTAGGTCTATACATTGTGGAGAGGACAGTAGATCTATACAACATAGAGAGGACAGTAGGTCTATACAGTATGGCGAGGGACAGTAGGTCTATACAGTATGGCGAGGGACAGTAGGTCTATACAACATGGAGAGGGACAGTAGGTCTATACAACATGGAGAGGGACAGTAGGTCGATGTAGTATGGAGAGGGACAGTAGGTCTATACAGTATGGAGAGGGACAGTAGGTCTATACAGTATGGAGAGGGACAGTAGATCTATACAACATAGAGAGGGACAGTAGGTCTATACAGTATGGAGAGGGACAGTAGGTCTATACAGTGTGGAGAGGGACAGTAGGTCTATACAGCATGGAGAGGGAGAGTAGATCTATACCACATGGAGAGGGACAGTAGGTCTATACCACATGGAGAGGGACAGTAGGTCGATGTAGTATGGAGAGGGACAGTAGGTCTATACATTGTGGAGAGGGACAGTAGATCTATACAACATAGAGAGGGACAGTAGGTCTATACAGTATGGAGAGGGACAGTAGGTCTATACAGTATGGCGAGGGACAGTAGGTCTATACAGTATGGCGAGGGACAGTAGGTCTATACAACATGGAGAGGGACAGTAGGTCTATACAACATGGAGAGGGACAGTAGGTCTATACATTGTGGAGAGGGACAGTAGGTCTATACAACATGGAGAGGGACAGTAGGTATATACAGTGTGGAGAGGGACAGTAGGTATATACAGTGTGGAGAGGGACAGTAGGTCTATACAGTGTGGAGAGGGACCTAAGGTCTATACAGTGTGGAGAGGGACCTAAGGTCTATACAGTGTGGAGAGGGACAGTAGGTCTATACAGTGTGGAGAGGGACAGTAGGTCTATACAGTGTGGAGAGGGACAGTAGGTCTATACAGTGTGGAGAGGGACAGTAGGTCTATACAGTGTGGAGAGGGACAGTAGGTCTATACAGTATGGAGAAGGACAGTAGGTCTATAGAGTGTGGAGAGGGACAGTAGGTCTATACAACATGGAGAGGGACAGATCTATACAACATGGAGAGGGATAGTAGGTCTATACAGTATGGAGAGGGACAGTAGATCTATACAGTATGGAGAGGGACTGTAGATCTATACAGTATGGAGAGGGACAGTAGGTCTATACAGTGTGGAGAGGGACAGTAGGTCTATACAGTAGGTCTATACAGTGTGGAGAGGAGCCTTAGGTCTATACAGTATGGCGAGGGACAGTAGGTCCATACAGTATGGCGAGGGACAGTAGGTCTATACAACATGGAGAGGGACAGTAGGTCTATACAACGTGGAGAGGGTCAGTAGGTCTATACAGTGTGGAGAGGGACCGTAGGTATATACAGTGTGGAGAGGGACAGTAGATCTATACAGGATGGAGAGAGACGGTAGGTCTATACAACATGGAGAGGGACAGATCTATACAACATGGAGAGGGATAGTAGATCTATACAGTATGGAGAGGGACAGTAGGTCTATACAGTATGGAGAGGGACAGTAGGTATATACAGTGTGGAGAGGGACAGTAGGTATATACAGTGTGGAGAGGGACAGTAGATCTATACAGGATGGAGAGAGACGGTAGGTCTATACAACATGGAGAGGGACAGTAGGTCTATACAGTATGGAGAGGGACAGTAGGTCTATACAGTATGGAGAGGGACAGTAGGTATATACAACATGGAGAGGGACAGTAGATCTATACAGTATGGAGAGGGACAGTAGATCTATACAGTATGGAGAGGGACAGTAGATCTATACAGTATGGAGAGGGACAGTAGATCTATACAGTATGGAGAGGGACAGTAGGTCTATACAGTATGGAGAGGGACAGTAGGTCTATACAGTATGGAGAGGGACAGTAGGTCTATACAACATGGAGAGGGACAGTAGGTCTATACAACATGGAGAGGGACAGTAGATCTATACAGTATGGGGGAGACGGTAGGTCTATACAGTATGGAGAGGGACAGTAGATCTATACAGTATGGAGAGGGACAGTAGATCTATACAGTATGGAGAGGGACAGTAGGTCTATACAGTATGGAGAGGGACAGTAGGTCTATACAGTATGGAGAGGGACAGTAGGTCTATACAACATGGAGAGGGACAGTAGGTCTATACAACATGGAGAGGGACAGTAGATCTATACAGTATGGGGGGAGACGGTAGGTCTATACAGTATGGAGAGGGACAGTAGATCTATACAGTATGGAGAGAGACGGTAGGTCTATACAGCGTGGAGAGGGACAGTAGGTCTATACAGTGTGGAGAGGGTCAGTAGGTCTATACAGTGTGGAGAGGGACAGTAGATCTATACAGTATGGGGGGAGACGGTAGGTCTATACAGCAAGGAGAGGGAGAGTAGATCTATACAACATGGAGAGGGACAGTAGGTCTATAAAACATGGAGAGGGACAGTAGGTCTATACAGTGTGGAGAGGGACAGTAGGTCTATACGTTATGGAGAGGGACAGTAGGTCTATACGTTATGGAGAGGGACAGTAGGTCTATACATTATGGAGAGGGACAGTAGGTCTATAAAACATGGAGAGGGACAGTAGATCTATACAACATGGAGAGGGACAGTAGGTCTATAGAGTATGGAGAAGGACAGTAGGTCTATACATTATGGAGAGGAACAGTAGGTCTATACATTATGGAGAGGGACAGTAGGTCTATACAGTATGGCGGGAGACGGTAGGTCTATACAGCATGGAGAGGGAGAGTAGATCTATACAACATGGAGAGGGACAGTAGGTCTATACAACATGGAGAGGGACAGTAGGTCAATGTAGTATGGAGAGGGACAGTAGGTCTATACATTGTGGAGAGGGACAGTAGATCTATACAACATAGAGAGGGACAGTAGGTCTATACAGTATGGCGAGGGACAGTAGGTCTATACAGTGTGGAGAGGGACAGTAGGTCTATACAACATGGAGAATGACAGTAGGTCTAAACAGTGTGGAGAGGACCGTAGGTCTATACAACATGGAGAGGGACAGATCTATACAACATGGAGAGGGATAGTAGATCTATACAGTATGGAGAGGGACAGTAGATCTATACAGTATGGGGGGAGACGGTAGGTCTATACAGCAAGGAGAGGGAGAGTAGATCTATACAACATGGAGAGGGACAGTAGGTCTATAAAACATGGAGAGGGACAGTAGGTCTATACGTTATGGAGAGGGACAGTAGGTCTATACGTTATGGAGAGGGACAGTAGGTCTATACATTATGGAGAGGGACAGTAGGTCTATAAAACATGGAGAGGGACAGTAGATCTATACAACATGGAGAGGGACAGTAGGTCTATAGAGTATGGAGAAGGACAGTAGGTCTATACAGCATGGAGAGGGAGAGTAGATCTATACAACATGGAGAGGGACAGTAGGTCTATACAACATGGAGAGGGACAGTAGGTCAATGTAGTATGGAGAGGGACAGTAGGTCTATACATTGTGGAGAGGGACAGTAGATCTATACAACATAGAGAGGGACAGTAGGTCTATACAGTATGGAGAGGGACAGTAGGTCTATACAGTATGGCGAGGGACAGTAGGTCTATACAGTGTGGAGAGGGACCGTAGGTCTATACAGTGTGGAGAGGGACAGTAGGTCTATACAACATGGAGAATGACAGTAGGTCTAAACAGTGTGGAGAGGGACAGTAGGTCTATACAGTGTGGAGAGGGACCGTAGGTCTATACAGTGTGGAGAGGGACAGTAGGTCTATACAACATGGAGAGGGATAGTAGATCTATACAGTATGGAGAGGGACAGTAGATCTATACAGTATGGGGGGAGACGGTAGGTCTATACAGCAAGGAGAGGGAGAGTAGATCTATACAACATGGAGAGGGACAGTAGGTCTATAAAACATGGAGAGGGACAGTAGGTCTATACGTTATGGAGAGGGACAGTAGGTCTATAAAACATGGAGAGGGACAGTAGATCTATACAACATGGAGAGGGACAGTAGGTCTATAGAGTATGGAGAGGGACAGTAGGTCTATACATTATGGAGAGGGACAGTAGGTCTATACATTATGGAGAGGGACAGTAGGTCTATACTGCATGGAGAGGGACAGTAGGTCTATACTGCATGGAGAGGGACAGTAGATCTATACAGTGTGGAGAGGGACAGTAGGTCTATACAGTGTGGAGAGGGACAGTAGGTCTATACAGTAGGTCTATACAGTGTGGAGAGGGACAGTAGGTCTATACAACATGGAGAGAGACGGTAGGTCTATACAACATGGAGCGGGACAGTAGGTCTATACAACATGGAGAGGGACAGTAGGTCTATACAGTGTGGAGAGGGACAGTAGGTCTATACAGTGTGGAGAGGGACAGTAGGTCTATACAGTAGGTCTATACAGTGTGGAGAGGAGCCTTAGGTCTATACAGTATGGAGAGGGACAGTAGGTCTATACAGTGTGGAGAGGGACAGTAGGTCTATACAGTGTGGAGAGGGACAGTAGGTCTATACAGTGTGGAGAGGAACCTTAGGTCTATACACTATGGAGAGGAACCTTAGGTCTATACAGTATGGAGAGGGACAGTAGGTCTATACAGTATGGCGAGGGACAGTAGGTCTATACATTATGGAGAGGGACAGTAGGTCTATAAAACATGGAGAGGGACAGTAGATCTATACAACATGGAGAGGGACAGTAGGTCTATAGAGTATGGAGAAGGACAGTAGGTCTATACATTATGGAGAGGAACAGTAGGTCTATACATTATGGAGAGGGACAGTAGGTCTATACAGTATGGCGGGAGACGGTAGGTCTATACAGCATGGAGAGGGAGAGTAGATCTATACAACATGGAGAGGGACAGTAGGTCTATACAACATGGAGAGGGACAGTAGGTCAATGTAGTATGGAGAGGGACAGTAGGTCTATACATTGTGGAGAGGGACAGTAGATCTATACAACATAGAGAGGGACAGTAGGTCTATACAGTATGGCGAGGGACAGTAGGTCTATACAGTGTGGAGAGGGACAGTAGGTCTATACAACATGGAGAATGACAGTAGGTCTAAACAGTGTGGAGAGGGACCGTAGGTCTATACAACATGGAGAGGGACAGATCTATACAACATGGAGAGGGATAGTAGATCTATACAGTATGGAGAGGGACAGTAGATCTATACAGTATGGGGGGAGACGGTAGGTCTATACAGCAAGGAGAGGGAGAGTAGATCTATACAACATGGAGAGGGACAGTAGGTCTATAAAACATGGAGAGGGACAGTAGGTCTATACGTTATGGAGAGGGACAGTAGGTCTATACGTTATGGAGAGGGACAGTAGGTCTATACATTATGGAGAGGGACAGTAGGTCTATAAAACATGGAGAGGGACAGTAGATCTATACAACATGGAGAGGGACAGTAGGTCTATAGAGTATGGAGAAGGACAGTAGGTCTATACAGCATGGAGAGGAGAGTAGATCTATACAACATGGAGAGGGACAGTAGGTCTATACAACATGGAGAGGGACAGTAGGTCAATGTAGTATGGAGAGGGACAGTAGGTCTATACATTGTGGAGAGGGACAGTAGATCTATACAACATAGAGAGGGACAGTAGGTCTATACAGTATGGAGAGGGACAGTAGGTCTATACAGTATGGCGAGGGACAGTAGGTCTATACAGTGTGGAGAGGGACCGTAGGTCTATACAGTGTGGAGAGGGACAGTAGGTCTATACAACATGGAGAATGACAGTAGGTCTAAACAGTGTGGAGAGGGACAGTAGGTCTATACAGTGTGGAGAGGGACCGTAGGTCTATACAGTGTGGAGAGGGACAGTAGGTCTATACAACATGGAGAGGGATAGTAGATCTATACAGTATGGAGAGGGACAGTAGATCTATACAGTATGGGGGAGACGGTAGGTCTATACAGCAAGGAGAGGGAGAGTAGATCTATACAACATGGAGAGGGACAGTAGGTCTATAAAACATGGAGAGGGACAGTAGGTCTATACGTTATGGAGAGGGACAGTAGGTCTATACGTTATGGAGAGGGACAGTAGGTCTATAAAACATGGAGAGGGACAGTAGATCTATACAACATGGAGAGGGACAGTAGGTCTATAGAGTATGGAGAGGGACAGTAGGTCTATACATTATGGAGAGGGACAGTAGGTCTATACATTATGGAGAGGGACAGTAGGTCTATACTGCATGGAGAGGGACAGTAGGTCTATACTGCATGGAGAGGGACAGTAGATCTATACAGTGTGGAGAGGGACAGTAGGTCTATACAGTGTGGAGAGGGACAGTAGGTCTATACAGTAGGTCTATACAGTGTGGAGAGGGACAGTAGGTCTATACAACATGGAGAGAGACGGTAGGTCTATACAACATGGAGCGGGACAGTAGGTCTATACAACATGGAGAGGGACAGTAGGTCTATACAGTGTGGAGAGGGACAGTAGGTCTATACAGTGTGGAGAGGGACAGTAGGTCTATACAGTAGGTCTATACAGTGTGGAGAGGAGCCTTAGGTCTATACAGTATGGAGAGGGACAGTAGGTCTATACAGTGTGGAGAGGGACAGTAGGTCTATACAGTGTGGAGAGGGACAGTAGGTCTATACAGTGTGGAGAGGAACCTTAGGTCTATACACTATGGAGAGGAACCTTAGGTCTATACAGTATGGAGAGGGACAGTAGGTCTATACAGTATGGCGAGGGACAGTAGGTCTATACAACATGGAGAGGGACAGTAGGTCTATACAACATGGAGAGGGTCAGTAGGTCTATACAGTGTGGAGAGGGACAGTAGATCTATACAACATAGAGAGGGACAGTAGGTCTATACAGTATGGAGAGGGACAGTAGGTCTATACAACATGGAGAGGGACAGTAGGTATATAGAGTGTGGAGAGGGACAGTAGGTATATAGAGTGTGGAGAGGGACAGTAGGTCTATACAGTGTGGAGAGGGACAGTAGGTCTATACAACATGGAGAGGGACAGTAGGTCTATACAGTGTGGAGAGGGACCGTAGGTCTATACAGTGTGGAGAGGGACAGTAGGTCTATACAGTGTGGAGAGGGACCGTAGGTCTATACAACATGGAGAGGGACAGTAGGTCTAAACAGTGTGGAGAGGGACAGTAGGTCTATACAGTGTGGAGAGGGACAGTAGGTCTATACAGTGTGGAGAGGGACAGTAGGTCTATACAGTGTGGAGAGGGACAGTAGGTCTATACAGTGTGGAGAGGGACAGTAGGTCTATACAGTGTGGAGAGGGACAGTAGGTCTATACAGTGTGGAGAGGGACAGTAGGTCTACACAGTGTGGAGAAGGACAGTAGATCTATACAGTATGGAGAAGGACAGTAGGTCTATAGAGTGTGGAGAGGGACAGTAGGTCTATACAGTATGGAGAGGGACAGTAGATCTATACAACATGGAGAGGTACAGATCTATACAACATGGAGAGGGACAGTAGATCTATACAGTATGGGGGGAGATGGTAGGTCTATACAGCAATGAGAGGGACAGTAGGTCTATACAGCAATGAGAGGGAGAGTAGATCTATACAACAAGGAGAGGGACAGTAGGTCTATACAACAATGAGAGGGAGAGTAGATCTATACAACATGGAGAGGGACAGTGGATCTATACAACATGGAGAGGGAGAGTAGATCTATACAACAAGGAGAGGGACAGTATATCTATACAACATGGAGAAGGACAGTAGGTCTATAGAGTATGGAGAAGGACAGTAGGTCTATACATTATGGAGAGGGACAGTAGGTCTATACAACATGGAGAGGGTCAGTAGGTCTATACAGTGTGGAGAGGGACAGTAGATCTATACAACATAGAGAGGGACAGTAGGTCTATACAGTATGGAGAGGGACAGTAGGTCTATACAACATGGAGAGGGACAGTAGGTATATAGAGTGTGGAGAGGGACAGTAGGTATATAGAGTGTGGAGAGGGACAGTAGGTCTATACAGTGTGGAGAGGGACAGTAGGTCTATACAACATGGAGAGGGACAGTAGGTCTATACAGTGTGGAGAGGGACCGTAGGTCTATACAGTGTGGAGAGGGACAGTAGGTCTATACAGTGTGGAGAGGGACCGTAGGTCTATACAACATGGAGAGGGACAGTAGGTCTAAACAGTGTGGAGAGGGACAGTAGGTCTATACAGTGTGGAGAGGGACAGTAGGTCTATACAGTGTGGAGAGGGACAGTAGGTCTATACAGTGTGGAGAGGGACAGTAGGTCTATACAGTGTGGAGAGGGACAGTAGGTCTATACAGTGTGGAGAGGGACAGTAGGTCTATACAGTGTGGAGAGGGACAGTAGGTCTACACAGTGTGGAGAAGGACAGTAGATCTATACAGTATGGAGAAGGACAGTAGGTCTATAGAGTGTGGAGAGGGACAGTAGGTCTATACAGTATGGAGAGGGACAGTAGATCTATACAACATGGAGAGGTACAGATCTATACAACATGGAGAGGGACAGTAGATCTATACAGTATGGGGGAGATGGTAGGTCTATACAGCAATGAGAGGGACAGTAGGTCTATACAGCAATGAGGAGAGTAGATCTATACAACAAGGAGAGGGACAGTAGGTCTATACAACAATGAGAGGGAGAGTAGATCTATACAACATGGAGAGGGACAGTGGATCTATACAACATGGAGAGGGAGAGTAGATCTATACAACAAGGAGAGGGACAGTATATCTATACAACATGGAGAAGGACAGTAGGTCTATAGAGTATGGAGAAGGACAGTAGGTCTATACATTATGGAGAGGACAGTAGGTCTATACAGTATGGAGAGGGACAGTAGGTCTATACAGTATGGAGAGGGACAGTAGGTCTATAGAGTGTTGAGAGGGACAGTAGGTCTATACATTATGGAGAGGGACAGTAGGTCTATACATTATGGAGAGGACAGTAGGTCTATACAGTATGGAGAGGGACAGTAGGTCTATACAGTATGGAGAGGGACAGTAGGTCTATAGAGTGTTGAGAGGGACAGTAGGTCTATAGAGTGTTGAGAGGGACAGTAGGTCTATAAAGTATGGAGAGGGACAGTAGATCTATACAGTATGGAGAGGGACAGTAGATCTATACAGTATGGAGAGGGACAGTAGGTCTATACAGTGTGGATAGGGACAGTAGGTCTAACCAGTGTGGAGAGGGACAGTAGGTCTATACAGTGTGGAGAGGGACAGTAGGTCTAAACAGTGTGGATAGGGACAGTAGGTCTAACCAGTGTGGAGAGGGACAGTAGGTCTATACAGTGTGGAGAGGGACAGTAGGTCTATACAACATGGAGAGGGACAGTAGGTCTATACAGTATGGAGAGGGATAGTAGATCTATACAACATGGAGAGGGACAGTAGGTCTATACAGTATGGAGAGGGACAGTAGGTCTATACAGTATGGAGAGGGGCAGTAGATCTATACAGTTTGGAGAGGGCAGTAGATCTATACAGTATGGAGAGGGGCAGTAGATCTATACAGTATGGAGAGGGGCAGTAGATCTATACAGTATGGAGAGGGATAGTAGATCTATACAACATGGAGAGGGGCAGTAGATCTATACAGTATGGAGAGGGGCAGTAGGTCTATACAGTATGGAGAGGGACAGTAGATCTATACAGTATGGAGAGGGATAGTAGATCTATACAACATGGAGAGGGGCAGTAGATCTATACAGTATGGAGAGGGGCAGTAGATCTATACAGTATGGAGAGGGGCAGTAGATCTATACAACATGGAGAGGGGCAGTAGATCTATACAACATGGAGAGGGAGAGTAGATCTATACAACATGGATAGGGACAGTAGGTCTATACAACATGGATAGGGACAGTAGGTCTATACAACATGGATAAGGACAGTAGGTCTATACAACATGGATAGGGACAGTAGGTCTATACAACATGGAGAGGGACAGTAGATCTATACAACATGGAGAGGAGAGTAGAACTATACAACATGGATAGGGACAGTAGGTCTATACAACATGGATAGGGACAGTAGGTCTATACAGTATGGAGAGGGACAGTAGGTCTATACAACATGGAGAGGGACAGTAGGTATATAGAGTGTGGAGAGGGACAGTAGGTATATAGAGTGTGGAGAGGGACAGTAGGTCTATACAGTGTGGAGAGGGACAGTAGGTCTATACAACATGGAGAGGGACAGTAGGTCTATACAGTGTGGAGAGGGACCGTAGGTCTATACAGTGTGGAGAGGGACAGTAGGTCTATACAGTGTGGAGAGGGACCGTAGGTCTATACAACATGGAGAGGGACAGTAGGTCTAAACAGTGTGGAGAGGGACAGTAGGTCTATACAGTGTGGAGAGGGACAGTAGGTCTATACAGTGTGGAGAGGGACAGTAGGTCTATACAGTGTGGAGAGGGACAGTAGGTCTATACAGTGTGGAGAGGGACAGTAGGTCTATACAGTGTGGAGAGGGACAGTAGGTCTATACAGTGTGGAGAGGGACAGTAGGTCTACACAGTGTGGAGAAGGACAGTAGATCTATACAGTATGGAGAAGGACAGTAGGTCTATAGAGTGTGGAGAGGGACAGTAGGTCTATACAGTATGGAGAGGGACAGTAGATCTATACAACATGGAGAGGTACAGATCTATACAACATGGAGAGGGACAGTAGATCTATACAGTATGGGGGGAGATGGTAGGTCTATACAGCAATGAGAGGGACAGTAGGTCTATACAGCAATGAGGGAGAGTAGATCTATACAACAAGGAGAGGGACAGTAGGTCTATACAACAATGAGAGGGAGAGTAGATCTATACAACATGGAGAGGGACAGTGGATCTATACAACATGGAGAGGGAGAGTAGATCTATACAACAAGGAGAGGGACAGTATATCTATACAACATGGAGAAGGACAGTAGGTCTATAGAGTATGGAGAAGGACAGTAGGTCTATACATTATGGAGAGGGACAGTAGGTCTATACAGTATGGAGAGGGACAGTAGGTCTATACAGTATGGAGAGGGACAGTAGGTCTATAGAGTGTTGAGAGGGACAGTAGGTCTATACATTATGGAGAGGGACAGTAGGTCTATACATTATGGAGAGGGACAGTAGGTCTATACAGTATGGAGAGGGACAGTAGGTCTATACAGTATGGAGAGGGACAGTAGGTCTATAGAGTGTTGAGAGGGACAGTAGGTCTATAGAGTGTTGAGAGGGACAGTAGGTCTATAAAGTATGGAGAGGGACAGTAGATCTATACAGTATGGAGAGGGACAGTAGATCTATACAGTATGGAGAGGGACAGTAGGTCTATACAGTGTGGATAGGGACAGTAGGTCTAACCAGTGTGGAGAGGGACAGTAGGTCTATACAGTGTGGAGAGGGACAGTAGGTCTAAACAGTGTGGATAGGGACAGTAGGTCTAACCAGTGTGGAGAGGACAGTAGGTCTATACAGTGTGGAGAGGGACAGTAGGTCTATACAACATGGAGAGGGACAGTAGGTCTATACAGTATGGAGAGGGATAGTAGATCTATACAACATGGAGAGGGACAGTAGGTCTATACAGTATGGAGAGGGACAGTAGGTCTATACAGTATGGAGAGGGGCAGTAGATCTATACAGTTTGGAGAGGGGCAGTAGATCTATACAGTATGGAGAGGGGCAGTAGATCTATACAGTATGGAGAGGGGCAGTAGATCTATACAGTATGGAGAGGGATAGTAGATCTATACAACATGGAGAGGGGCAGTAGATCTATACAGTATGGAGAGGGGCAGTAGGTCTATACAGTATGGAGAGGGACAGTAGATCTATACAGTATGGAGAGGGATAGTAGATCTATACAACATGGAGAGGGGCAGTAGATCTATACAGTATGGAGAGGGGCAGTAGATCTATACAGTATGGAGAGGGGCAGTAGATCTATACAACATGGAGAGGGGCAGTAGATCTATACAACATGGAGAGGGAGAGTAGATCTATACAACATGGATAGGGACAGTAGGTCTATACAACATGGATAGGGACAGTAGGTCTATACAACATGGATAAGGACAGTAGGTCTATACAACATGGATAGGGACAGTAGGTCTATACAACATGGAGAGGGACAGTAGATCTATACAACATGGAGAGGGAGAGTAGAACTATACAACATGGATAGGGACAGTAGGTCTATACAACATGGATAGGGACAGTAGGTCTATACAGTATGGAGAGGGACAGTAGGTCTATACAACATGGAGAGGGACAGTAGGTATATAGAGTGTGGAGAGGGACAGTAGGTATATAGAGTGTGGAGAGGGACAGTAGGTCTATACAGTGTGGAGAGGGACAGTAGGTCTATACAACATGGAGAGGGACAGTAGGTCTATACAGTGTGGAGAGGGACCGTAGGTCTATACAGTGTGGAGAGGGACAGTAGGTCTATACAGTGTGGAGAGGGACCGTAGGTCTATACAACATGGAGAGGGACAGTAGGTCTAAACAGTGTGGAGAGGGACAGTAGGTCTATACAGTGTGGAGAGGGACAGTAGGTCTATACAGTGTGGAGAGGGACAGTAGGTCTATACAGTGTGGAGAGGGACAGTAGGTCTATACAGTGTGGAGAGGGACAGTAGGTCTATACAGTGTGGAGAGGGACAGTAGGTCTATACAGTGTGGAGAGGGACAGTAGGTCTACACAGTGTGGAGAAGGACAGTAGATCTATACAGTATGGAGAAGGACAGTAGGTCTATAGAGTGTGGAGAGGACAGTAGGTCTATACAGTATGGAGAGGGACAGTAGATCTATACAACATGGAGAGGTACAGATCTATACAACATGGAGAGGGACAGTAGATCTATACAGTATGGGGGAGATGGTAGGTCTATACAGCAATGAGAGGGACAGTAGGTCTATACAGCAATGAGAGGGAGAGTAGATCTATACAACAAGGAGAGGGACAGTAGGTCTATACAACAATGAGAGGGAGAGTAGATCTATACAACATGGAGAGGGACAGTGGATCTATACAACATGGAGAGGAGAGTAGATCTATACAACAAGGAGAGGGACAGTATATCTATACAACATGGAGAAGGACAGTAGGTCTATAGAGTATGGAGAAGGACAGTAGGTCTATACATTATGGAGAGGGACAGTAGGTCTATACAACATGGAGAGGGTCAGTAGGTCTATACAGTGTGGAGAGGGACAGTAGATCTATACAACATAGAGAGGGACAGTAGGTCTATACAGTATGGAGAGGGACAGTAGGTCTATACAACATGGAGAGGGACAGTAGGTATATAGAGTGTGGAGAGGGACAGTAGGTATATAGAGTGTGGAGAGGGACAGTAGGTCTATACAGTGTGGAGAGGGACAGTAGGTCTATACAACATGGAGAGGGACAGTAGGTCTATACAGTGTGGAGAGGGACCGTAGGTCTATACAGTGTGGAGAGGGACAGTAGGTCTATACAGTGTGGAGAGGGACCGTAGGTCTATACAACATGGAGAGGGACAGTAGGTCTAAACAGTGTGGAGAGGGACAGTAGGTCTATACAGTGTGGAGAGGGACAGTAGGTCTATACAGTGTGGAGAGGGACAGTAGGTCTATACAGTGTGGAGAGGGACAGTAGGTCTATACAGTGTGGAGAGGGACAGTAGGTCTATACAGTGTGGAGAGGGACAGTAGGTCTATACAGTGTGGAGAGGGACAGTAGGTCTACACAGTGTGGAGAAGGACAGTAGATCTATACAGTATGGAGAAGGACAGTAGGTCTATAGAGTGTGGAGAGGGACAGTAGGTCTATACAGTATGGAGAGGGACAGTAGATCTATACAACATGGAGAGGTACAGATCTATACAACATGGAGAGGGACAGTAGATCTATACAGTATGGGGGGAGATGGTAGGTCTATACAGCAATGAGAGGGACAGTAGGTCTATACAGCAATGAGAGGGAGAGTAGATCTATACAACAAGGAGAGGGACAGTAGGTCTATACAACAATGAGAGGGAGAGTAGATCTATACAACATGGAGAGGGACAGTGGATCTATACAACATGGAGAGGGAGAGTAGATCTATACAACAAGGAGAGGGACAGTATATCTATACAACATGGAGAAGGACAGTAGGTCTATAGAGTATGGAGAAGGACAGTAGGTCTATACATTATGGAGAGGGACAGTAGGTCTATACAGTATGGAGAGGGACAGTAGGTCTATACAGTATGGAGAGGGACAGTAGGTCTATAGAGTGTTGAGAGGGACAGTAGGTCTATACATTATGGAGAGGGACAGTAGGTCTATACATTATGGAGAGGGACAGTAGGTCTATACAGTATGGAGAGGGACAGTAGGTCTATACAGTATGGAGAGGGACAGTAGGTCTATAGAGTGTTGAGAGGGACAGTAGGTCTATAGAGTGTTGAGAGGGACAGTAGGTCTATAAAGTATGGAGAGGGACAGTAGATCTATACAGTATGGAGAGGGACAGTAGATTTATACAGTATGGAGAGGGACAGTAGGTCTATACAGTGTGGATAGGGACAGTAGGTCTAACCAGTGTGGAGAGGGACAGTAGGTCTATACAGTGTGGAGAGGGACAGTAGGTCTAAACAGTGTGGATAGGGACAGTAGGTCTAACCAGTGTGGAGAGGGACAGTAGGTCTATACAGTGTGGAGAGGGACAGTAGGTCTATACAACATGGAGAGGGACAGTAGGTCTATACAGTATGGAGAGGGATAGTAGATCTATACAACATGGAGAGGGACAGTAGGTCTATACAGTATGGAGAGGGACAGTAGGTCTATACAGTATGGAGAGGGGCAGTAGATCTATACAGTTTGGAGAGGGGCAGTAGATCTATACAGTATGGAGAGGGGCAGTAGATCTATACAGTATGGAGAGGGGCAGTAGATCTATACAGTATGGAGAGGGATAGTAGATCTATACAACATGGAGAGGGGCAGTAGATCTATACAGTATGGAGAGGGGCAGTAGGTCTATACAGTATGGAGAGGGACAGTAGATCTATACAGTATGGAGAGGGATAGTAGATCTATACAACATGGAGAGGGGCAGTAGATCTATACAGTATGGAGAGGGGCAGTAGATCTATACAGTATGGAGAGGGGCAGTAGATCTATACAACATGGAGAGGGGCAGTAGATCTATACAACATGGAGAGGGAGAGTAGATCTATACAACATGGATAGGGACAGTAGGTCTATACAACATGGATAGGGACAGTAGGTCTATACAACATGGATAAGGACAGTAGGTCTATACAACATGGATAGGGACAGTAGGTCTATACAACATGGAGAGGGACAGTAGATCTATACAACATGGAGAGGGAGAGTAGAACTATACAACATGGATAGGGACAGTAGGTCTATACAACATGGATAGGGACAGTAGGTCTATACAACATGGATAGGGACAGTAGGTCTATACAACATGGATAGGGACAGTAGGTCTATACAACATGGAGAGGGACAGTAGATCTATTCACCATGTAAAGGTACAGTAGATCTTTGCAGCACGTGATTCACTCAGTAAATCAATAGAACAAGCAGTGGGTCAAGTGCTGCAGTCAGATACCTGAGGTGGGAAGTGTGTCAGTCAGTCAGTGTGTCTCTGTTAACTTTTCCCTTGTGATCTCTCCCTCAATTTCTCTCCCCCTTCACCTCTCTAACTCTCTCTCTTTCTATGTCTTTCTTTCTATATCCCTCTCTACCTCTCTTCACCCTCTACCCCTTTCTCCCCCTCTCTGCATCTCCAGTCTGTCAGTGACTTCTGTACAGATCCTAACACGTTTGTGCTCAACTCCACCCACTTCAACTCTGGGACCAGCTCAGGTACAGTAGTGCATCGCTGCACACTAACAAAGAGTCTCTGATCATTTCATTCATATAGCCATTCATTTTGATGCTGAAAGGCCCTGACACACTTTATTCATTGCTGATTGATGGTCTGCTGCTGTCCTCTGTCCTATCCAGACGTGTTGGATTATTACCTGACCTGCAGCAGACGTATGAACAGCCCTTTCCAGCAGGTAGTAACTGTTCTCTGTAGATGCTGTGTCTCACGTAGTGGTGTTAGGGGATCAGGGTTTCAATAACACATGGACTCTTCTGAGTGCCCTGAAATTAGTGGGCTGGACCAATGTAAATATATGGGGGTTTGTATTATTTCTGGGCAGCTCTGTAATTTCAAACCTGGTGGCACTGATATAGGACAGTAAGTAAACTTGTATTATCTGATAGGTACTGATCAGAATGTTTATAGATTATACAGTGTTAGCATGATGATGATGCTTAGCTAAGCAATATTTTCAATGACCTGTTGTCTGCAGCTGCTGACCCAGTCACAGAGGGCCCTTTCCAGCATCCACACACACCTATCCAGCCTGGACCGGAATGCTCTCCCACAGGTCCCCAAGGCAGAGGTACATCACACTGGGCCAGGGTGCAACCCATGACACAAAATGGCTGCCAAATACATAAAACACAGTTTATGAAACTAAGTGTGATATTATCCTTACCTATTGTCGTTGTAGAAGTCACTCAGGGAGGTTCAGCAGATTCACAATGCCACAGAGGGCAACTTTCACCAGCTGGTGGCGCTACTCCACTGTCGAGGTCTCAACAAGGTAGGCCTGGTGTTTAACATGGGGTGTAATGGTCTCTGGTGTGTTCTTGCTGTTTTCTCAAGTCTTTTAGCTCTTTCTGTCTCTGTTTCTTAGGATTATATTGACTCTTTGAAAGGCCTGTGCTCTGACGGGATGGAGGGATTGCTCTACCTCTCCCTCTACTCTTTCCTTTCGGCTCTGGCCTTCACTGCCATCCTCTGTTCCCTGCCCGGCGCCTGGAGAAGCTTCCCCAGGTGTGTGTGTCTGTGTGTGTGTGTGTGAGAGAGATAGAGAACGAGATATGTTATTGATGTCATAATGTTGTTGCTGAAATTTTCTACATCATAGTTTAACATTTCCTCTGAACATGCTCAGCAATAAGGTAAGGTTGTACTACAGTGGGGCAAAAAAGTATTTAGTCAGCCACCAATTGTGCAAGTTCTCCCACTTAAAAAGATGAGAGAGGCCTGTAATTTTCATCATAGGTACACTTCAACTATGACAGACAAAATGAGAAAAAAAATCCAGAAAATCACATTGTAGGATTTTTAATGAATTTATTTGCAAATTATGGTGGAAAATAAGTATTTGGTCAATAACAAAAGTTTTTTAATACTTTGTTATATACCCTTTGTTGGCAATGACAGAGGTCAAATGGTTTCTGTATCAGTATGTAATTCACTACTGTACCTCCAGGTCTGTCAGAGCTTCTATCTGTGTGTCTGTCTGTAGTAAACAGCTTCCAACTGTGTCACAGCCAGAAACATGAAGGGAAAAACAGATTCAGGGATCAAAAAGGGGATTCCTTTTTTCTATTTGCGAATATCGATGTAAAATTAACAGGAGGTCTGTATTCCAGAGGACATTGCTGAATGCACCATCACAAACCCATTCATTGAACAGATAAAAATATATATATATACAGTACGGTGCAAAAGTTTTAGGCAGGTGTGAAAAAATGCTGTAAAGTAAGAATGCTTTAAAATAAATAGACATGTTAATAGATTATATTTATCAATTAACAAAATGCAAAGTGAGCGAACAGAAGAAAAATCTAAACCAATCCATATTTGGTGTGACCACCCCTTGCCTTCAAAACAGCATCAATTCTTCTAAACTGTACACTTACAGATTTTGAAGGAACTCGGCAGGTAGGGTGGCCCAAACGTCTTGGAGAACTAACCACAGTTCTTCTGTGGATTTAGGCAGCCTCAGGTGCTTCTCTCTCTTCATGTAATCCTAGCCAGACTCGATGATGTTGAGATCAGGGCTTGGTGGGGGCCGTACCATCACTTATAGGACTCCCTGTTCTTCTTAACGCTGAAGATAGTTCTTAATGACTTTCGCTGTATGTTTGGGGTTGTTGTCATGCTGCAGATTAAATTTGGGGCCAATCAGACGCTTCCCAGATGGTATTGCATGATGGATAAATATCTGCCTGTACTTCTCAGTATTGAGGAGACCATTCATTCTGACCAAATCCCCAACATTTGCAGAAATGAATTGATGATAATTAGCACCTGTTTGGTATAATTGTTTAATCATACACCTGACTATATGCCTACAAAATCCCTGACTTTGTGCAAGTGTACCTAGAAGAATTGATGCTGTTTTGAAGGCAAAGGATGGTCACACCAAATATGGATTTGGTTTAGATGTTTCTTCTGTTCGCTCACTTTGCATTTTGTTTATTGATAAATATAATCTATTAACATGTCTATTTTTGAAAGCATTCTTACTTTACAACATTTTCTCACACCTGCCTAAAACCTTTACACAGTACTGTATATGACTATTTTACCATTTGTTTGGTTTTGTTTTCTTGTACAGTAGGGTAAAAGTACACAGATGTTGTGGCTGTCTTCCACACATGAAGAGTGTGTTCCTTATCTGTTCCATAGGATTTCACAGGTTCATACCAAAACCCCTAATTGTTGTTCTCACCAGTTCTCCTCTCCCTTCTCTCTGACGGGCGACAGTGATTCCGAGGAGTATGAAGATTCGGACAGCGAGAGCGAGGACCCCTTCACTTCCCATCAGGCACGTAGACAGCCGGCCGCGGGGTCTCAGCGAGGGGCCTTGCCCCCCTTCTATAATTACCAGGGAGCCGGGTGGACTCCTCCCTTTTCTAGTGCGCCACCCCTCCCGTGAGTAACGCAGACACACAGACACACAGACAGACAGACAGACAGAGTTGCCACAGAAAGACCCCCCGGGAATAAGATGGAGTTTCCCCCAGTCACTGATCCAAGGTCAGTTTTTTTTTTTTTACAATAGTGTTTGAGGATGAAGACTTGGGGGAGGTTAATCTGATCCTAGATCTGTGCCTTGGTGTAACTTCAACTCGAAGCTCCCACCTGAAGCCAACAAGATCAGGACACTCATATAGGCCCAGTATAGAATAGTGGAGCGTGCATGAACACACACAGACCTACTGACTAAGTCTGTTATGTTAACGAGCATAAGTGAAGGATAGGCACAAAACAGAGACACACAGAGGTTTTAGATGCACAGCTTGAAAAGACACACATATTTACTTCACCACACCCTGTAATGTTAGCATACATGAACACATGGCAAACATTTGACATTGGAAATACATTGGACATAGTTCTACCTCACACCCACCCAGACATGTACAGTGATGGAGTAGTCAGAACCCCTCTGCCTCCATATAGACACATACGGATCACTTTGTCAGGGGAAGCAAACACACGCAACGCAGACAGACACACAGACAGGTCTACTGTGGACTGCAGGGTAGGCAGAGAAACAGACACACAGACAGGGCTACTGTGGACTGCAGGGTAAGCAGAGAAACAGACACACAGACAGATCTACTGTGGACTGCAGGGTAGGTAGAGAAACACACACACAGATAGAGAAACAGACCCACAGATAGGTCTACTGTGGACTGCAGGGTAGGCAGAGAAACAGACACACAGACAGGTCTGCTGTGGACTGCAGGGTAGGCAGAGAAACAGACACACAGACAGATCTACTGTGGACTGCAGGGTAGGCAGAGAAACAGACACACAGATCGAGAAACAGACCCACAGATAGGTCTACTGTGGACTGCAGGGTAGGCAGAGAAACAGACACACAGACAGGGCTACTGTGGACTGCAGGGTAGGCAGAGAAACAGACACACAGACAGGTCTGCTGTGGACTGCAGGGTAGGCAGAGAAACAGACACACAGACAGATCTACTGTGGACTGCAGGGTAGGCAGAGAAACCGACACAAAGACAGGGCTACTGTGGACTGCAGGGTAGGCAGAGAAACAGACACACAGACAGGGCTACTGTGGACTGCAGGGTAGGCAGAGAAACAGACACACAGATAGATCTACTGTGGACTGCAGGATAGGCAGAGAAACAGACACACAGACAGATCTACTGTGGACTGCAGGGTAGGCAGAGAAACAGACACACAGACAGATCTACTGTGGACTGCAGGGTAGGCAGAGAAACAGACACACAGACAGGTCTGCTGGGGACTGCAGGGTAGGCAGAGAAACAGACACACAGACAGGTCTGCTGGGGACTGCAGGGTAGGCAGAGAAACAGACACACAGACAGGGCTACTGTGGACTGCAGGGTAGGCAGAGAAACAGACACACAGACAGGGCTACTGTGGACTGCTGGGTAGGCAGAGAAACAGACACACAGACAGATATATTGTGGACTGCAGGGTAGGCAGAGAAACAGACACACAGACAGGTCTGCTGGGGACTGCAGGGTAGGCAGAGAAACAGACACACAGACAAGGCTTCTGTGGACTGCAGGGTAGGCAGAGAAACGGACACAGGCAAGGCTACTGTGGACCGCAGGGTAGGCAGAGAAACAGACACACAGACAGATCTACTGTGGACTGCAGGGTAGGCAGAGAAACAGACACACAGACAGGGCTACTGTGGACTGCAGGGTAGGCAGAGAAACAGACACACAGACAGGGCTACTGTGGACTGCAGGGTAGGCAGAGAAACAGACACACAGACAGGTCTGCTGGGGACTGCAGGGTAGGCAGAGAAACAGACACACAGACAGGTCTGCTGGGGACTGCAGGGTAGGCAGAGAAACAGACACACAGACAGGGCTACTGTGGACCGCAGGGTAGGCAGAGAAACAGACACACAGACAAGGCTTCTGTGGACTGCAGGGTAGGCAGAGAAAGGGACACAGGCAAGGCTACTGTGGACCGCAGGGTAGGCAGAGAAACAGACACACAGACAGGGCTACTGTGGACTGCAGGGTAGGCAGAGAAACAGACACACAGACAGGGCTACTGTGGACTGCAGGGTAGGCAGAGAAACAGACACAACTCCAGAAGTCTGTCTTTCTGTGTGTCTGTCTATCGGTCTGTCGCGCCTTTCAAGACAGACACAGACCGGTCCGATCGATCACTCACAGATCTTGAGTGTGTTTCAAATGACACCCTATTCACCATATAGTGCACTACTTGGGGCCAAGTGTCCAAAAGTAGTGCACAATATGGGGAATAGGGTGTCATTTGAGACACAGGCCTTAATACTGCGGAGATATGAGGCTCAGGTTGACCTAGGTAAACCCCATCACTCCCACCCACCATCCACACTGTGGTGTCCAAGTCTCATGTTATCAAGTCTCTCAAATTACTCTCACCTCTCTCTCTTTCTGTCTCTGTCCTTTATTATTTCTTTATCACTCTCTCACTCTCTCTGTCTTTCACTCCCTCTCACTGTCACTTCCTCTCTTTCACTCTCATTCTCTCTCTTTCACTCCCTCTCACTGTCTCTTCCTCTCTTTTACTCTCTCACTCTCTCTCGGTCTTTCACTCCCTCTCACTGTCACTTCCTCTCTTTCACTCTCTCGGTCTTTCACTCCCTCTCACTGTCACTTCCTCTCTTTCACTCTCTCACTCTCTCTCTGTCTTTCACTCCCTCTCACTGTCACTTCCTCTCTCTCACTCTCTCTCGGTCTTTCACTCCCTCTCACTGTCACTTCCTCTCTCTCACTCTCTCACTCTCTCTCGGTCTTTCACTCCCTCTCACTGTCACTTTCTCTCTCTCACTCTCTCTCACTGTCACTTCCTCTCTTTCACTCTCTTTCTATACTTTGCAAGTCCAGTTAATGCCCTAAGAAGTGTACTTTCCTACCTTATGTCTTAGCATGTAGAACATAACTAAATGCCATGTCCAGTTAATGCCCTAAGAAGTGTACTTTCCTACCTTATGTCTTAGCATGTAGAACATAACTAAATGCCAAGTCCAGTTGATGCCCTAAGAAGTGTACTTTCCTACCTTATGTCTTAGCATGTAGAACATAACTAAATGCCAAGTCCAGTTGATGCCCTAAGAAGTGTACTTTCCTACCTTATGCCTTAGCATGTAGAACATAACTAAATGCCAAGTCCAGTTGGTGTATTCAGGCGCTGTAAACACTGTGATCGACAGTGGCCCTAGCCTAGATCTAATACATTTACATTTACATTTAAGTCATTTAGCAGACGCTCTTATCCAGAGCGACTTACAAATTGGTGCATTCACCTTATGACATCCAGTGGAACAGCCACTACAATAGTGCATCTAAATCTTTTAAGGGGGGGGGTGAGAAGGATTACTTTATCCTATCCTAGGTATTCCTTAAAGAGGTGGGGTTTCAGGTGTCTCCGGAAGGTGGTGATTGACTCCGCTGTCCTGGCGTCGTGAGGGAGTTTGTTCCACCATTGGGGGGCCAGAGCAGCGAACAGTTTTGACTGGGCTGCGCGGGAACTGTACTTCCTCAGTGGTAGGGAGGCGAGCAGGCCAGAGGTGGATGAACGCAGTGCCCTTGTTTGGGTGTAGGGCCTGATCAGAGCCTGGAGGTACTGAGGTGCCGTTCCCCTCACAGCTCCGTAGGCAAGCACCATGGTCTTGTAGCGGATGCGAGCTTCAACTGGAAGCCAGTGGAGAGAGCGGAGGAGCGGGGTGACGTGAGAGAACTTGGGAAGGTTGAACACCAGACGGGCTGCGGCGTTCTGGATGAGTTGTAGGGGTTTAATGGCACAGGCAGGGAGCCCAGCCAACAGCGAGTTGCAGTAATCCAGACGGGAGATGACAAGTGCCTGGATTAGGACCTGCGCCGCTTCCTGTGTGAGGCAGGGTCGTACTCTCTGCGGATGTTGTAGAGCATGAACCTACAGGAACGGGCCACCGCCTTGATGTTAGTTGAGAACGACAGGGTGTTGTCCAGGATCACGCCAAGGTTCTTAGCGCTCTGGGAGGAGGACACAATGGAGTTGTCAACCGTGATGGCGAGATCATGGAACGGGCAGTCCTTCCCGGGAGGAAGAGCAGCTCCGTCTTGCCGAGGTTCAGCTTGAGGTGGTGATCCGTCATCCACACTGATATGTCTGCCAGACATGCAGAGATGCGATTCGCCACCTGGTCATCAGAAGGGGGAAAGGAGAAGATTAATTGTGTGTCGTCTGCATAGCAATGATAGGAGAGACCATGTGAGGTTATGACAGAGCCAAGTGACTTGGTGTATAGCGAGAATAGGAGAGGGCCTAGAACAGAGCCCTGGGGGACACCAGTGGTGAGAGCGAGTGGTGAGGAGACAGATTCTCGCCACGCCACCTGGTAGGAGCGACCTGTCAGGTAGGACGCAATCCAAGCGTGGGCCGCGCCGGAGATGCCCAACTCGGAGAGGGTGGAGAGGAGGATCTGATGGTTCACAGTATCGAAGGCAGCCGATAGGTCTAGAAGGATGAGAGCAGAGGAGAGAGAGTTAGCTTTAGCGGTGCGGAGTATCATAACAGTATCATGACCAAACTGCCCAGAGTAAAGTAACTCAGATTCCAGGTACCCAATAAACAATAAGAATGCAGTGGACTCCTGATAAATGCTCTGGTTTGGGGCCGTCTGGAAAGCACACACTAAAGTGGAGCATGTGGATATCCAGAGCAATTAAAAATGAATGTATTTTGAATTGGGACTGGTGAAGTCTGAAGTTTTAAGTTGCCATGCACATACACGTTGTACACAAATGTGCATTTCATCATTGTACATGAGTTTGCATTTCCCAAAGTGCACTTCTCAGGAGTGGACTGTGTGTATAATATCTGTGTCCCCTATGCTGAAACCTCCAGCTATCCCCCTGCCTACGTAGATATAGTGCCCTAATAACACTAATACCACCAGTTATAAGGAGGTTTCTACATCACCATTTCGCTAATCGCTCTTCCTCCCTTTCTCTTCTTACCCCACCTCGGTTCCCTCCTTTGGTCCACCTCCCTCTTTTTGTTTTTCTCAATGTGTCTCATCCCTTTTTCCCCTCTCTCTCTCTCACTCATTCTCCACTCCTGCTCCTATTCCTCCTCTTCTGCCTTCCACCTTTTCCTTTCGTTTCCTCTCTCTTTCTGTCTCTACACAGGACTCCAAACGTTTCCTCCAATGGCAACCCTGGCTATGAGAGCCTACCCCTGACTGACAGGCAGTCCCCACCCCCCTCTGTGAGTTCCTTTGTATTCGTGACATCCTAATCTGTGCCATTTATCATCACTATGCATGTAAATCGTCCCTTGAGGTGTTATTTGCCTGTACGTTTGTTGTTAGTTGATAATAAACATTCTGGATCTAACTAACTGGTGGTGGTGATGGTCAAGGTGGTGATGGGAGTGGTGATGGTGGTCATAGTGGGGATGGTCAATGTGGTGATGGTTGTGGTGGTGATGGTAGTAGTCATGATGGTGGTGATGGTAGTGGTGATGATGGTTGTGATGGTATTGGAGATGATGGTTATGATGGTGGTGATGGTAGTGGGGATGATGGTTGTGGGGATGGTGGTGATGGTAGTTGTGGTGATGATGGTTGTGATGGTAGTGGGGATGGTGGTTGTGATGGTATTGGAGATGATGGTTATGATGATGGTGATGGTAGTGGGGATGGTGGTGATGGTAGTGGGGATGGTGGTGATGGTAGTTGTGGTGATGATGGTTGTGATGGTAGTGGGGATGGTGGTGATGATGGTGATGGTAGTGGGGATGGTGGTGGTGGTGATGGTGGTGATAATGGTTGTGATGGTAGTGGTGGTAATAGTTGTGATGGTGGCAATGATAGTGGGGATGGTGGGTATGATGGTTGTGATGGTAGTGGGGATGGTGGGTATGATGGTTGTGATGGTAGTGGGGATGGAGGTGATGGTTGTGATGGTGGTGGTGATAATGGTTGTGATGGTAGTGGTGATGATGGTTGTGATGGTATTGGAGATGGGGGTGATGGTAGTGGTGATGATGGTTGTGATGGTAGTGGGGATGATGGTGGTGATGGTAGTGGTGATAATGGTTGTGATGGTAGTGGTGATGATGGTTGTGATGGTATTGGGGATGGGGGTGATGGTAGTGGTGATGATGGTTGTGATGGTAGTGGGGATGATGGTGGTGATGGTATTGGAGATGGGGGTGATGGTAGTGGTGATGATGGTTGTGATGGTAGTGGTGATGATGGTTGTGATGGTAGTGGGGATGATGGTGGTGATGGTAGTGGTGATAATGGTTGTGATGGTAGTGGTGATGATGGTTGTGATGGTAGTGGTGATGATGGTGGTGATGGTAGTGGTGATAATGGTTGTGATGGTAGTGGTGATGATGATTGTGATGGTATTGGGGATGGTGGTGATGGTAGTGGTGATGATGGTTGTGATGGTAGTGGGGATGGTGGTGTGGCTCCAACCTCACAGGGCCCTGTAGGCCAGGAGTGTAGGCCAGGAGTGTAGACATGGGTGGGCCTGGGTAGCGTTGGCCAGGAGTGTAGACATGGGTGGGCCTGGGTAGCGTTGGCCAGGAGTGTAGACATGGGTGGGCCTGGGTAGCTTTGGCCAGGAGTGTAGACATGGGTGGGCCTGGGTAGCGTTGGCCAGGAGTGTAGACATGGGTGGGCCTGGGTAGCGTTGGCCAGGAGTGTAGACATGGGTGGGCCTGGGTAGCGTTGGCCAGGAGTGTAGACCAGGGTGGGCCTGGGTAGCGTTGGCCAGGAGTGTAGACATGGGTGGGCCTGGGTAGCGTTGGCCAGGAGTGTAGACATGGGTGGGCCTGGGTAGCGTTGGCCAGGAGTGTAGACATGGGTGGGCCTGGGTAGCGTTGGCCCATCTACCAACTAAATTCTGTCTACGCACCTGCTGTAAACTGGCATTCTTTTGTTTATTCAAATAACCTAAAGTATGTGTACTATCGCTTGAATGGGAAAACTCACTTTCTGCCCCTAACAACTAACTCCGTCGGTTGTCACCTCTCTGACTTTGGACATGCTAGAAAGGATGTAAATACAGTGTGAGACCTAACCCTAACCATTACCCTACCTTTGTCCTTTCTAGCATTACCATCCCAGTCCTAACTTTTACAACAGTCCCTGGTGCTTGTGGTAGAAGTTGCCACCATCCACCTCTGATCTGGGATCAGATTACCTGACACCCATTCCTAACCTTAACCATTTGGAGGTAAAGACCCTGGATCAGTGGTTGTGGATAACTTCTACCTCCTCTACCCCTGTTGTTAGGGGAATAATGTGACCATGTGAGTGCTCATCTTCAGAAATGAGATGATTTTGAAACAAATTTGAATAATGGAGATTTCTTGTTGTTTTCTTGTCTCCCTTCTCTCTGCACACCCTCCTCTGTGGATCTTCAATGGCGGCTCCCCCATATCGAATCAAAACGCTGTTTCTGAAAGTACAGTACTCTCCCAGCATGCTGACTGGTTACGGGGGTAGTCAAACACACCCCAACTCCGCCCATTCAAGGAACCTGTATTCACGCTAATTATTTTTTGTTAAAAAATTAGATTTTTTTTCCCGTTTTTTTATGAATGGACACTTTACTGAGATGAAGAAAAAATAACTAATCCCCCAAAATTGAGCTTTAGATGTAAATTAAAGGTGCGTAACATCAGTACCAAGAAGGTTGAATGGCCTGTTGTAGAACCTCACAGTAAGATAATGTCAGATAGATACAGTAGGTAGCATGATTATGAAGAGGTCTGAACCAGGTTCACTCGGTCAAAGTCACCCCTTGTCTGTCCAGTGTCAGTTGCACGGCGAGCCATAATGGTATTGACGTTATGACATTGTAGTTCTGTTTTTTAAATGTAGCACCAATTTATTTTCACGTTTTTATATCTATATCTTGTTGTAGAGAAACACTGACACATTTTTGGGTGAATGAATATGCAGTCTCCTCACTTGGTATTCAACGTGCAATTTTTATTTGATTTACTTTTTATAGGTGAAAATTCTGTACCTCCCTTGTATTACCTTCTGATACTATACTGTACATTTCACTGTTGATGACATTATCTAAATCAGGGATGGGCAACTCCTGTCCTTGGGGCCGGAGTGGTGAATAAACTAATTGCATTCTAAACTGAAGATCATGATTAGGCGATTATTGGGAGTCCGGTGCAGAAGGGACACCAAGTCCCCAAGGACTGGAGTTGCCCATCCCCTCATGAAACTTTGCTCTTAAAAAGAACATTCAAGAGAGGGCTACAGTACTTCCTCTCTGTAGGCTGAATGGAGAACTACAACTCCCATCCAACCTCAAGACCGTTAGAGAACTACAAATCCCATGCAATGACAGCAGGCACATAGCAATAAAACTCCTGCCACTGGTGCTGCAGTAGCTCTACCGTAAATAGCAATAATAACTATATAGCAGTGGGTTTCTGGGGTCTCTATAGGATGTTATGTACATATGTGATGTCAGATTTCATTGAACACCCTCCTTATCTACTGACCTTGTTAACCCTTGAATTGCGTTTGTATGGTATAATCAATGCTCCTTTTGAATGGCATCCTTTTTCACTCCAGAGTCTAATATAAATAAAATAATAACAATGAATAAAGTTTGGCCTTATTTAAATCACTCAACTGTACTGCTGAACCTCAAAGATTGTATGCACACAAAGACAATGAGACACATCGTTACATATAAATAACATGTTCTTTATATCCTCTGAGTGTGTAGTGTGTAGCGCGTGTAACAGAAAGACAGTGTTCCCATTCACTTGGATATGCAGTTAGATGTAAACGCAGACAGAACACAAACATAGAAGCGTTATTTTCACACAGTCAGTTGTCAACATGACATCCAGTGCCGCCTCTGTACCTTCTCAGTGCATAGAATAACTAAAAGACAAACCAGTTCTAACTGGTCTACCTTGACAGTGCAGTGCATAGGAAGAGAAGAGAAGGAAGAGAGAGAAGGAAAGAGGATATAGATGCTGCTGTAGTGTAGAAATCCAAAACAAAGGCCAGTAAACTTACAAACAAGCCATTTGGGACAGAAATCCCTCGTCATCTTAAATTCTCTTTGGAACTTCGTGTGTGTGTGTGTGTAACAGTTCCCACACTCCTCAGCAACCGGTAATGCATTTCCTGAAATATGTACTTTTTGTTAAGAGTCTCTTGTTTTCTAAAATGTTATTTGTTTTTCCAGAGTAGAGCAGGAGTTTGAGTCCCATGTTGAATGAATGGAATGCCCAGGCCAGAGGAATCACTTCCTGAGGTCATCAGAGTTCAGCCAGGTTCCGTACTCCTCCACGTCCCTCCTCACAACCAGGAGCATCTCTGCCACGTCCGGAGACAGCTGTTCACTGAGAAATGTACTGAGAGAGAGAGAGAGAAGCGGAGTGTGGTGAGGGAGAGAGAGCGATAGACACTGGTTTACAAGAGTGCAAAGTACAAACTGTAACAAACAGACACTGTGGTAAGCCCCATGTGACCACTCCTAACAGGATCAGATCGAACTCTAACTGACGAGTAGTCTACCACAGTCAAATTGTGGGCTGCATTCAAGAGTTCCTGACAGGATTATTATGTTTTTTTTTATTTTTACAGAGGGACATTTCTGTTTGTAAACAACAAGCATGAGAAGTTGAGCATAAAGTTTGAGAAACTGTGCCTTTGATTAGGAGTTGTACAATACATGTCTGCATAGTCGTCGTCCCTCCCATCACTCACCGGAGATCTTCTTCGTTCCCGATGCAGACAGGACTCTTTAGTTTGGAGTCGAGGTTGTAGTAGTGTCCATTAACCTGGCGCACTGCAAGCCAGTGCCGCCGCTTGACGGGGAGGGACACAATTCCAAGAGAGACACGTGACGGAACGTTCAGGATGAACCCCTGGACCTTGTCAACACAGAGACACTGTACTGTTCTGAGGGAGAAATAGGGAAAGGGAAGGAGATTTTGGTTTGAAATCAACAGAGCCACAGTGGTGGTGAAGGGGATGAACAGTAGGAGTAGACACAATCTGTGGCGAAGTTTCCTTATCAGTATATTTTCTTTGGTCAATAAAACTGTAGCTCTTTGTGACCTGTACAGTACTTGGTTGGATTTATTACACAGGTGTATTTCATTGCCAATCATCTCTTCCAAATCTGTCTGGCCCTGAGGTATTGATGTCTGACCTGCGTTTGTCCCACCATACTGCAGCCAACTCTCTGCTCTGTAGGGCAGCCATGATGACGTTGACGTCATAGTTGCCTGTGCCCAGCATCGAGCGGTGAGGGTTCACCACACACTGTGGAGCTAGCCTGGGGAGGAAGGGGAAAGAGGGGAACATGGTAAAAACAGATTCACATGCTCTTGGAACTCATGGAGAAAGTGTGTGGTGGGTGATCTTTGGATCACAAACTTATAGAAGTACTTGATGATTTACATGTCTTATCATTGACACAAATAACTCTGTTTAGCCAAAACACCGCCCCCTAAAGATGACATTACACACACATCGCCTGACCTAAGTGACCTCACCGCTTGCAGATGTCATCTGCCGTCTCCTTGGTGAACACTTGTTCTTGCAAAACGTTGTTCAGAGCATGAATGGCGCACAACTCCAGTCGCTGCTTCTCATGGAATACCTCTCCTTCGCTCATAATAACCCTGTTGATAGACAAAATACACAAAACATAAGCATGTTGACTGCAGCTGTCCAATACATTGTTGAATATATGAACTTTCAACAAAACAGTGAAAAGGAAATGAATTAAACACTTTCCAAGGGAACAAAACAATAGCTATCTCCTCTGTAATACTCCAGAAAAAAACACGTGCATTCGAAGTCCAATAGAATGCTTAATTTCATTCAATTATTAGCTAACTAACTACATCAGTCTTTACCGTATTGGAAGTTGTCCGCAGTGTAATGGCCAAATAAAGCGGTGTATCAAAGTCAGTAATAGCTCTTTCGGTGCTCTTATTCCACGACAAACAAAATAATAAAATGTACCTAGTGTACACGTAAATCTATTACACATAAACTTGCTGATTGTGCGATTTTACGCTCACAAGAACATGCTAGTGAACTCTCTAGTAAGAATGGGAAAAAACCGGAAGCTTGATTGTTGTTGTTCAACTGTCACGCCCCGTAAATTGAGCGTTGTTTTTATCCTCGCTGAATTTCTCTGCAACGCGCATCAGGCTATCCAATCAGAGATTAGTGCGCGCTGAAAGCCAGGAACTATGCGTGGTGCCAGCAAAGATGGCGCGCCTGGAAAAGCCCATAGACTTAGATAGACATCGCATCATTGTATATGTACTATTATGGCGTTTGTGAGAGCAGGGGCAGCGCAATTGAGGGCATCGCCATTTTGAAGTAGTCCATTTTCTATGATTTGGTAAACAAACTGAATGTGTGCATACCACTGAGATATAATAAGAACTGAAGACTACATCCAAAATGTCAGTCCGTTGTTTTCAAGGTATTCTACTCACTTTCGCATACGTTGATTAATTTCATGGACCGCCTATATCTGGGATGCAACCGCACAAGGAGTAGCGCAAGCAGTGATGACGTCATCACACCATCCAAAAACAGAGCAGACATTTGATGAATATAAATGTAAATATCTTCGGCTATGAGTGATGGAGAAAAAAAACGGCCTCAGCAACAATTAAAAAATTAGAAAAATGAATTGGATGTTTTGTTCACAAAGGAGATGACTAAGTGTCTTATTAAGAATTTTCTAATCTGACTTCTCTATGTGACAGTGTATGGAAATGGTCTTTTTGGGCCGGGCGTACGGGACTGTTGAACTAATGTAGGCTAATGTGATTAGCATGAGGTTGTAAGTAACAAAATAAATTCCCTGGACATACACATATCTGATATGGGCAGAAAGCTATCTCAAGGCCATCAGACTGTTAAACAGCCACCACTAACATTGAGTGGCTGCTGCCAACACACTGACTCAACTCCAGCCACTTTAATAATGGGAATTGATGGGAAATGATGTAAAATATATCACTAGCCACTTTAAACAATGCTACCTAATATAATGTTTACATACCCTACATTATTAATCTCGTATGTATATGTATATACTGTACTCTATATCATCTACTGCATCTTTATGTAATACATGTATCACTAGCCACTTTAACTATGCCACTTTGTTTACATACTCATCTCATATGTATATACTGCACTCAATACCATCTACTGTATCTTGCCTATGCCGCTCTGTACCATCACTCATATATCTTTATGTACATATTCTTATCCCCTCACACTTGTGTCTATAAGGTAGTAGTTTTGGAATTGTTAGCTAGATTACTTGTTGGTTATTACTGCATTGTCGGAACTAGAAGCACAAGCATTTCGCTACACTCGCATTAACATCTGCTAACTAGGATAGGATAAAGTAATCCTTCTCACCCCCCCTTAAAAGATTTAGATGCACTATTGTAAAGTGGCTGTTCCACTGGATGTCTTAAGGTGAACGCACCAATTTGTAAGTCGCTCTGGATAAGAGCGTCTGCTAAATGACTTAAATGTAAATGTAAATGTAAAGCTTAAATTCTTGTTAATCTAGCTGCACTGTCCAATTTACAGTAGCTATTACAGTGAAATAATGCTATTGCTATTGTTTGAGGAGAGTGCACAATTATGAACTTGAAAATGTATTAATAAACCAATTAGGCACATTTGGACAGTCTTGATACAACAGATATGCAATGGTTCATTGGCTCTGTCTAAAACTTTGCACATATACTGCTGCCATCTAGTGGCTAAAAATCTAAATTGCGCCTGGGCTGGAATAATACATTATGGCCCTTCTCTTGCATTTCAAAGATGATGGTACAAAAAAAGAAAAGCATGTTTTTTTTCTTTGTATTATCTTTTACCAGATCTAATGTGTTATATTCTCCTACATTAATTTCAAATTTCCACAAACTTCCGTGTTTCCTTTCAAATGGTATCAAGAATATGCATATCCTTGCTTCAAATCCTGAGCTACAGGCAGTTAGATTTGGGTATGTCATTTTAGTCGAAAATTGAAAAAAAGGGTCCGGTCCTTAAAGATTAAACTGCGGTACAGAAGCAAAACTGTGGGAGCAGTGTTCCGGTCTAGACCGGAACCCTGGCCACTTGGTGCATACTGCTACCTGGAGTGCGTTGTTTGAACAGGTATAACGCTTGCCGATTTACTGCCACCTGCAATTATGGAATGTTTGTTCACAAGTATAATGCATTGGCTGATCCCTCCTGGTGACCTGGTTGGAATTATGTGATCCTTCCTTAACCCATAGGAAGTCCCACCCAGTGACTACTTCAAAATAGTGAAAGTGCTCAATGGCACTGCCCATTCTAAAATAGACATTTGGGCACTAGAGTCCTCTATCTATCTCTATGGGAAAAGCCACAAACATCCTGTCCAAATGAGCATTACAAGTTAGTGCCTTAGTATAAACTGGTTAGGGGGTTTAATGTAAATAAAAAATATTGAATGACTTTATTGTATTTTATTGTATTTTTTACATCGCAATTAACAGCCATAAAAATCACATTTGACTAAATGTATTTGCATATGACGCAAACAATCATGTCATTAATCGAAAAACATTTTCTGATTGCAGAGAGGGCCACAAGGGACATTTCTGTGCACTGTTTTCCGACAAAATAATTCGAAGAAAATACCCAGAACCAGAATCCAAAAATAAAAACACGTAGACAATGTAGTGATGAGGCACACTCTAGTGGTCAATAGAAATACTGCAGGAAAAAGTCTCAGTGGGGGTTGAAGGCCAAAACCTTCCCTTCCAAAATGATGGATACTAGGAATAATTTAAATGTAATGTTACTTGGAATGTACCTTTTCAAATCTCGGGTGTATCAATGTATCTTGAGGATGGCATTAATAATCACTCATCTACATTCATTTACTTTTAAATAACAGGCAATATTATGTGTCTGGCACATGGTAGGCACTTTCCCACTCTGGCCTTTGTGACCATAGTTACCAGGATGGTTGGTCAGGGCCAGGGGCTTTCAAATTCAATCTGAGCTTATGTCCCCACAGTCACACATTGATGTCAGTAGACAGGGGTTGGCAGGCTGTGATGTTTTCTGTTTTTTGTTTGTACAGAAGCAACACTTACATTAGATTTGCTGTGAGCTGTAAAAGTTTCCTCCATGCAAGTAATTCATGTGATAAGAGTCTTACAGGTACAGATATTTAACCCCTTATTATAATGTCGGATGCCAGTGCTTGATGGTTTGGTACCTTAACCATGAGCAAATAAATGTTTTCCCTCATGCAACAAGGGGTTACGTACCCAGGTTTTATTGTGCTGCTCACCAAAAGTCATGAAGAGTGAAAAGTTGATTTGTGGAAGATCCTAAACAATTATGTGGACAGGTTTGAGAAATAGCTACATTTGTTGTAATGCTTTGGAATGGGATGGCGTTATGTGTGAACAATAGAATGATGACCATATTGTTAGACAAAGTTGCTATTGTAGTAATTCCCAAGCATATCTAACATTTTGACTAATAGTTCATGCTTCTGATAGCATCGAACGTTCTAAATTCTCTCTGATATGTTGCATTCTAGCCTGGTTGCCATCTCTGTGTCTCTGCTCAGCTATTACATTCCACTCCTTGCCAAAGCCAATGACAGGAGTGGCAAGGAGTTGAATGTTAGCTAAAAAGACTGGTACCTCGACTACTATTCAATTAAAATCAAATCAAATTCTATTTGTTACATGCTTCGTAGACAACAGGTGTAGACTCACAGTGAAATGCTTACTTACGGGTCCTTTTCCAACAATGCATAGTTAAAGATCAAATAAAAATCAAATAGAAATAGTAACACAAGGAATAAATATGCAGTGAATAACGAGGGAGTACGAGTACAGTCAATGTGAAGGGGTACAACGTAATTGAGGTAGCTATGTATTGTACACATAGGCAGGGTTAAAGAGAATAGGCAACAGGATAGATAATAGACAGTAGCAGCAGTGTATGTGGTGAGTGTGTGCCGTCCGTATGCATATGTGAGTGTGCATAGAGTCAGTGCAAAAAATGGGCCAATGCAGGTAGTCAGGGTTGCCATTTGATTAGCTATTTCTCAATATTGTTTAGAAGTATTATTTATTTTAACTAGGCAAGTCAGTTAAGAACAAATTCTTATTTACAATGACGGCCTACCCAGCCATACCCTAACGACGCTGGGCCAATTGTGCACCGCCCTATGGGACTATCAATCACGGCCAGTTATTAAGCCTTCCTCCGACACTGCCGTCTCTTGGTATATTCTATGGTAGAGTTAGGTTCACTGGGGTTAGGTTATATTGAAGTTTAGAAAACAAGTTTATATTGTGTGCGGCTGTCTGTCAAGATGAAGGCCTACCCTCTGGGTGGGTATGAGTTTTTCAAACGCACCTATGGCTTGGAATCATTTTTGACATTCTCGACTTTGGATGGCTGGTGGAAATGTCAAGTATGATGACGACAGAGCACCTACGATATGTGATTGGTCTTGTTGGTTACGTTGTTTGTACACGTGTTGTATGGCTAAAATGCCGATTGGTCAAGACAACACAATTTCATTTGGGAGACGTAGTTGTGTTCCGTGTCAACGAAAATAGTAGCTGGCTAGCTACTCTAGCACTTGGCCAACACATAACTTTGGCTAAAAAAAACTTTCTTCCAGTAACTCGCTTCCCTTTACTGTATACGTTATTTACCCCCAAAATCATGCTGTTTTTAGCAGAATAACGAATTGGAGTTTACGTGCTATCAGTGTATCTGAACTGTTGAGGAGAAGAATTTCAGATAGCAAGCTGCAGCTGGCTAACGCGTTAGCATAACTTGATCGCTTGCTTGGCATTCGAGATCTAAATAGTCGGCAATAACTGCATTTATTCATTTATTTGAGGGGTCGTGGACCACTTTCTCATCGATCAAGCTACAAGCGTGTATTAGTTGCTAGCTACCGTTGCTATTTAGACGAGGATCACAGAGTTAGCTAGCCCCAGTCACCTGAATACTAATATTCTTCGGAAGACATGGTAAGTAAAAATAGTTTACAAACACTTTCATAAATGGATACAATTATTGGTTATTTAGCTAAGCTAACAAAGCAAGTCAAATGGGTTGCCAGCTGTTTAGCTAACGTTAACTAGCTAACTACAGTAACGTTACTTAGCCGAGACCTAACTTAGCTAACTAGTTAAGTTGGGTAGCTAACGTTAGTTGGTTATTTGCTTGCTATAGTTAACTAACCGGCGTTAGCTGATATAACGTTGGCTACGATTTTCTTTTGCAGGCTAGTTCAGTGTTGACATTTCTCCCGAACACATTTTAAATGGAAAACTGTCCAACATAAAGATTAATCACGAACTAACTTCTACACGATTGTCAGCAAATTAACTATCATAACGTTAGCACACCCCAAAGTTTGCGTATGTAGCTACCTATGCAAGTTAGCTAGCTACCTAATGATGATGATTTGGCTGGCTAGCTACCTAATGTTAGCTTGCTAGTTAGATATCTTATTTCCTCTCTTTTAGTTAAATTGATGAGTTGTAATAAGAACTACATCAATATGTTAAACGGTTTGGCGATTTAATGTACCAGCTATTTGATTTGACAATGATGTGAACTAGTCAGTAATTGTAGGCAGCAATGCTACCATTAGCTAGCTTTCGGCTAACTGTTAATTCGCTAGCTAGCTACAACCTAGCTTTATTTGACAAAGACAGAATGGCTTACTTGATGTCCGTTTTGTATGGCTAGAAAATGCAAATACAATATCTTAACTTTGACCGGTTTGTACATTTATCAATGAAGTAAACTGCCAGACATTGGCTGAAATCGCAGTTGTCAGTTGTGACACACAGCTTATCCACTGCACTCTCATGATGATATTAACGTGAATCACCACCTGGCCTGTACTGTATTCGACTCAACTCCACGATTTACGATGGAGTTGAGCAGCGACTAGTGTGGGCAAACTGGAATTCCTTAGTCCCATACAATATCGTTTTTATCAAAAACTACTGATTATAGCATCAAATAACCCCCCGCAATTACACAGAAATGTGTATGGGCCATTCTTTGGTTGTTGAAATCAGTAGTTTTTTATTCAAATAGATTTTGTGACTAAGGAGCTCCAGTCTGTTCACACTAATCGCAGCTCATCTCCATCATAAATCGTGGAGTTGATTTTAATCAGCTACAGGCTTATCAGACAGTAGATGGCTACATTGATTCTGAGCAACCATTTTGGTGACAGCTTTACTGAGATTGTCCTGTTATTGATGTGTTTGTGATCATGGGATGTGTGGTTTCCATATCTATAGTAATGACCATATTTGCACCTTTCTGTTGGTAGTGGGACAGAATAGTAATGTATGTGTGTGCCCCATTTATAGCACTCCAATGTAGAGAACTTGCCGCCCCAGGTTCTGCGCCTGGTGTACAAAGAGGTGTCTGCACTAGCTGCAGATCCCCCTGAGGGCATCAAGATCTACCCCAGCGAAGAAGACATCACAGAACTCCATACAGCCATTGAGGGACCAGGTAACGCATACCTCTGTGTCATGGGAAATGTTTTGTCTGCCTAGGGAAGCTGTAATGTAGAACATGCTTAATGCTGGGGTTGACATTAAGCTCTCAAAGGTACTTGTCCATTGGGCAAGTACAGGCAAAAAACAAAAATGCTCTTCTACATGTACAAATAAAAAAATAAAGTACCTTTCATTTGAACATTGTTTGAATGAGTCAGCACACTTATGACACTTCAAACCCCTTTTTCATAAGTTTCATGCTAAATCTGTAAAGAAGTTCCCTTAAGGTTTCAGCATGCTTCAGTTCAGCTGGCGGTTAGCCGAAGTCGGCTAGGCGAACCAAGCGAGTGTGCTCGCATATACTCCCTTAAAAGACCTTCGCTTGGAAAAACCAGTAAAAAGCAGAAATAGTATTGTTTGTCCATTGTTAAACGCCTTAGCCAGTATTTCCTTCCTCAACATAGTCAGAATTAATCTAAGATAACTCAATAAATCTGTCAATAGTTTTGATGTTTCTGACAAGGATGTTTGCAGTATTTCGCAATGAAAAATGTTCATGAAAATGAGTCGTCTCTCGTTGAATGACAACCGACTTCACTGAAGAATCCCTACTGTTGGCCAATCACTGACAAGGGGGTGTAGACTTCGGCTACTGACTCTGGCTACCAACGTTGGCTTGCCGCAAGAAAAAGTGTACGCCCAAACAACAACAGCAAAAAACTTACCAAAGTCCAAAACGAACAAAAATGGCACAAAATATTGTCTTAATGTATGCACACACTCTTCTGAACTGTTTCGGCTGGGAAGCATGCAGACGCCTTTACTCTGACAGACTTCTGATGAAAAGGGTTAAAGTTTGTGTTAAAGTATGAAGTAATGATCACACATGTAAAATACTCCATAGAGGCATGAAATTTAAGTCTCCGGTACTTTTGTGTACTTTTTAGACAAAGGTTCTGAAAGTAGAGCTCAGCAGCCAAGTGGTACTGCTGTGTGTAGCTTGTTGACTGTTACTCAAATGGCGAGGAGTTGAAGCCCATTGGCTGAAACTAATTGCTAGGGGCTGGTCCATGTGGGGTAAAAGTTGCAGCACAGCTTCCAGAAAAGTTGTTCTTAAACTTTAGTTTTCGTGGCTAATTCGGGTTAGACCTCAACTATGCTCAGATTACACACTGGCTAGCTAACACACTACTAGAGGCAGTTGGCACAAAGGCCTAAACATTTGATTTAGTTGTCCAATCTTCACTGTCTGAGCTGGAAAACACTTAGGCCTACTTGAGTTGCAAGGTCATTTGTTAAATTATGGACTCCTACCGCCATTTGAGCACTGACATTTGCTACTGAAACAGGTGCGTCTTTCTCATCAATATCACTGCACGTTTAGCCTACTCCTGTTTTAACAGGGTGTAATGAGCTTATTATTGGCTATTTGCCTTCATCAAAACAATGTTTTTGTTACATATGTCCATCCGTAACCTATTCTAAATGACAGACTAGCAGTTCGCTAAATGGACCAGATGCATTAATTTAAAAAAATAATCTGCAGCTCGTAGTTGGAACACATTTCCCTACTTTAATTAACCAGTCCATTTTGCATTTGTGATAAAGCTGTCGTGATTTGGCAAGGAATGTAGCTTGTCTACAGTTTTGTTTGTGTATCCCATCTGTTAGATGCATTTTTATAGGCAGTAATTTCTATAGTCTTAATGGGAGCTTGGGTGCGCAACTCGTTTGTGTAGAGGGAGCGGTCGGATCTGAGTGGAGTGAGACGAGTAACGGAGGTGAAAGAGAATGTAGGGAGAACTGTGTGATCACTTGGCTTGATTTATTTCTTTGTTGAGTCGCTTATGCACATGAACAAATGGAACACGAGTCAACGTGAATGAACGCTAGTCTTCAGAACAAAAGGCAGATTCCACCTTACCGACTGTTCAGTTTACCTGCCCTGGACAACCAGTAATGTCAACCCCTGCTTGACGTGGTTTATTTATTGTGCTTCAATAGAAGGAACCCCGTTTGCCGGGGGTGTTTTCCGGATGCGCCTGGTCCTGGGGAAGGACTTCCCTGCTGCACCACCGAAAGGCTACTTCCTAACCAAGATCTTCCACCCTAATGTGGGCCACAAGGGAGAGATCTGTGTCAACGTCCTGAAGAGGGACTGGAGGGCAGAGCTGGGACTCAGACATGTATTACTGGTAAGAAACAGTTAAGCATCTCTATGGCTGCTTCTTAATAATCCAAAATAGCAAAGGTTGAAAGAAAATATTGTATCTGGTTCATTTTATATTCTTAACATTTTGTATAGTCATCTCTACTTGGTTCAAGGAAAACCTTGAAATATACCCTGATGACTCACTGGTGTTCATTCTCTCTCTCCCCTCAGACTATCAAGTGCCTTATGATCCATCCCAACCCTGAGTCGGCTCTCAACGAGGAGGCGGGGCGTCTGCTCCTGGAGGACTATACAGAGTATGCGTCCCGTGCTCGTCTTCTGACTGAGATCCATGCCATGGGGGCACGGGGGGACGTCGGGGGTGCCCCAGGACCCCGCCGATGGCCCCCAGCCCAAAAAACACGCAGGGGACCCTACCAAGAGGGCGATGGGGCCAGGGGTTGCCCCCTCTGCTGCTCTGGGTAACGGAGCCAATGGAAGCAGTACTACCTCCAGCAGTAGTAGTAGCAATAGTAATGTTGTAGGGAAGAAGAAAACTGATAAAAAGCGAGCGTTGAGACGACTCTAATGCTGCTTGGAGTTTTCTCTCTCTGTGTGTGTGTGTGTGTGTGTGTGTGTATACTGAATATTGTCCCCCTCCTAGATTCTTTCTATCCCCCGGACTCTACTGTCCCTTTTGTATTCATTGCATCTTGTATCCCTGTTCATTCCTTGTTGCCATATATTCTCCCAATCCCCTGTGGATAAATCCATATACATTCAATTACTTTTTGACAGCACCCCTTTTTGATTTGAATGAAACCTTCCATACATATTTGTCTGTTGTAGAAGTGCTCAGAAAGTTAATTTTTGGACCTCAATGTCAAAACACAAAAGATAAAGGTGCTCAAATTTGACCCCTTTTGCGAACCACACAATGAGACATCCATGTCTACATCACTGGAAAATATAAACGGTTGAGATTTGATATATTTTAAAAGCTTGCAAACCGGGTTGTCAGACTATTTAGTGATTTCTTGGTAGGGTGTGGTATGCAAACTAGGTCAACTTTGAGAACCTTTATCTCCTGAATGTTTTTGGCATTTAGGTCCAGAAAGTCTCTTTCTGACCACTTCTTCCATGGGAAAACATGTCTGGAACGTTTTGTTTAAAACAAAAGGGATGTTGTGAAAAAGTGACTGAATTGAAATGGGTTCACCGATGTGTGTGTGTTAGTTCTCTCCATGGTTCCTCACTGTCATGATCTGAGAAAGGCTTTATTGTGTTTCATACACAGCACTAGTGATTGTGTGTGTCATACAGTAGCTAGACTGTTAGAGCTTCAGTCTGACTCATCTCCCCCATCTGAAATTAGGCTTCTTTCTGTTCAGTGTTCACTAAACAAAATGTCTTGGATATTTAGCAAAAACAGAAAATGCCTCTTTCTTTCCCCACCCCCTTCTTGACATGGCTCCTGTTGCTGAAATGGTACTGTGTACTGCCCAGCTAGCCTCGTGTTGGGAAACTGGTGAGATGTTTTGTCACGTCTGAGTTGAGTTACCTTATACGAGATGAGGTTGTTGGAAGGGACTAAGGGTGGAGGACTTATTCGATTATGCAATATTTTTTGATTCATAGAGTGAAACAAAACATGATGAGATGGTCATTCATTGGGTCGTCGAATGAGGAAGCAGCAATGAGCAGTTTTCCTAGAAAATGTTTGTCTAGTCGTGGTCGAAATGAGATGGACACGAAGGGAGCAACATTTGGTCTGATTATTACTTTAAAAAATGATTTCGCCCTTATTTTTTTTGTAAATGTTTATCCCCATGTATGACTATTCTGTTTTTGAATTTTTACAAAATTGTCATTGTTTATTCATTGTCCAGTATTTGAAGAGTGGTTTTAAAGTGACATGCCTATATTCAGATGTCTTGGTGCGTGTATGAAGTAGGTTATTGTCCATCCAGGATTAGGTTAGGGGGCAGGATTGTGCATATCATTGATTTATTAATTATATCCCATGTATAATTATGGATATTTATTTATATGGTCAAAGCTGCACATCTGGTCTTTAGTACTGATTTGCCAATAGTCTACTTGTGAACCTTTTATTGTTAAACATTTTTCATTTGATTTGTATGGATCAAAAACCTGCTCCGGTCGTATGCACTATCCAGCTCCTATCCTGTTCCCATATGGGCCAGATTTGGAAAAAAAACGATGTATTTGTCAATAGGGAAGCCTCAACAGATTTGATAGAAAGGAACTCTCCAGTCGATGATCTCCTCTGGCTGGGTTTCCTGGGCATGTTTTCTCCCTCCGATCTAAATGCATGTTGGCGCCTACATTTCCCAGGGAAACAATCAACAGTTGTCTTTTACTTCGGTGGGAGAAGGTGCTTGCGAAACTTAACGGGTGGGTATTTTTGTGTCCGTTTTAAGTTATTTAAATAAATAAATTAGAAAAATTTGGGGAAAAATGTGTAATTTAGTTTTTTCTTAAGTGTTGGTAAGATATTATGGTGTGAATTGCTTTCTGTGGTACAGTAGTATATTGACGGAAGGGAGATATCAGATTTTTCGAGAGCCCTGAATGTAGGTTGTGGCATATTTCATAGTAAAATACAGGATTAATTTCCTCTTCATCTGTAAAGGTCTGAGTACACGGGATGGGTGAAAAAGCAACAGGGGAGACGAGTCGAAGGAGGGGGACACTACACTGCTGCGCTCCACCCATTGTCATGAATTCCATACACACATGTTTAGTCTAGTGGAATGTGCCCCCAGCAAGCAGGCTGTCAGTTGACGTACGGAATGAAGGGCTCCTTCCTCTGGCTTGGCTGCAGTGAGCAGCATGCAGAGCAACCAGCAACCCATCTGGGTGGAAATATCTGCCTGATCCTGGTAGTTGCCCCCAGACACCTGGGTGTTGGGCTGGAGGTGATGCCAGGAAACCCCCCCATAGAAAGGTTTTTCACCTTCTAGTCCCCATCAGTGGAAAGGTTGATTCAACTATCTATCGGAGTACCCTACCACCTTGACGATTATGGGGATAGAAAGTATGGAGTGGCTGCGGATCCAACTCTTCTGGCCCCATCTTCCCAACAGCTAAAGGTCCCGAAGCTTTTGATTGTGTGAAATTCTCTACTTTACACACAGCCTTGGCTTTACTCATAAAGAACAGGCTACTGTTGTGACTGGTGCTCATTTAGTTAGATCAAAGCTGAAACAATGTCTGCAAAAACACTGATACTGGTCTACATAACAGAACCAAAAAGACTATCATACTATGTTACTGTGTAATTTCTTCTGGGATTTTAGGATAATTGTACAAATGGTCACATTTTTCTCCAACACAACATCATGCTCCATTAGGCAAAATATTTAATTTTGAACTAAGCACAGCTAGGCTATGCTACAGTTTGTTAACTCCGTCTGCTTGGTAACACGTTCGCTCACTACATAATAAAACAACACTGTAGGATACTTCATAACAACACTGTGGGGTACTTTGTGACTGCACTGTAGGGTAATTCGTGACTACACTAACTCATTAAGATCTAAATATGCATATCCCCCTGAAACAGGCCATATGTTTGGTATGCAGATGTTTCACCGGTAATACTTAAGTTATCATTCACAATTGATAGAAATGTGAAGGGAGGTTCTCTAGGAATAGATCAGAGACTGTAAAGTACAGATTCTTGCACATGCACAAAAGCTTCGGGACCTTTAACTGTCGGGAAGAGAAGTCCAGAAAAGTCTTATCGACAGCCACTGCCTAGAAAATGGGTGTGTTCGGGCAGTAAGCGCAACGAAGCCGACTAGACAAAAGTCTTCGGGTGAAGCCTGGGGAGGTGCATCTGCAACAGCCGAAAGTTGGACACTAGTGGTTTTCCAACAGCAAGGCTCAGATCATCATGGCAGTGTCAACATAGCTGCTGTTTGCAAAAGTTTTTCAGAATAAATGTAAAAGTTTATCACACATTCACAAGCTGAAAACTTAATGTGTGTACATTTAAATGATTAGAAAGTCTCATATCGCAGGTGTTGAGAAGCAACTGCGGCAGCGACTTCAGAAACTGCATGACCTTTGATCACATGATTTTTGTAAGGTTCATGCAGTCCATGTAGGCGCAAGGTGGTCAATTTTTATAACTATAATGCAATATATTTTAAATGGTAGTGACCAACGATGGTCACGATTTGGCAAAAGTGATCCACTTGAACGTGCCCATCTTTACATAAATCATGTGATCAAAGGTCATGAAGGTTTGACTGCAGTCGACAGAACGTTTCTGCAGGTGCTGTTCACCAACTCCATCCTGCAGCCATCACCTGCATTGTGGGAGGCTCTATTGTCAACCAATCATTAGGGTGTTTTATATGACCCACACAGATGTGACCAAAGACATGACTGAAACAGGAACCAACTTTACCGCAATTCATGTATACAGCGGATATGTACAAATGAATGTGATATTTGAGGCTCTCCTTTGCCAATTGATAGTAAAATGTACACACATAGTGGCAAGAAAAAGTATGAACCCTTTGGAATTACCTGGATTTCTACATAAATTGGTCATAAAATTTTATCTAATCTTCATCTAAGTCACAACAATAAACAAACACAGTCTGCTTAAACTAATAGCACACAATTATATGTTTTCATGTCTTTATTGAACACACTGTGTAAACACTCACAGTGTAGGGTGGGGAAAGTATGTGAACCCTTGCATTTAATAACTGGTTGACCCTCCTTTGGCAGTAATAAACTCAAACATTTTCTGTTGTTGCGGATCAGACCTGCACAATGGCCAGGAAGAATTTTGGACCATTCCTCTTTACAAAACTGTTTCATTTGAGCAATATGATGTTTGGTGTGAACCGCTCTCAAGGTCAGGCCACAGCATTTTCAATCAGGTTGAGGTCAGGACTCTGACTGGGCCACTCCAGAAGGACATTTTTTTTTCTGTTGAAGCCATTCTGTTGTTGATTTACTTCTGTGTTTTGGGTCGTTGTCCTGTTTTATCACCCAACTTCTGTTGAGCTTCAATTGGCGGACAGATAGCCTTACATTCACCTGCAAAATGTCTTGATAAACTTGGGAATTCATTTTTCCATCGATGATAGCAAGCTGTCCAGGCCCTGAGGCAGCAAAGCAGCTCCAAAACATGATGCTCACTCCACCATACTGTTGGTGTGCTGTGCCTTTTTTTCTCCACACATAGTGTTGTGTGTTCCTTCCAAACAACTCAACTTCAGTTTAATCTATCCACAGAATATTTTGTCAGAAGTGCTGTGGAACATCCAGATGCTCTTTTGCGAACTTCAGACGTGCAGCAATGTTTTTTTTGGACAGCAGCGGCTTCTTCCGTGGTGTTCTCCCATGAACAACATTCTTGTTTAGTGTTTTACGTATCGTGGACTCGTCAACAGAGATGTTAGCATGTTCCAGAGATTTCTGTAAGTCTTTAGCTGACACTCTAGGATTCTTCAGTGCTGAACTTTCTCCATTTATAGACAATTTGTCTTACTGTGGACAGATGAAGATCAAGGCTTTTAGAGATACTTTTGTAACCCTTTCCAGCTTTATGCAAGTCAACAATTCTGAGATCTCTTTTGTTTGAGGCATGGTTCACACCAGGCAATGCTTCTTGTGAATAGCAAACTCACATTTTGTGAGTTGTTTTTTATAGGGCAGGACAGCTCTAACCAACATCTCCAATCTTGTCTCATTGATTGGACTCCAGGTTAGCTGATTCCTGACTCCAATTAGCTTTTGGAGCAGTCATTAGCCTAGGGGTTCACATACTTTTTCCAACCTACACTGAATGTTTAAATTATGTATTCAATATAGACAAGAAAAATACAATCATTTGTGTTTATTATTTTAAGTAGACTGTGTTTTGTCTATTGTGACTAAGATGAAGATCAGATCAAATTGTATGACTAATTTATGCAGAAATCCAAGTAATTCCAAAGGGTTCACATACTTCTTCTTGCCACTGTATATTTTCAGTTTGTGAGTGTGTGATATGGGGGCTGGAGACATGTTTATTTTGACATTATAAAGAACAACTTTTCTAAGCAATGGCAACACTGCCATGTTACACTGAGCCTCGCTGTAGGAAAACTACATCAGTGTTCGACTTATGGCTGTCGCAGATGCACCTCCCCCAACTTCACTCCTCAACCTTCGTCTACAGTCGGTTGCTTTCGCCTTACCACTCAAACGAGCCCAATATCTGACCCTGCTGTTTCAGTGTTTGGGGACAATGTCTGTATTCTCTCCCCTTTGCTGGCTTCTGCCAGCCCTTTTTACCCACAACCTAATACTGTTCTCTCTTTCTGGGATTTGCACAGCATGGGTTTATTCATTTGGGAAAACATTTCAGACTGTTCATAGAGGTATAGAACATACATATGTCATACAGGGCTATTATTGTTTTGTCTTATTATCTGTGAGGTTTAACACCATGAATAAGCCCCATGCTTTACTGTTGGCTGAGAGGCTACAAGAGCTAGTATTGTAATCTGGGAGTATGATGTGCTTTGTCAAAAATAAATGAACATAGTCATTATTCTATGAAATCTAATGAAACACATACAAAAAAATATGTTTATGTTTTATGCACACTACATGGAATTAGGGATTCAAACTTCTCTCACTTCTTTGAAGACATCAGCGTCTTATCACATTTTAAATTTTCGGCCTATCCGTCATGGTTGACAGATTCACTCACGCGCATCATCAGTGTTCTGGCTTTGGATTGCTCCTGTCCTCTTCCCCCACCCCGTTTTCATCCCTTTCATAATTGCCACCAACATAATCACACAGTTGCTGTGGCAACCGTTGGTGCACCCCCCTCTCTCTCTCTCGCTCTCTCTTTTAATACCGACATACACAAAAAAGATAGTGAGGGACTGTATCAAGGCAGAAAAATATCAAAGGCCCCATTTTGATGTATTTTTGCACATTTATCATCTGATGACCAGCAGCATTATGATGACTGTCAATTTCCATCTTCATGTTTTTCTTCTAACACCTGTGACACTGTAGAGCAGCAGGGCTGGACTACCTCATTTTGGGCCCCGGGGCACCTACCTCCAGGGGGTTTTGTCATGAGGCTGAGAGAAAATGTTGCCGTTTTAAAGCTAATTTCATGCAATTATACACATTTTGCCATGGGGCAAAGTAAAAAATGTGCTGTTTATAGTTTATCTCATGTTATTCTTCACATTTGACCATGAGGCTGAGAGTAAACTGCAGTTTTAAAGCTGATTTCCTGCAATTCTACACACTTTGCCATTGCTTATGACGTGTTCGTGGGCCGTGGCACGTTTGCGGTCCATAATGGTCCACAATCCGGATCTGCATAGCATTTGCAGTGCATTATTGAGAAGGATAGCTCATGTCTTCTGTATACAGTCTTTCTGGTATTGGAACCAATCGTATTGGAACCTTAATCACTTCCTTAAGCCAATTACAGACCATCATTGATGGGTTGGAACTCAGCATCCGAAAGCCCTGGAGAGAACTCTCATCAACACCAGTTCGAGCGACCAATGGGAGCGCACTTGAGCTTTGCGGACCTTAGTGAGACCAGTCGCACAATCCCATAGGCATTGTATGATCGGGGTCGGTCGGAATTTCTGACGGAACTCTTTATATCAGCTTGGAATAAATGCATTGTAAATTTGCAGAGGAAAAGTGTGTAGTTTAATTCAGGAAGACAAAAATCTGGCGACCTTCCTTTTGACCGTGTGATATGCCTATTGTGCTGCACTTGCTTGCTATAGTGAGTTTCGTAGGATAGCTAGATTGGCGTTTTCTTCTACGGATTTTTTTTTTACCAGACAATTATATGTGCAACACATGGAATTTATGCACATCGTTTAGTTACAAAATGTATTTCAACAGGAAAAGTTAGACAATATTTCCATAAACTTGCCATTGCACAGCTTGTAGGCTATTCTAATAATAGTTTATTCCATCGATAGAGTCAACTAAAAGAGTTTAGCTAAGGCTAGTAAAAATAAATAGTGCAGATATTTCATATTGTCTACGGATATGCTGGTACACAACATTGGGCAGCAGTTTATCGACTACAAAATGAGGATGATTTGTCACAATAGTCTTCCTTCAACAGTTTATAAGACAGTCGTTATTGCCTAACCAGAGAGAATTTATCGCAGCAATCCAGTGCGCACGGTCTCCCCGGCTGTTATCCGGCAGAACGCGCAGGTAAGACATGGCAATATATTAACCTTTTTTGATACAGGAACATCATGAATCAAATGCTCAGTAATAATTTAAATTGTCTTCGTGTTTCTCGTTACCTCGGGTTCCACATATGGCACAAAGTGATTTGCTATCAATGTGGATAAATATAGGATACAGTAACAAAACATATTGATTTGAAAGCTGCGCCACAGAAATCGACTTATCACATACACACCGCTTGTAAGACGCAGCTGATACACATTGCCACAGTTTTTATACATTGATACTTCATATGTGATTAGACTACACACACGCAGCCAGTCAGTGTATACACACTCGGGTTCTTATACACCCACGCACGCTTAATGATACATGCAAGTCATACCTCCGTAACCTACATGCAATAATGTATGCGTGCAGTGGCTGAGCTACAAGTTGTTAACCTGTAAAAGACGTTCCGGAATCCATTCATACACAGACCGGTTACAGCCAGATATGGGTACACAAGCAGCGGCAGGTTCATTGCGCAGTTAAACTCACTATGGGCATTTCAGATTTACGTCTGTTTGCACTAGGCTACTTCTTCTCTGCTGGCCTTTTATCAGAACTAAAGCCATTTTTTTGTGCAGGGTGCATATTAGACTCTATTGTTTTTCAATATGGAATATGAAAGGAATGTTGTTCAAATGTGAGCATTTAACATTTTGCTCTTCACAGGGTGTGGAGATATTTCCCTCTCCACACCCAGATTGGATCAAACCAATCTGAAACCAATGAGTCATGATGGACAAGTTTTGTTACATCTTCTTCACACTATAGTATCATAAATCAATAAGCAAGATGCTGTTGCTGTGATACAATGGCATGCAGGATTAGTCCTGTGTGTTTGTTCTGAATAAGTTTAGTGTCATGTCATGATGTCCTTCCTTCAGTGGACATGGAACTCATGGATACATCATTCTGATCTGCACAGCACTGTGTTTTGTCCTTCACTTTTTGTTCCCATGTATTCTCTCACTCCCTCCCTCCTTTCCTCCCGTCCTTTAGCATGCAACATTGTATGTGAGACAGCCTTGCCTCTGCCCCCACTCCTCATGCAACTGCAGTGCTTCTAGTCAGGAAGAGACATAACTATAGAGAGACATCTATAGAGAGGAATCTAATTTACAATGTTACAGTATAAACTCAGTGGCCAGTTTAAGGTACACCCATCTAGTACCGTGTCAGACCTCCTTTGCCACCAGAACAGCCTGAATTCTTTGGGGCATGGACACGTTGCTCAATTGGTATCAAGGGACCTAACGTGTACCAGGAAATCATTCCCCACACCATTACACCACCGCTACCAGCCTGTCCATGCAGGATGGGGCCATGGACTCTTGCTGCTTACGCCAAATCTTGACTCTGCCACCAACATGACGCAACAGGAACTGGGATTCGTTGGACCAGCCAAAGTTCTGTCCAGTGCTGTTGATCATGTGCCCACTGGAGCCGCTTCTTCTTCTTCTTGTTTTTTGCTGATAGGAGTGGAACCCGGTGTGGTCGTCTGCTGCAATAGCCAATCTGTGACAAGGAACAACGAGTTGTGCGTTCCAAGATGCCATTCCGCACACCATTGTTGTACTGCGTCATTATTTGCCTGTTTGTGGCCTGCCTGTTGCACGATTCTTGCCATTCTTCTCGACCTCTCATCAGCAAGCTGTTTTCGCCCACAGGATTGTCACTTACTGGATGCTTTTTGTTTGTCGCAACATTCTCGGTAAACCCTAGACTGTCGTGAGTGAATAGCCCAGGAGGCCGGCTGTTTCTGAGACACTCGAAACTGCACGCCTGGCACTGACGATCATACCATGCTTAAGTCGCTCATTTTGCCCATTCTAGCGTTCAATCGAACAGTATCTGAATGCCTCGATGCTTGCTTTATATAGCACGCCACTACCATGTGATTCAATCTGTAGTGGCAAATTATTTTTGTAAACTGGCCACTGATTGTATAGTAGTAATTATACAGATATAACTATAGAGACTAACTTACAGTATATAGTGGTAACTATAGAGATATAACTATAGAGACATCTAACTTACAATGACACAATATATAGTGGTAAGTATAGAGATACAACTATAGAGATATAACTATAGAGACTATCTTACAGTATATAGTGGTAACTATAGAGATATAACTTTAGAGACATCTATAGAGATATGACTATAGAGACATCTAACTTCTGATGTTACAGTATATAGTGGTAACTATAGAGATATGACTATAGAGACATCTAACTTCTGATATTACAGTATATAGTGGTAACTATAGAGATATGACTATAGAGATATCTAAGTTACGATGTTACAGTATATAGTGGTAACTATAGAGATATAACTATAGAGACTATCTTACAGTATATAGTGGTAACTATAGAGATATAACTTTAGAGACATCTATAGAGATATGACAATAGAGACTGTGCAATCCGGTTTCCGAGCCGGTCACGGGTGCACCTCAGCCACGCTCAAGGTACTAAACGATATCATAACCTCCATCGATAAAAGACAGTACTGTGCAGCCGTCTTCATCGACCCGGCCATGGCTTTCGACTCTGTCAATCACGGGGCGGCAGGGTAGCCTAGTGGTTAGAGCATTGGACTAGTAACCAAAAGGTTGCAAGTTCAAATCCCCCAGCTGACAAGGTACAAATCTGTCGTTCTGCCCCTGAACAGGCAGTTAACCCACTGTTCCTAGGCCGTCATTGAAAATAAGAATTTGTTCTTAACTGACTTGCCTAGTTAAATAAAGGTAAAAAAATATATATATATTCTTATCGGCAGACTCAGTAGCCTCGGATTTTCTAATGACTACCTAGCCTGGATCACCAACTACTTTGCAGACAGAGTTCAGTGTGTCAAATCGGAGGGCATGTTGTCCTGTCCTCTGGCAGTCTCTATGGGGGTACCACAGGGTTCAATTCTCGGGCCGACTCTTTTCTCTGTATATATCAATGATGTTGCTCTTGCTGCGGGCGATTCCATGATCCACCTCTACGCAGACGACACCATTCTGTATACTTCTGGCCCTTCCTTGGACCACTGTGCTATCTAACCTCCAAATGAGCTTCAATGCCATACAACACTCCTTCCGTGGCCTCCAACGGCCTTAAACGCTAGTAAAACCAAATGCATGCTTTTCAACCGTTCGCTGCCTGCACCCGCTCGCCCGACTAGCATCACCACCCTGGATGGTTCCGACCTAGAATGTGTGGACATCTATAAGTACCTAGGTGTCTGGCTAGACTGCAAACTCTCCTTCCAGACTCATATCAAACATCTCCAATCCAAAATCAAATCTAGAGTCGGCTTTCTATTTCGCAACAAAGCCTCCTTCACTCACGCCGCAAAACTTACCCTAGTAAAACTGACTATCCTACCGATCCTCGACTTCGGCGATGTCATCTACAAAATAGCTTCCAATACTCTACTCAGCAAACTGGATGCAGTTTATCACAGTGCCATCCGTTTTGTTACTAAAGCACCTTATACCACCCACCACTGCGACCTGTATGCTCTAGTCGGCTGGCCCTCGCTACATGTTCGTCGCCAGACCCACTGGCTCCAGGTCATCTACAAGTCTATGCTAGGTAAAGCTCCGCCTTATCTCAGTTCACTGGTCACGATGGCAACACCCACCCGTAGCACGCGCTCCAGCAGGTGTATCTCACTGACCATCCCTAAAGCCAAAACCTCATTTGGTCGCCTTTCCTTCCAGTTCTCTGCTGCCTGCGACTGGAACGAATTGCAAAAATCCCTGAAGTTGGAGACTTTTATCTCCCTCACCAACTTTAAACATCTGCTATCTGAGCAGCTAACCGATCGCTGCAGCTGTACATAGTCCATCGGTATTTAGCCCACCCAATTTACCTACCTCATCCCCATACTGTTTTTATTTTATTTACTTTTCTGCTCTTTTGCACACCAGTATCTCTACCAGCACATGACCATCTGATCATTTATCACTCCAGTGCAATCTCCAATCTGCTAAATTGTAATTATTCACTCCTATGGCCTATTTATTGCCTACCTCCTCATGCCTTTTGCACACAATGTACATAGATTCTTTTTTTTCTACTGTGTCATTGACTTGTTTATTGTTTACTCCATGTGTAACTCTGTGTTGTTGTCTGTTCACACTGCTATGCTTTATCTTGGCCAGGTCGCAGTTGCAAATGAGAACTTGTTCTCAACTAGCCTACCTGGTTAAATAAAGGTGAAATAAAATAAAAATAAAATAGAGACATCTAACTTCTGATGTTACAGTATATAGTGGTAACTATAGAGATATAACTATAGAGATATCTAACTTCTGATGTTACAGGATATAGTGGTAACTATAGAGATATACCTATAGAGATATCTAACTTCTGATGTTACAGTATATAGTGGTAACTATAGAGATATACCTATAGAGATATCTAACTTCTGATGTTACAGGATATAGTGGTAACTATAGAGATATACCTATAGAGATATCTAACTTCTGATGTTACAGGATATAGTGGTAACTATAGAGATATACCTATAGAGATATCTAACTTCTGATGTTACAGTATATAGTGGTAACTATAGAGATATACCTATAGAGATATCTAACTTCTGATGTTACAGGATATAGTGGTAACTATAGAGATATAACTATAGAGATATCTAACTTCTGATGTAACAGGATATAGTGGTAACTATAGAGATATAACTATAGAGATATAACTATAGAGATATCAAACTTCTGATGTTACAGGATATAGTGGTAACTATAGAGATATACCTATAGAGATATCTAACTTCTGATGTTACAGGATATAGTGGTAACTATAGAGATATACCTATAGAGATATCTAACTTCTGATGTTACAGTATATAGTGGTAACTATAGAGATATACCTATAGAGATATCTAACTTCTGATGTTACAGTATATAGTGGTAACTATAGAGATATAACTATAGAGATACCTAACTTCTGATGTTACAGTATATAGTGGTAACTATAGAGATATGACTATAGAGATGTCTAATTTACTATGGTACAGCATATAGTGGTAACTATAGAGATATACAGTGGGGAGAACAAGTATTTGATACACTGCCGATTTTGCAAATGTTCCTACTTACAAAGCATGTAGAGGTCTGTCATTTTATCATAGGTACACTTCAACTGTGAGAGATGGAATCTAAAACAAAAATCTAGAAAATCACATTGTATGATTTGTAAGTGATTAACTTGCGTTTTATTGCATGACATACGTATTTGATACATCAGAAAAGCATAACTTAATATTTGGTACAGAAACCTTTTTTTGCAATTGCAGAGATCATACGTTTCCTGTAGTTCTTGACCAGGTTTGAACACACTGCAGCAGGGATTTTGGCCCACTCCTCCATACAGACCTTCTCCAGATCCTTCAGATTTCGGGGCTGTCGCTGGTCAATACGGACTTTCAGTTCCCTCCAAAGATTTTCTATTGGGTTCCGGACTGGAGATTGGCTAGGTCACTCCAGGACCTTGAGATGCTTCTTATGGAGCCACTCCTTAGTTGCCCTGGCTGTGTGTTTCGGGTCGTTGTCATGCTGGAAGACCCAGCCACGACCCATCTTCAATGCTCTTACTGAGGGAAGTAGGTTGTTGGCCAAGATCTCGCAATACATGGCCCCATCCATCCTCCCCTCAATATAGTGCAGTCGTCCTGTCCCCTTTGCAGAAAATCATCCCCAAAGAATGATGCTTCCACCTCCATGCTTCACGGTTGGGATGGTGTTCTTGAGGTTGTACTCATCCTTCTTCTTCCTCCAAACACGGCGAGTGGAGTTTAGACCAAAAAGCTCTATTTTTGTCTCATCAAACCACATGACCTTCTCCCATTCCTCCTCTGGATCATCCAGATGGTCATTGGCAAACTTCAGACGGGCCTGGACATGCGTTAGCTTGAGCAGGGGGACCTTGCGTGCGCTGCAGGATTTTAGTCCATGACGGCGTAGTGTGTTATTATTGGTTTTCTTTGAGACTGTGGTCCCAGCATTCTTCAGGTCATTTACCAGGTCCTGCCGTGTAGTTCTGGGCTGATCCCTCACCTTCCTCATGATCATTGATGCCCCACGAGGTGAGATCTTGCATGGAGCCCCAGACCGAGGGTGATTGACCGTCATCTTGAACTTCTTCCATTTTCTAATAATTGCGCCAACAGTTGTTGCCTTCTCACCAAGCTGCTTGCCTATTGTCCTGTAGCCCATCCCAGCCTTGTGCAGGTCTACAATTTTATCCCTGATGTCCTTACAGAGCTCTCTGGTCTTGGTCATTGTGGAGAGGTTGGAGTCTGTTTGATTGAGTGTGTGAACAGGTGTCTTTTATACAGGCAACGAGTTCAAACAGGTGCAGTTAATACAGGTAATGAGTGGAGAACAGGAGGGCTTCTTAAAGAAAAATGAACAGTCTGAGAGACGGAATTCTTACTGGTTGGTAGGTGATCAAATACTTATGTCATGCAATAAAATGCAAATTAATTACTTAAAAATCATACAATGTGATTTTCTGGATTTTTTGTTTTAGATTCCGTCTCTCACAGTTGAAGTGTACCTATGATAAAAAAATTACAGAACTCTACATGCTTTGTAAGTAGGAAAACCTGCAAAATTGGCAGTGTATCAAATACTTGTTCTCCCCACTGTTACTATAGAGACTATCTTACAGTATATAGTGGTAACTATAGAGATATAACTATAGAGATATCTAACTTACTATGTTGCAGTATATAGTGGTAACTATAAAGATATAACTATAGAGATACCTAATTTCTGATGTTACAGTATATAGTGGTAACTATAGAGATATGCCTATAGAGACTAACTTACACTATATAGTGGTAACTAAAGAGATATGACTATAGAGATGTCTAATTTACTATGTTACAGCATATAGTGGTAACTATAGAGATATAACTATAGAGATATAACTATAGAGACTAACTTTCAGTATATCGTGGTAACTATAGAGATAAAACTATAGAGACTAACTTACAGTATATAGTGTTATCTATAGAGATAAACCTATGCAGTCTAACGTACGATGTTACAGCATATAGTGGTAACTATAGAGATATAACTATAGAGACTAACTTTCAGTATATAATGGTAACTATAGAGATATAACTATAGAGACTAACTTACAGTATATAGTGTTATCTATAGAGATAAACCTATGCAGACTAACTTACGATGTTACAGTATATAGTGGTAACTATAGAGATATAACTATAGAGATATAACTATAGAGACATCTAACTTCTGATGTTACAGTATATAGTGGTAACTATAGAGATATAACTATAGAGATATAACTATAGAGACTACCTTACAGTATATAGTGGTAACTATAGAGATAGAACTATAGAGATATCTAATTTCTTATGTTACAGCATATGTCATTTTTACATTTTTACTTGTAGGTGTGTTAGGATACTGGTGATACATTACAGGAATTATAACTGCATGATGTTTCACTCTAATTTGCGTCTTTAGTCGTGACAAGTCCTTTGGATTCGTTTTTCCTGCTGGAAATTGCAGGTTGGGATGCCTTTTCATGAGAATAGATGTTGTTAGTGGAAGTGATAAAGAATGTGGTGATGGAGAACAATGTATAGATAGAGGATGAAATGGAAGATATTATGGTATCATGGACAACCAGTGATGATGGAGGTAGAAGTTTCAGAATTGGCTAATAGGTGTAGATTGGACAATACCTATTTCTCTCTCTCTCTCTCCATCTCTCTCTCTTACACACAGACAGAGCTGCAGTGCTATTCTAAGAGAGTTAGCTGCCTCAACCCACGCACCAAATCTGAGAAAGAGAGAGAAAGGGAGAACGAGGGAGATGGGAGACAGGAGAGAGCGAGAGGAATGAAAGGAGAGAGGGAGAGACTACAGAAAGGTTCAGAATGCCTGTAGAGTATACTGCAGTCACACACACACACACACACACACACACACACACACACACACACACACACACACACACACACACACACACACACACACTATCTCTCTGACTGACATACATGCTGCCACTTCAACAACAGCATTAACAGTGTTCATTGTGCAGATATCAGATCTTGCAGATGCAAGTGAAAGTTGTTTGGGTTGTGCATTTGTGGGTCTGTCTAACTGTGATGTGCTGTGCGGTGTTATATTGGTAAGTGCTGGGAGAAATGTACTTGATTCTGTGCCACCCACACACCGCCCTCCCACTCACGACCGTCTCTGCGTCTATACCTCTGGCTCTTCCCGCTCCCCACCAACTCTCTCTGCTCATTTAAATCCCGACCCTACATTTATCCCCCTGCTCTCTCTCTCTGTTTCACTTTCTCTCCCTCTCTCATCTGCTTTTCAGGAGCTGATGCTCCTGCAAAAGGCAGACACACTAACACACAGACACACCTAGCATACCTAGTAGCTTTGTATACATGGATTTATTGTGTATTTATTTATATAGGATCCTAAACTGTCAATGATTTATCACATCCTTCCAGTTAATTGATCTTTATTCATCAGCTCAACCTTTACCTGTTGGTTTGAACGTTAGAATGAGTGACATGCCCCTTTAATTGTGTGAGCTGACTGCGTTCAAGCTTTGTTAATTAGCTGATTGCACTTGCACACACCTGTGGCCTGCTGCCTGAAGCACTTCAGTTTGTTTAAATGGAGGATGGTGTTCTGTGTGTGAGTGGGACTGCTGGGATGTCTGCAAGTTTTTAATAAAACGACACTATTTATTACGATATCACTATCTCTGTCTCATCAATGTGAGGGCCAGCTATCTCACACACGCATAACAGCACACAAATTCAGGTGCATAGGGCTGGCTGCCCTGCACACACACACACACACACACACACACACACACACACACACACACACACACACACACACACACACACACACACACACACACACACACACACACACACACAGAATACGAGGGAGGGAGTGTGTGTTAGAATACGAGGGAGGTAGTGTGTGTTAGAATACGAGGGAGGTAGTGTGTGTTAGAATACGAGGGAGGTAGTGTGTGTTAGAATACGAGGGAGGTAGTGTGTGTTAGAATACGAGGGAGGTAGTGTGTGTTAGAATACGAGGGAGGTAGTGTGTGTTAGAATACGAGGGAGGTAGTGTGTGTTAGAATACGATGGAGGTAGTGTGTGTTAGAATACGAGGGAGGTAGTGTGTGTTGCTGTGGTGTGTGTTAGAATACGAGGGAGGTAGTGTGTGTTAGAATACGAGGGAGTTAGTGTGTGTTAGAATACGAGGGAGGTAGTGTGTGTTAGAATACGAGGGAGTTAGTGTGTGTTAGAATAAGAGGGAGGGAGTTTGTGTTTGTGTGTGTGGGGGAGCTTGATGTCCTCTCTCCTAATCGATTCTTTCTGTGTTCCATACAGGATCCACAAATCTGTGAAGACATTCCAGGCCTGATCCCCTTTATCCAAATCTGAAGACGATACAGGAAATCAAGCAGAACTTTCAGGGAATAGAAGAGTTCTTTATAAAAACTTGGAACAACAGTGAGAACTGCTGGTTGTATTCTCCATTGTTTTTATTCACATGTATTGAAACAAGTAGAGCCATCAGTGATTTCAGCAGCCCCCCTGCCTCCCCTATCCATGCCTACATGCTCAGCAACAGATAAGAACTGTTTTGATAATTGTATGTAATTATAATTTGTGTGGGAGACGGAGCTGTCTCTGTCTATTATCACCTGTAACCTCAGACACAATAACTCCACACATTTACATATTTCTCTCCAAAAATGCTTTTCTTTCAGTTTTAGGACCAAATCAGGAATAATCAGAGTTATTGAAGGAATGGCACATGTGAACTACAATGTGCTATTCAGTCCTCAACCATCATAATGAGACACAACTGAATTCAATCGGTAGAGTTACATCTAAACCTCAAGCTCTTTTCCTTGTATATTCTATACTAGACCATACATACTAAGTTTGTACATCTAAAAACAGAGGTACCCATCCAGTCACTAGCTAAAATGAAAACTGCTTTTCCAGCTGTCTATTTGATATAATACGATTTGTCGTACCGTTTTATACTTTCTCCTCATTTGTGGTATTCACTGTCCTCTGTCCTTAATGTAGGGTGCTGGCTCTGTAGCCATCAGCCCAATCAGAGGAACAGTAAGTGCCTATGCATTTTAGATAAGACCATAAAACATTTAAGTAAATAAGTGGCCAATGCATTATGTAGTTAGTGACCTGTGATGTTTATATGCCTGGAAGCGCAATGTCCTGCTTTACAGTCACACAGTATGTTTACACTCCGCCACAGCCATTCAGTGCCCTGACCCGTCAAGAACCACAACCTCTCCAACTGCCATTCAAATGGTCTGCAACATCTAAAAGCACAGGAACACAAATGATTTAGATTTATTTAGCATGAGAATGATTTAGTACACATCTTTTATTTAGCATAATATTGAAACAGTTAGACATTTATATGTAGAGATTTTTCTACTTTTTCAGAGAATATTAGTTTACCGGTTGAGTCTAAGTGCAAACTGGGAATGTATCCAGCGCCAAAACGACATGATTGAATCATTAACTGTTTACATTTTAGGAACAATGTTTACAGAGGACTGTTGCCCTTAAAACACAGGCCTATGTGTCATTTTGTGACATATTATTTTACAAGTGCCATAACCGAAAGGAAATGTATAAAATTGCCATAACTCATTGAGGAAGCTTACTTCTTGTCTTCAGCTAAACAAAGCACAACGTGTTCAGGAATACGCCATGGTGAAGGTAAAAACACTCTTTTTGACCTTTCATCCAAGGAGATTCCATCTATTTTTGTATTTTTTCATGTGAATGTTATAACCTCAAACTAACTTCACATGATTCATAGCTAGGTTTTGTATGGTAAATAGATTCTAGAACTAGGAGAAGGAATAGACGATCTGGGTTTGATCAATTTACCCTCGTTTACTCTGTGAGGCTTATACAGGTCTGATTTTACTGTAATGGGATGCAGAATATTATCACAGAAGATGTTGAAGATAAGAGTAACAGAATGAAAGCCATGTAAATACCTCTGTCACCAATGGTTGACACTTACAACTGGTTGACACTCATGACTTCCATCTCTTAAAGCATATCTAGAATTCATTCACAAAGTTCATCAGACATATTCATTATTAAATTGAGATATTTTGAAACTATGAGTACCAAACAACTCATACCTGCTACCTAAATGTTTCAAATAGTGTTTTAGTGGTTTAATTCTGAAAAAAGGACAGCCTTTTAACAGCGTTGAGTCGACAACAGAAATTAGAGCTCTTAGTCATGTAAAGATGACGCCCACCACCAATCTCCAAGTCTTCGCCGTTTCCCTCCTCTCTCTCCTTGCTGCCCCACTTACCACAGCTGAGGACAGCTCCCCCTCTCCCACTCCCTCTCCCCTACGTACCGACCCCCGGCCTCACCAGGGGGGCTCCACCGACCCCCCTCAGTCCGCCCCCAGCCCCCCTCTCCTCCTCCTGGCCATCCATGCCAACCGCCCCGCTGCCCTCCGGGGCAGGCCCAAAGCTCCAGAGAAACTTCCAGAATCCCCTGGGGTTCTGGAGACCCCTCCCCGACCCCTGGCCCAGATCATGTTCCCCAAGAACGTGACGTCTGCGGCAGCGGGAGCCCTGGCTCCTCCGTTGCGCGCGGCCCAGGTAGCTCCTCCTCCCCACAGACTGGTGGACGTGGATGTGTGCCATGGTTACTATGACGTCATGGGCCAGTTGGACAACACCTTCAACTGCTCCAAGGACAGCTTCATCTACTGCTGTGGCAGCTGCCACTACCGCTTCTGCTGCCCCGACCCCACCCGGCGTTTGGAGCAGAGCAGCTGTACCAACTACGACTCCCCGGATTGGGCCAAGACCCCGCCACCAAACGCCATACTCCTGGATGATGATGAGCCGGAACTGGACCCTCTGCAGCCTCTGAGCCACAACACAGGCTTTGTGATTGGAGGTGTCATTGTGTTTATGGTAGCGGTTGCCGTGGGGATTAAGATAATGTTCAACAAGGTGTCGCAGCAGGCCAACAACGGAGAGATCAACATGCCCAGGTGAGGGGAGGGGTCAATCAGTACCAGACCAGACAGATGAACAGACAGACAGACAGTCACACAGACAGATAGACAGATGGACAGTCAGACAGACAGACAAACACAGATTCTTTAATCATTTCATAATGTTGTTATAAAATGTTTATAGCATGTTTCATTCATAAGATCAGACAAGATATGATATCGTTAATGCCGGGGGGGGGGGGACTGTTATTACTCCAGGCAATAAAACACATTTTACACCACCTAATTACTTGTACGTTTACATTTTTGACATTCTATTTTTGGTTTCTCCTCTCAGAGCGCTGGTGGACATGTTGCGTCACCAGTCCAGTCCAGTGCAGCAGGATGAGAGGAACAACAGTGTGGCTCTGTGTGGTTCAGGGGAGGGACAGGGTACGCTGGGCAGACCTCCCAAAAACCTCTATGCTCCTGGCCTGCCCAGCAAGGACAACAGACGTGAGTGGCCAGGGGAGCATTCAGTTGGAACAAACAGGAAACATGTTTTTTAAATGAAAAAGGGAAATGAGGACAAGCTCTAATAGTACACTTCTGTTTCAAAGTTGTTTCTCCTGTTTTGTGCTGTTGTTGGGCTTTAGGCTTATTTCAAACTGTCTTGTAAGAAAGGGGAAGGAGTAAAATGGATTAGATTAGATGAGGTTATTAGTCACATGCACAGTGTTGCAGATGTAATCGCAGGGCTCAGTGAAATACTTATGATCCGAGCTCCAACAGCGCAGGTCAAAAAAGACAAGTGAATGAGACAATAATAAAAATAATATTACAACTGTAGCAATGATAATGTCTATTGGGGGGAGGGGCAGGGTAAGTGTTATTGGGAGGGGGTAGAATATCCATAGGGGGAAAAGCAAGGGGGAGGGAGTAGGTAGCTCGCTAGTGGCTATTCAGCAGCCTGATGGTTGGTGGTAGAACCTATTGGCCAGTCTGACAGTTTTTGCCATGATACTCCTATACTGCCAGTGTCTGGGCGATGGAAGCAGGGAGAACAGGCCATGATGGCTTGGGTGCCACAAGGTCCCTGATGATCTTCTTGGCCTTCCTGCGACGCCTGGTGTTGTAGGTGTCCTGGAGGGCAGGCAGTGAGCACCTAATGGCTCGTTTGGCTGAGCGTACCACCCTCTGTAGAGCCTTGCAGTCAGCGGCGGTGGAGTTGCCGTACCAGGATGCGATGCAGACCGACAGTAGTCTCTCGATGGTGCTCCTGTAAAACACTGTGAGGGCCCTCGGAGACAGGACAAATGTATTCAGCCTCCTGAGGTAGAAGAGTCGCTGCTGTGCCTTCTTTACTACGGTGTCCCTGTGGTTTGACCATTTCATCTCATCAGAGATGTGTACGTCGAGGAACTTGGAAGTTCTCGAAGACGGACAGTTATGTGAAACAAAGTGCAATATCCTGGTCGATTCCCACAGGCTCAATAAATGATAAATGAGTGAGCGTGTAAAGGGGAATTGGCCCAGGTAATGTAAAAGAGGATGGATGCCTTGATCTTAATATGGTTAATAAACCATGAAGCTAGAAATCGCCTGATAACATCCACAATTGAGCACATCATACAGTGTATCCCTCTGCTCTCTCACTCACGTACACACACATCTACATGATGTATACACTGTTGCTCCACAGCTGATGACTGTTTGTTTGTTTTGCAGTGGGGAATATTCAACACAATTTTATCCATTCAGGAACCAGTCCCAATCACACTGCTACCATCGGTAAGTCAACTGGTGGTGTAAATCGTTGGTTCCAGTGACATACTGTAATGTATGCATCTGGTGCCCTTCCATGTTTTACAGTTTTTCACAATAATTTATAAATGTCAATGATACCAACCTGGTTAGATAAAGGTTGTCCAAAAAAAAAAACAATTAAGAAACAAACACACCATAACATAGCTGTCTTTTGACCCCTCAGAACACGCCCCCCGTATGAACAACACCCAGCTGGCGGCAGGAGGCACTCTTCTGTCCAGCAAACACAACAATACTAAAGAGCAGCCCTCCTTCCACCACTCCCTCCACAACCTGGCACAGCTCCCCCCATCCTACGAGAACGCCACCAAGCCAGAGCTCAACAGATACTCCTCGCTCAAACGCCTGGGTGAGTAGTGTACCACGTAGCAACATGGAGATAGCTCTAAACAATAGCTCTATGACTTAGGTGTTTCACTATTCCTCTTTTGATTCCAGAAAAGAGTGGTCTTGATGAATATTCATCGGGCTACTGCACCACCAAGAGGCGTCCCCACACGGCCCAGCCCGCTCTCCAGTCCTCCAGTCACCACATCCCCTGTGGCGGAGACTACAACACCATGGGTGGGAGGGGCACCCTCCCCCGCCACGCCCCCCGCCCCTGGATTCAACCCACCGGCCTACCCCCCGTCTCCCCCACGGTCAACCCCTACCCCTTGGACCCAATCGAGCAGCACTACAATCCCAACTACGACACCCTGTCCAAGCCTGCCAGGAAGGTCATGTCGCAGGACCAGCTCCTCAACATGGGGGACGTCCCCGGAAACACTGGGACCCTCTCCAGGATGTCCAAGAACCAGCAGCACCAGTACTACAAAGCCATGGCTGCTGCTACTAAGAACTCCAACACCCAGACCCTGACAAGGAAGCCGCAGGATCGACCCCAGGAGCGGCCTCAGTCCAACACCCAGACCCTGACAAGGAAGCCCCAGGATCGACCCCAGGAGCGGCCTCAGTCCAACACCCAGACCCTGACACGGAAGCCCAAGGATCGACCCCAGGAGCGGCCTCAGTCCAACAACCAGACCCTGACGAGGAAGCCCAAGGATTGGGCGCAGGAGCGCCCCCAGGATCGCCTACTCATGTCCCCAGATCACCTGGAGGAGAGCATGGGTAGGGGTGTCGGAGGGATGGGAGTGGGTGTGCAGGATCCATACGCCCATGGAGGTGGGGGAGGCATGGTCCCCACTCTCCCCCGGGGTGGTCTCACCCCTCAGCAGAAAGCCCAGTCCCAGCAGAATGTATGTGCCACTCCCTCCCTGGACCGCCACCACATGATCAAGATGAACTCTCACCCCACCTCAGGGAGGGAGCAGGAGAGAAGCCAGGGCATGACGGGGCATATGAGTGGAGGCATGGGGGGAGGCATGGGGGGCTGGGGTGGTAGCGAGATGCCCGGGGCGGGGGTTGTCATGGGAACAGGAACGCTAGGGGGCCACAGCGCCAAGAGGATGGCTTTCGCTGCCAAGAGGCAGAACACTATTGAGCAGTTACACTTTATACCAGGAGGGGGCGACGGAGGAGCGGGAGGAGGAAGTAGAGGAGGAGGAAGTGGAGGAGGAGGAGGGGGAGGCAGTCAGGGCATCAGGACAGGCAGTAAGAATGAGGTGACAGTGTGAGGGGCACCAGGTAGAAATTGCCATCAACTGCAAATCTAGGATCAGATTATCTCACCCCTAAACCCACCCTTAACCATTAGGGGGATGAACAAATATCTGACTCTGTATCAGTGGTTAGGGCAAATTCTACCTACTGTGTGTGTGGTCTTCATGAAGAGAGTAGACATATGAGAATAGGAAGGGTAGAGAAGGAAATATGGTGAATCAATCTGTACATATAGGGAGATGAAGGACTTGCTTAGAGGTCAAAATGGTAGAGGAACGGAATTATCCTGCCATTTTTATATATGTGATACATCAGCCATATTTCATATCTAATGTGCCATATTGCCATACACTGATTCCATGAATAAATGGGGAAAAAAACGTGGGAGAAATTAGATAGCTAGGACTTAGTTAAGAAACTGGTTTGTTCATGCATAACCTCGTGTTTTATATCAAATGTTTAACAGAATAAAGAAACTTTTGAGCCATATTAGAAAGGAGGGACCAAGATAATACATCTAAGTATGAGAGAGAGAAGAGTGGTGTACGGCCAGACTGTGTACTTCAGTGTTACATAGAAAAACAGGTTACACTTGTATCAAAGGATGCTATTTTCCTCATGGAGCATTGAACTGATGATCTTTATGACCTATGATGTGGAATGTCGGATGATGTAGGGTTTTGAATCCAGGGAGTGGTATACGAATGAGCCCGCCTCATTGTGACGCAGGAAAACAGAGCTGTCGATAGTTGCTTCTTGTGTGAAAGAATGAGTGACCTTGAGAAAATTGCTTCCATACATTCTCTAGTTGCCCCCAGTAACTGATCTGAGGTCAGTTTTGCATCCCACCACCGCCTAATAGTTATGCTCAGCATTTGGGGAGGTTGAGCTGATCCTAAATCTGTGCCTAAGTGCAACTTCTACCTGGAGCTCCCCTGTGACCCACCTGTCTTCATCAGGACAACCAAATCTGATTGAGCCATGAGTCACTATGTTTGATGAGGAACTTCTGAGTTGATCAGCCTACCAATAGGACGATTAGCTACTGCAACTACAGGGTATTTTCTTTCATAGAGCACAAAAAGTACACTATGATGCAGGTGTTGCACTTCATAATACGACTGACCTTCAAAGCCATGCATTGGGATACAAATAAAATACCACAGAGAAAGCACGTCTGACAATCACCATTTTATTAATCTCACCAGAGGAGAACTGACACAAGCCAACATTTCTACAGGACAATACAAATGATTGGCTTCAGAGCAAGCCAAAGTGTATGTGTCTAGGGAATTGACTGTAACAAGGCAGTGGACTATAATGCATACTGTAGGATGACTCCAATGATGAAGCAGTCAGATATGAGGGTGAGACTCAGAAGAGACTTGGTTGGCTAGGATGCCCTTCATCAGAAGAGGACCTTGCTTGTTCGTAGTAACACACTCCAACCGTTCTCTATTAGGTAGAAATGTCATAATATCAATAATAATGCTTAATATTAAGGGCTATCCTATCCTACATGTGTGGCTTTGGACCATATAATACAGCATATTAATGCTTTCACTTAATTTGTGGTGTTGATATTGTCACTGACGTGTGAGTACTAATGTCCTGTAGATGCCTGGAGTCAAACTTGTAAAAAAGAACATGAGCAGTTTTTTCCCAGCCCAGCTCAAAGAGGGAAACACTAAGACAGAAATGTTTTTGCACAATCCCCTGATATTTGCACCAGATAAAGACATATTTTGTATCACGTCTTAGTGGTTTACATTCAGCAAAAAAAAAAGTCACTGGTGATGCGCGGGGCTGTGTTTGATAAACTTAAGGGACTTAAGAAAATGAACAGACTTGTATTCGACTAAGAGAGAAGTATAACTGTATATATATATATATATATATATATCATCTACAGTATACAAAGTGTCTCATATAGCTTACAAATGGACAGAAGAAAAAAATCTGACATAATTCAGGAGATAAAATGACTGACATGTTGATACAGATTTTCTTTTGACAATCTTCCTAGACACAATGGTAACTTACCCAGTGAGCAAAATGGCATCTTTTAGATGTCCATGGACGTCGGCGTCAGATGGTGTTCACTGGGTAGTCCATGTCAGTTATTGTCATGATTACAACAAGTGTTATTATTAATGATTATTATAATTGTTGTTATAATTAATGGTTATCTTATAGTAATGATGTTGGTGTTATTTTTCTTAGTGAGATTGTAAGTGTTTACATGTTTTTAGATACCTATCTTTCTCATGACATTTTGTTTGTTTTTGTTACATCTGAACACAAAATGGGGATTCAAACTAACACGGTCTAATCTTGATGCATGTCAACTCCATGGCTTGGTAATGCATTGACAACATGCCTGAATACAGGGCTTTATTACAGTATGTTTTGAGACAAAGGCCCAATTACAAACCTCTCCCTAGTCCCTTTCCCTAGATGGAGCCTTCTATCTAGACTATTTGAAAATATTGCATAGGTATTAGCAAAAGTTGTGTTGGTTCCACGTGTTGGGGTGGATTGATTACACTCACCGTTCACAAGGTCAGACAATATTGATAGGGACTAGGGAGGGAAAAGTTCTGGGTCTGGGACCAAATTGAAACACTTGCTAATACCACAGCCTAACCTAATAAAACCCAAAGGGTTAACACATGATGTCACAATGTATGTGTTTACATTAATGTCTTAAACACAGGTAGGTAAAAAGGGTATAACAGTAACAACCTGAATGTTCAGTAACAGTGTCTTTTTTCAGGGAATTAGGACAGCTAACCTAGTTTTAGATTTGTATTTAAGTCACAGAAAGTCTGTAGCAATGTCTGTACTATCGCCACAAGCCATAACCATTGAAACAGTCATTACATACACTTCTGCCATTATTTTGTACATGGTAAACCTTTTTTTGTGTAAGTATATTGTATTTTGTATAGCTAGTACAATCAGAATATTCTAATGGGTTGTGGCTCTCTTCTATAACACATTAATTTGAGGCTTCAACAAATTATATGTGAGTATTTAGTGGAATGTACAGTGACCACCCAAATGCTTAACATTTAACATATTTCTATATAGCCTATTATGTGGCAACAGGGATATTTTTGATGAGTAATGACAGATAACACATGTAATAGATGGTGAATGAAATATGACACAAAGAGATGAATGAATAGGTGTATGTTTCGACACCATCATTAATTCATTTAAACATATGTAGAACGAGGAAGGATAAATCTAAAACTAGATTTGTATGAGATTATATAGATTTGTATGGGATGATATTTACAAGTGAACTTCATGACTATTATTCATTTTAATATATAAAGGTCTACTTTTAATTTCTCCAATGCATTTTGATCCCCTTGGATACAGCAGTGATCAAACACTACATTTGTAAAATAAAGTTGGTGGAAAAGGTTGTCAGACTTGTTTCTTTCATCAGGGTCTTACTCAAGTACTGATGAAATTGTATGATATTAGTAGTGATAAACTAGCCATCCTACTCAACTATTCTCATACGAAGTGACTTTACTGACAGGTAAGATCGAATAAATGTTAGACATTCTGTGGGAAGTTGTTCCTAAATCTACAGTAGGCTACAACTAAATCACTAGCTAATAGGGCAACCACCCCCCTGGAGAGCTACTTGTCCTGCAAGCTTTAATTTCAACGAAATTATAACTGTTCTCCAGAACCTTAATTAACTGAATCAGGTATGTTACCACGGGTTTGGAGCAAAAGCCTGCACCAATAGCCTTCAGGAGTTACCCCTGATCCAGGTTACATTACCATTTCAATGAAACGCCACATTTGCATGACAAAGCCTGTCACCCCGCACGTGCCAGAATGACAAGCTTTACTTTTTTTTGTCCAAACATCTAGGCATTTTAAAAGTTTTATATGAATGACAATGAAATGCAAGTTAGCAAATACACGGCAGCCATTTTAACAAGTCTGGTTGGTGAATGCTATGCCCAGCTGCAGCATGAAGCCAGTTAAAATGGCTTCAACCTCCCGCAGAGTCTGAATCTATTTCTGACGTATCTTTATCACATTATTTGTCATTCGGATACCTACACGGGTGACGACTTGACATAATATACCATAAAAATCTTTATCAAATGGAAATAAGAATAATCCAATGCAAAATATCAGTTAGCTATAGATAGCATGCTTGCTATCCAAAACAACTACTGAACCACAGGTTATGCTACCCGGAAATATTTCACGGGCCGGAAAGGACCAATGTTAAGTGAGCACACGTCATTCCCTTTTACCCCCCCCCCCCCCCCCACACACACACATTTTTTTTTTTTATAACCGACCGTCCAAAACATTTAAGCCGACAAAAACATCACCAACTCATCATTACCAATGGGGATTGATGCTGTCAAATGGCGAGGAAAAGGTTGCAGACTCAAATACTGAGTATTTAAAAGCGAAAGGGAGCCGAGCATTCACCTAGCTCAGCATCAGTGAACATGGCTATGGCTAACGAGTCGAAAACAGTACGCAGAAATGGAGAGCTAAGCGAATGATAGCTAGATGGTAGGAAGGCGTGACAGGCCGCATCCTGAACTTGTACTTGGATGTGTAGGTAAATAAGCAATTTCGTATTTTATTCTGCCAAGAGGCATTCATTGACTTTTGAATGCATATTTTTTTATGCTATAGATAGCAAGCCGTGTGTGTTGTGTATTTGAATGGGTTGCATGCGATATCTGCTAGCTAAATAGCAGAATGTTATACCAAAAGCTGTCAGATTTGCATGTAAGCGCTTCTTTGCAAAACCCCCAATGTTTGTCAAAGCAATGTGCAACCCAAAGTTAGTAGTTCCCGTAGCTAGTATTGTGCAATTATGCAATTTTTGCAGTGGCTGAATAACAGTTGCTGATTCTGAATTTCTGTCCTGCACACAGGATTGGTCATCTACACTACTAATGTGAAAGGCAATCAAAAAGATTCGATTGTGAAATAAAATCCATCTCCCTCCGCTGTCAGAGAAACTCATATTTTGACTCATTGACATCTGTCAAAATACAAAGGTAAGATTTTCCATAACGTGATCAATATTTCGCCGACGTCTTATAAACATGCAATAATAATTCATAATAATTATTATTTTATTTCCAGTTAGGGGGACTTAAAAAGTGTGACACAGTACTCAGTTCATACGAAACTATATGCAGTAGTAATACCCTAGTAATAAACAATAAATACATTCTAATAACAGTAGTAATAAAATAGTCATTCGGCATACTATACTTACATTTGGAAAACTATTAATTTGAGTAAGACTGACATTTAAAAAAATATATCATTACTAAGTTTAGTTTTATTTAACCTTTATTTTAACAGGGACGACATATTGAGACCTAGGTCTCTTTTTCAATTGCGCCCTGGATAATAAAACATAAATATACACATTGTTATCAAAACCATGTCTAATTTGTTTTGTGGCATCTATGAATGTGATGTTCGAAGTTCGTGATTGCATTTTCATCACCTACTTTATCCCTTTTCAATCATTTTAAAATTACATGATTTAAAAAATATATATACGTGTGTATATATTATATACCTTTTTTGTTGTGTGTGATTTATTTTAAGCTAAAGAAAATGTTATTTTATCATACATACTGTGGTGTATCATAATGGTACAAATGTCAGTGTATTTACAAATGTCAGCTGTTCAATTTAACAGTTTTTATCAAACAGAAATATGAATTTTGACAAATGTAGTCTCTGTTTTTCAGTGAGGAGAAGAAAACATCATCTCTTCCCAGAGAATGAGTGAATAAACTGACGTGGATGAAGGGAAACGATGATATGGATGAAAACACTGTAACTGAAACAGCCAACCAACAGCTGTTGACTGAACTGCTCTCTAATAAAGATTGTTCTGTGCCATAAAACACCAAGAGACCAACAACCAACAACAGACCAACAACATTTCCACACCAAAACAAGGCCTTTTCTCCCCATGAAACTGTACAAAGTGTTTAAGACTAAATAAAATGGCACCAACCCATCAAGATAAAAAGAGAATACGGTATCCACGTTGAAAAGAACTGTAAGAACTGGTCGCGTTTGAAAAAAGACCCCCCCCCCCCCCCCCACTTTACACTAAATAACCCCATTCCCCACACACTTGCTCCCTCTCTTGTTGGATGGAGAGTGGGGGCAGTGGGCGATCGGGTGGAAGTAGCAGCAGCCGAAGTGCGCGAACAGGGGGGACCGGCAGTGTTATTGGGCGGAGTTCGGGATCGAGCCGAGGCGACTCAGGCAGTTCCAGGTCAAATAGTGGCACTGCAGGATCCCTCGGCCGAAGCTCGTCCATTGGTGGCAGTGGTGGGATCATTGTCGCTGCTCCTGGTGCTGGAGGTGTGGCTCCTGCACCCCCATGTGCCAGTGAGTGGGAGATGTTCCAATTTGGAAAATACAATTTGGACATAATAGAGATGTTAAGCGGACACCAGGCCCATCAGTTCAAAGGCCTTGGGTTAGAACGACAGCTACAGCATCAGCAGCAGGTGCAGCTTCACCAGCACCAGCTCCAGCAGCAACAACAACAGCAGGCCGAGACATCAGGAGCTCTCCTGTCTGGGCTAGGCCTTGGGTCCCTCCAAGGGGCCAGAAGCAACGCCTTTTCCGATTCTGCCTCTATTTTCGCAAAAATGAGCGCCCCTCCTCCGCCTCTACAACAACAACCTTCTTCGTCCTCACATAGCTCAAGATCCAAGTCAAGCAAGATGAGTAGCAGCAGCTCAAGCCATGTGTCAGGCTACCCACAGTTCCTGCGTTCCTTCCACCCGTCAGAGGCAGCTCTGGCACAGGAGCAACTGCATTCTGGTGTCGGCCGCTTCGAGCACTTTTCTGGGGGTAGCAGTAGTGGGGTGCTGGGGGGTTGGGACTTGCCCCCCCTCCACCACCCCCTCTGCATCCAGGCCTCTCTGTCCCCCAAGCATCACCTGGCCCTTCATCCTCTTCCCCCTCCCCCTCCAGTTCAGTGGTAACTAACAATCCCCCCAGTAGCAGTACAGTCACCTCTCTGGGACACCAGCTGGTTGGGGCCCAGTCTGATGCACGGAGTCTCCATCAGCAGTTCAGTTGCATGCTAGCTGCTAATCAGTACTTTCTCTCTGGGGTGCCTGCTAACGCTAGCTTAGAGCAGTTTCTGGTTCAACAGGGAACCCACAACCACCTGGGGATAGGTTTAGCTCAGAGTGAGGGATCTAGCTCAGGCCTTGCTCCGCCTCCAGCTCTGCATTCCTCTCATTCGCATGGCCTCTCTACCGCTCAGCCACAGCAGCAGCCTCCACAGCAGCAGCAGCTGCCTCCCCATACCCTGTCCCACCCCCATTCACACTCCCACCCTCACCACCCCCTACACCCAGGCTCCCAGCCCTCTTCCCTGGGTGGTTTTGACTTCCAGGGCATCCCAGTGCTCTCCTCCAACCAGCTGGCCTCTCTGATGCAGCAGGAAGCAGGCCTGCCGCTCCCCCTGCCTCTTCATCTGTCCCTCTCCAAGGATGACGGCAAGGGGGACAGCAGTGGGGGCGGAAGCAGCAGCAGTAGAAGGAAGAAAGCGATGGCTGGCTACCTGCCACAGAGGAAGTCAGATGGCGGCAGTAACAGCAGCAGCGGCCACAGCAGTGGGAACCCCAATGCTAGCAGCAGTGCAGGGGGGCTGGGCCACGACCCCTCCCCAGGGCTGGTTGGGGGGGGGGGTGGAGGGGTTGGCATGTCAGGTTTGGGAGGAGATCCATCCCTCCTTGCCTCTTCTTCATCATCATCATCATCATCAGTTGTCTCATCCTCCTCTTCCTCTGGCCCCTCCTCCACTGCAGCATCAGTTCTGGTTACTAATGGTTCTCACCTATCCAAACCTGATAACATGGGCTCCATGCCATCTGCATCTACACAGGCTGACACTGAGCCCCTCTATAACTGTGGTGAGTGTGGCAAAACCTTCACTCACCTCTCCAGTCTTCGCAGGCACCTGCGTATGCATGAGTCTACGGCAGCAGGTACTAGCAATAATGTCAGCATTAACCCAAACCCGACTCATATCCAACCACTAACTGACCCCACTCTCCCACACTCCACCCAGGAACACTCCACCCAGGATCTGAACTCTCAGTCTAACTCGCTGTCCTCCCAACAATCATCCAACTCAGTCCAGGCCTCATCTTCCTGCCCCAGCCCTGACAAGACCTTCAATTGCTCAGATTGTGGCAAGCACTTCAAGAAAAAGGGGCACCTCCTCCAGCATGGCGTCATCCACTCAGAGGCTCGCCCGTATGGCTGCAGCATCTGCTCCCGGGCTTTCAACCGCCGTGAGTCGCTGACGCGACACGAGAAGATTCACCAGGACAAGCCCTTCCGCTGTCCAGCCTGCGGTCGATGCTTCCGTGAGAGTACCTCTCTACTCAACCATGCTGCCTCTGGCACATGCGGCAAGCCAGGTAGGGCATCAAAACCACAGGGCAGCAGCAAGGAAGGAGCTGTAGGGGAGGGCAGAATGGGAGGAGGGGGCGGAGGAGAAGGTGGAGGAGGTGGGGATTACCAGGGTAGTAGAGGGGTGATTTATGGGAAAACTGAGGAAGATGAAGAGGGTGTGATCATGGGAGGTGAGGGAGGTCAGAAGTCAAGGCTAGGGTGTGATGGTGGTCTGTTTCAGTCAGAGAGGGGAGGGAATGCTAACAGCAGGGACAGGCCAGATGGTAAATACCCCACTGATTACTCTCGGAATCGTTACACAGGCTACCATGACGACCACCGTTCTCAAGGTAACCCGTCTCCGTGTTACTCTGGAGCCTCCCCCTGTGGCAGTGGGATGGTGGGCCCAGCGCTGAGGAAGGCACCATTGGCCCCGACGCTGCACCCCCACCCTCAGAGTCAAACCCAACATCACCACCAACAGCACCTCCCCCTGTCCTCTCTCCTGGATGACTCTGAAGACGACGTCACCAGCTCTGTCAACAACGCCATCTCAGCCATCGCCGCCGCAGCTGCCGCCAACTGTGATATGAACAGTGGGAACAGAGGCGACGATAGGAGGGATATCATCGGAGGGCTGTTGGGGGGGCTGGACTTAGGCCCCTTGGGGTCCCCTTCATCAACATCTGGGATGGATAAGACCTATAGAGGAGCAGGGAACCAGGATGGTATGAGTGGTAATATGAACCACAACCAACAGCAGGGGAATGATCCACAGAACCCTGCTGCCAAACCAAAACGTCCCCGGAAACCCAGAAAGCCCAAAGACCCCAACGCTCCCCCTAAACGCAGGCAGTACACCCCCAGAGCTCCCAGGGAGTCGAGCAACATTCCGCGGCCATATCTGTGCAGTGTTTGCGGCAGGGGGTTTGCACGCCGCGAGACCCTGCGTAGGCACGACCGTGTCCATACTGGGGAGAAGCCCCACCGCTGCAGTACATGTGGGAAGCACTTCAGAGAGGCCTTCCACCTCACCAAGCACCACACCGTTCACTCTGGGGAGAAGAACTACAAGTGCAGCCTGTGTGGGAAAGAGTTTGGCTACTCCCAGAGCCTCAAGAGGCACGGGAAGCTCCATCAGAAAGGGGAGCTGGAAGAGGTCCCCACAACACCAGGAGGGGAGAACCTCAACAACTTCAACACAAACCCGTCATGTGGGATGGGCCAAGACAGGGAACAGAACCAAGGAAACAGCTCCTCCTCCTATTATTCATACCCCCAAGATGTCAAGCCTCAAGGCTCCAACAGCCAGCCCCCGCCCAGGCTCTACACCTGTGCCATATGCTGGAAGTCTTTCCGTCATCACTTTCACCTGACGGCTCATCACCAGACGGTCCATGAGAACGGAGGTGAGAAGCTGTTCAGCTGTGAGGTGTGTGGGAAGGCCTTTGCCTACTCCAACAGCCTCACTCGACACAGGCTGTCGCAGCACGGCCTGGCCCGCACCGGCCCTGACAACGCACAAGGGGACGGCAGTGGGTCAGGGGTAAACAGTGCAGCTGGTGGTGGAGTGAGTGGGACTGCGTCAGAGAGCGAGGCAGCCACCAACGCCCTCCTTCAGATGGCACCTTCCACTGAGGGCCACGGGGGGCAGCAGAGTCACACTGTTGTCACCCACAGTCATCAACAACAGCCACCTCAGCCCCCAGCTGGCTACTCCCCCCTTTTCTATGATGCTGGTACGGCCCACTCTTCAGCCTCCAGCGTCCCTCCCTACTCTCAGCCCCTGCCACCCAACTCCACAATCATGCCCCCTCAGCACCAGCATTCCCCAGCAAGGGTGAAAGGGGAGCACATTTACCCAGCTGGGTCCAGTAGTCACACCCTTCACACTACAGCTCCATTCCAGCCCCTCACGGAGCTGCCATCCGACCACCATCACCACCACCACCACCACCATTCTTCACATCACCACCACCGTTCAGAGCCACAGTCCCAGCAACCACACCACAGGAACATCCAATCACACGATGACATGAGGAGACACAAGAAGAAGAGAAAGTCCGACAGGAGGGAGGGAAGGGGGGACATGTGGGGGGAGTCCTCAGGCTTCGTCAGAGACGAGGAGAGGAAAGACCAGAGGAAGAGGAGGTCTGTTTTGCAAAAACAGCTGAGGAAGAAAAAGCTTCTGTTGAAGATTAGACGAGGGGGGGGAGGGGGAGGATATGAGCTGGTCACAACAAGAGGGATGAAGATACAAATCCTGTCATCTCTCAAAGTCCCAGTGAAACGTTTTGCCTGCTCCATCTGTCCCCACGCCATGTTCGCCCGTCAGGCAGGGCTGCTAGCCCACAGGGCAGCTAAACACACCCAGAGAGTCCTGTCCCCCCAGGAGCGTCTGTGCTGCGGTGTGTGTGGGAAGCAGTCTCACAGGCTCCTGGAAGCCTTCATCCACCGGGCGACTCATCGCGCCCGAGGGTCCTTCTCCTGCAGACGCTGCTCTGCTCGCTTCTGGAACGCCCCCCTCCTCCGCAGGCACAAGGTGACCTGCCGACATCGGGCCAAGGGACTTCCACGAGGTGGCGCTATCCGCCTGAAGTTGTCCAAGAGGGCGGGGGAGAGGAAGAGCAGAGAGGAGCAGGGGGAGATGTCGCACTCCCTGCTTACATTGTACAGATACTGAGCTTGCTGACTTCTAAGGTAGTGGCATTTAGATTTTCATTGATAGGAAAGGGAGAGGTTATCAGTTTTGGACTATACATAGAAGAAGATGGACTTTAAAAAACAAAAGCCTTTGGGGGGGCGATTGAATTGGTCTGGTGTCTGTCTGGACCTCATCAACTCAACTCACTGACTGTTAGAATGACTGTTTTAACAACATGAACTACTGTAGATCAACCAAGGATCACCCGGAATTCTTCCATCCAACTGTATGGGAGGATGTTGAAAGACATTACTGTTTTCATATGATCATTAACCCTTAAGTGCATTGACACTATGCTTGGCTGACACTGTGCAGTTATTAGACATGTTTAGGTGATTTGACCTGCTAATTGAACTCTACCCCCTCAGCCTTACTAGCATCCCTTCTATACCCCTAGCTGTATGATAACTCTGTCTCTGCTGTGTACTATGTCTTGTTGATGTTCACCTAGAGCCCCTTTGGAGATTTATTTGATGTAAAAAGTGCATTTAGTAGGAGTAGGGAGAGGGTGGGACACAGACTTCTGGTTGGTAGAGAGGCAGTCTGTTTGTCGGTGCATGTGTGTTTTTTGGTCAGTTTGTTGCGGAGGTTGTGAACTCACTATGTGATGATTAATTCAGTACATCCGAAAAGGACGTGTTTTAAGCGTAAGTTAACAAAGTCCTGACAAATGTCCCCAGTGATTTAATCACGTCTTTAAAAATACATTTGAGAATCTTAATAGATTGAAGTGAATACCACTTCCAGACAAAAAAAGTGTATCTTACAAAAAGCCTTGCTAATCATGACTTTATTTAATTTTCATGCCTGTGGAAACAATTGTAGCTTTTATACCAAGATATTGAGATCAAGACAGGATGAACAAAGCTCACTGTAACGTATATTGTGTTAATATCTTATCACTGCTGTGTTTCTGTTTTCACAAAGTACTTTATTTATCTTTTACTGTTCCTTCATAGTAGCAAAAGCAGTTCTGATTACATGTATTAATGTGTGTTAACTCCATCTGTCGACCTGCCAAACCTGGATTCTATCCTGTCCTCTTCTCTTATTCTTTGCTGAGTTGCAATCATGTTCATAACCCTGTCAGGCCTTGTTTTATCTTCTAACGAAAAAGAATAGTTCTAAGTACATTTCTATCACTATATTTACTTATAACAAAGATAGTTGTTGATTATACTTCAGCATTGAATAAAACATAAGTGTTCTCTGCTGTGCTTTTTCTTCATGTATCATGTAAGGCTAATGATGAAGAACGGCATAGTTACTGATAACTAATCATGTGGGTATTGACTCTATAATGAGAAAAATGTTACGAATACCAAAATCAGTATAATAGTTTTGTCCCAGATATAGTTAAATAGCTGTGTGGGCCTGATGGATTTCAGGATCTCATCATGGATATACAAATACATTTCAACTTAGCACAACTATGGTTATCCAACTTATTGGCAGGTCAATTCAATTAATGTTGTATACTCAACCAGAAATGTTTATTTTTTTTGCTTTGCTTTCTTTCTATGACCCCAATTTGAAATGGCCACAACTCACAACCACCCAAAATAAATAAATAATGGACATCTACAGCCTACAGTATTATGTTAAATCCACTAGATGGCATTAGGCACCTCATTTCTGCTCACTGTACTCTGGCCCTGTACTCTGTGTTTTAGAGTGTGGCAGTCACATGGATTTTACACCAATAGGGGGTGGATTCAAGAGTCGGAAACGTGCAGTGTCCATGTCTGAGCTGTGTGTGTCAGTGAGTTCGCGCGTCTGAGCCGTGCGTGCATGTGAGTGACCGAGTGTGTGTGTGTGTGTGTGTGTGTGTGTGTGTGTGTGTCAGTGAGTGCTCACGTCTGAGCCGTTCGTGCATGTGAGTGACCGAGTGTGTACAAATGTGTGTGTGTGTGTGTGTGTTTGCAGACTCATGCTTGCATGCGAGTGTGAGATAAATCTATTTGTGTACGACACAGATAGAACATCAACATAAATGCATACATACATAGTCTACATACAGAATTGCAAGGCAGTTATGGCTGCCCTACTGACCTAGTTCTGTTAGTTTGTGTGGATATAGGCTATTGTAATGTAGACTACAGTATTAGAGTTCACCTTAATGAAATATGACAGCTGTGGTCTGTTGTTCTGGTTTGACTTAAGTATTTTTTAGGTGGCAGCAGCACTGTCACACTAACTGCTATAGAGGGATATGCACATTTAGCTTCATTATGCTTATTCCCTCTGTTTCAACACCAAATACTACTAAACATCAATAATTCATGTCTAAATACAAAAAGAAACATGAAATGCTAACTATCATTTTAATTTCTGCATACCATGGTCTGTTCATGTGTTAGTGCATTCTCCACATGTCATGTAGGCCTACAGCCGAAGAAGCATATTATAGCCTACCTATCAAATCAGAGTCACCTTTGTTCGCTAAGTACATTTAACCTGGTGAGATGGTGCTGTCACAATAACGAGTATACAGACAAAATATATAGCCTACTATAGCTTAAAGCAAAATTGATTATGATTTAAAATAGAAAACCATTTTTAGACAATGTGAATGTAATTTAAGGTCATTGTCAGTCTTTTCTATATTCTAACTACCTCTGTAGTCCTGTTCTATACTCTCAAACCTTCGCAAATTGTTCTAACAGATGAATGATCATGAATAGGTCAGGCATAAAGGCATGCAAGGTTCGTTTAGCAGTAAACTTCTGCAGTAAAGACACATGTATGATAGTTTATCATCAATCAATGTATAAATTGTTTCCCCATTAATTATACTCATGTTGTTGGCATATGCCTATTTGTAAAGAAAACAAGTGACTGGTACACACAGTAATATCCTCAGAAGGATGTATATTGTTCCTGGGATCTGTCTAAATATTGTTTTCACGATGTCCGACTAGCAGTCCAAAAAAAGGAAACCATTTCCTGTGGCTCTTTGACTGTGGGTTAAAATACAGTACTGCAGACACCTCGCGCTGTTCTGCTTTGAATCGGTCTCACGCGGCCGTAGCATGGGGGGAATCCGTAGGGCGGGGCGGGTGGCCTAGTTCTTTCCAATAAGCGCTCACTAGGGGAGGAGACATTATTTTCTCCAACCAATTGAAACTAGAGCAACATGCATAAGGGTTGCACCTCCTCGTGACTGGGCCATGTGCGCTATAACAGCTATTCTGCTTTTAGGAAGCAACGTGCTGCTGTGTTCTTTTCGCCTGAAAACCCGGCAGCCACTCACGTTTTCTCTGGATTACAAGCGGACTGGGAAAACTGTAGTCTACACTCAGTTGCTTGCTCATAGAATGGTGCAGGGCCCATTGCCAGTATAATGAAATAATCATATTGGCAATCTATTTGGGCAATAATCTGTATGCCTAGATGAACGTTCTATAGAGGATATGTATCAAGGTCCCCTCAGTTGCTAGTGTCATTTAAAGACTTTAATTCAAAGTCATAATGATAACGGTGGCGGGTGATTGCTAACTGTCCATTTGTTTTCGTCCGTCTGTCCGTGAGCATACAAACAACAAGTGCTTGGCGTGCCCCCTCGAGGTGTGGCACGAGGGGGGTTGTGTGTTTGTCATGCATATTGAACAAATAAGCCAATCATGCCTTCTCTCGCGCCTTGCCCCTATGAGTTGTGACGTCACGTGAACTGCCCGTGTTCGTTCCAGCTGAGAGGACAGCCGTCGCGCAGCCCAAATCCAAGCCTGTGCTTCAGTACATTGGCTACACAAAGTACGCGGGGGAAAAGAAGAACCCCCCCTCCCGAAAGAACGATAGAGCGACAGGAAAGCTTCAAGAAAAAAGTAATAGGGCTTGTCACCCGACAAATAGCGCGCGTACTCAGAGCCTTCTCCGCTTTTCGCTCTTCATTATTTGTTCATTTGGCATTGTGTAGTAGGACATTCTTTTTCCTTGCTTCGAGTTTCATTTGGATCATTTTTGAATCGTGATTTGTTTGGGGTGTTGATCAACTCAGGATATTTTTCGACAACAATTTATTGTTTTCCAGCTCGGATTTTATTTTGTCCACCTTTGAATTGACCATGGGCACCAGTCATTAGTTTGACGTTTACAACTGGTCTCTATTGGAGAATAACATCTTGATCTGCACCGGGGATTTAAAATAATATAGTGTTGACCATATCTACTGGAATACTGTCTATTATAATGATACAACAGTGGATATAAGAACACTTCATAGCCTAACTAGAGGGAAAGGTAAGAACATGTTTATTGACATTCTAAACAAATCAAAGGGACACGTTTGCAACTATTGCTTGTTATTATTAGGCTACACTCTGGTATACTGAGCCTGGGAGTCAAACTTTAATGTTCTCATATCTTGTCGAGATATGCACTCACATATGCGTTTTATATTATTTCAACAAGTTTGTAATGTCATTTCAAATAGACTATTCATTGCACCTGGTTCATTGCACCCAATTCTAACTATAATAAATGTTAATTAAATATTCTCGTTAATTGAATAGCGGCGATCAATCTGCCAGTCATTTCGACTCCGCCTGCGCCCAAGGATCCTAATCAACAACCAGGTCCGGCCAACTATGTCCAGGCAGCTCACCCAGCTCCTGACCCCGGACCTCCCAGCCGGCGCTAGCCCACAGTTCGGGAATTGCAACCAGTCTGGTGGCTCCATCAGCGGTGGACACCTCAACTCCATGGCTAGTTTGAAATCCCTCCTGCAGCATCCGATGAAGGGAGACCGTGCAATTCTCAAAGAGTGCTGCGACGTTAAAGGTGAGACGATAACTTTGATTTAATTTGATTGTTACATTGTTATCATGCAGTTACCACTGAATTCTCTACAGTGCAACAATGTTGCTGATGGAGTTTTCTGCACTTAAGCTAACAGACACTGCATGCCTATGTTGTTTTTCTGTTATTTAGCATATTTTGTAACTGACATTCAATGAAATCATATCTACCAGTCTCTATTGTCTGCCTGACTCAATTGAGTACAGTACAGTGAAGACAGCTGTGCTCACCAGCATAACTTAATATCTGGCCCTGCCATTGTCACACGCAAATGACATGACACATGCACCACAGTCAGACTTGTTGTTTGGAAACAACACACATAAGGTATACATACTGGTGGGGTTCTTCAGTACAGAACTCAGCTCTGAAGGATGATTCATGATTGACATTCTGCAACCAACACACACCATAGGATATACATGGTGGTGGAAGTTGTCCTTTAGAACTGATTCATGGTCAGTTTGTATTTTTACTACTGATAATACAGGTCAGGACCAGAATAGGGAAACTTTGTATCAGAATAGAACTTAAGGGTACTTTGGCTGTCCCCATAGGAGAACCCTTTGAATAACTATTGTTGGTTCCAGGTAGAACCCTTTTGGGTTCAATGTAGAGGGTTCTACCTGCAACCAATAAGGGATCTACCTGGAACCAAAATGGGTTCTCCTACGGGGACAGCCAAATAACCTTTTTGGAACCCTTGCTTCTAAGAGTGTAGGATCAAATACTCGTTGGAAAATGTTAATCGAATCCATCGACTCCTATAGTATAGAGCAGTAAACCAGAAAGCAAATTATGGGATAGTAATCATGTTCAAATCATCTATAAGTGACTTTGTTGAGTTTCACAATCAACTTGAGATACTTTTGGATGATTTGGACATGCTAATATCGGTCCCATGACTTGAATAGGATTTGTGCCACAAATGCTAAAACGTTAGCATGTGGAAACAGTGCCAGGGAAAGTACTGTCATACCTTATCCATAGACAGTTTACAGGGTAAGGAAACCAATATGCCATTACGTTATGACATGGTCATTAAGCATAACAAACACTCCAAACACAAAGGTCACTCACTGTCCAATTATGACCCCCAAATGTCCAATAGAATGATTGTGCCATCCCATGTTGCACTCTGCTGTGAGCTGAGCATGATGTTCTCATATGGATTATAATCTCCGCCCCTCCAATCCCCTGACATATTTTAGATTAGCATGCAGATTAAGACCACATCTTTTGGTATAATATCTGACATGCTAAACAGTACCAGCGAGGCCTGTGGTATGGATGCCTATATTACCAAATTCATTTGTCTCACCAAATATAGACATAGACATGCATTCATGTAGTAAAAACCATATTGCTTTTCATCCAGCATTCTGATTTGGATTCTTGTGCAGTTTCTTGTATGACCATCTGTTACGGTCTGACTGAAGCATTCAGTGGTGTTTGTGCGCATAGCAGTGCAGCTGATGCATCCAACGGTCACACCATTCCACAGATATCATCTATCTCTCAGTATCTGTAGAGTTGACACATCTATAGGATCATTGTGCCCCTGGACCTCAACAGCTATGAGGCTTGGGCCATAGCACCCCCTTGTCTCATTGAATTAAATTAAATAGGTTTACAAGAATGCCTACAGCTCTGGACATAAGATAATTATATCCTGTCATATGACCCTAAGTAGTTCCCCCCACCAAAACTGAAAAGCAAAGAGTGTATGTAGATGGAAGAAACCTTGTGAGGAACCAGACTTGAGGGAGTGTATCTAGTGGGATAACATGACACTTTTTATTTCTTTTTTTATAATCCCAAAATCACCTCTGACAGCACCAAGGGTCAAACATTTGATGCGACAACTACAACTCTTGAGAGTTCCAACCCCTGTCCATCGTTTACTAACCAATAACCTCCATTTTGTCTCTCCCCCACTATCCCAGACAAAGACAGAACCATCACAGACATGGATGAGGACTCCTTGGGTGGCGGGAACGGCGGCTGCAACATGCGTAGCGGCAGCAGCGGGGTGAGCAGCAGCAACAGTAACGTCAGCGGAGGAGGAGCTGGAGGATTTAACCAGTCTGCGTTCCTGGGACCCCTCCTGTGGGAGAGGACCCTGCCAGTGGAAGGAGGCCTCTTCCAGCTGCAGTACATGGACCTGGAGGAATTCCTCACAGAGAACGGCATGGGCGGAGTCCACGGCCAGAACAGTTCCAGTACAGCCCAGATCCCATCCCAGAGTTCCCAGTCGGCGGTGCCCAATCAGAGTTCCCAGTGCCCCCCCTCATCGCCCCCACCCTGCTCTTCAGCCTCCTCCTCGTCATCCTCATCTTCCCCGTCGCTCATCGGCCTGGAGGTGGCCCAGTCCAACATGCAGGGAGGACTTGACTATGGTGAGTAACCCGAACCGGGTGTCGGAGGAAGGGAGGGCAACATACAGGGATTTGATGATTTTACCCCATGGATACAATACGGAACAGTGTACATCTGTTTATTGTACACATCTTCAGTAGGAACATGGGGAGAGGGGTGGAGATTGAGATGGTTTATGGTGATTCTATGGAAAGGGATTGTAGGGGTGGTGGGTGGTTGGTGAATGTATCGTAGTTTACATGGTATCGACAATGTATTCAGTGGTCCAGTTTGGCCAAATGAAGCAAGGATTATGGTGCCATGTTGTTTTGGCCTTGTGAAGTGGCAACTAGATGAAGGACTAAAATGGAGGATCAGTGACATGGCAGTTACCATGGTGACCCTGTATCAATACAGGATGGTTATGTCCTTAGAGAGAAGGCTGTAGTAAAGTCTGCACAAAGTCTTCGTGTGATTCAGCTCTTTAAGTTGTCCTCAGTACTCATATTGAACTCCTCTCCTATGGTGACCAAGCATCATTTTCTGTGAAGCCAAATGGAATCCCTTAACGCTGAGTTAACTTGACAGAGAGGGAACAACAAGGAGGGGTTGAGAAAGCAACGACAGGAATTTCCTGTAGGCTACAAACTACCCTGCACACTGAGCTAGGTTTAACATTTAGGCTGCCTAAGAGAAAGAGACAGAGACATTTCACAAATGCATCTCACAGACAAAGGGGTTTGGTTTGGTCGGTTTTATGTTCAATTGAGGTTCAAACAGCCATTTACTCAGCACTAAGGTCTTACTGTACATAGGGAGATCGAGACAGAGATAAGGAGGGGAGGGAGAGGAAGTAGGTGTGTGTAGTGAGTGTTTGTGATCGCGTGTCTTTAAATCTCTCCTCACCTCACACGCTACAGCAATGTGCACGTGCAGTGTCCCTTCACGTGCCGAGGCTGTGAGCACTGGAGCAAGAGAACGAGAGGCAGGGCCAACCGGAGGACTGGGAGGAGCGGAGAGGCACGAGGGTGGGAGGGAGAGTGAGGGAGCGAGGGGGGAGGAAGAGGTTCCCATTGCTTGCTGATACTGAAGTTCAAATGGAATGTTTGAATGCAGAAGAGAGAGATTTACAGAGATAGTAATGATTAAGATGTGGTGCTGTACAGTAGATGGGGAATGTCAGTAGCCATTGTATTTAACCCTTCATAAACTGGTTGTTTTTTAGCTGCATTTCAGTTGTATTTCAATCTCACATGTCACAATAATACACTTTAGACAGTTTAGACATGAGTTAAATACGACACTTTCACATTTACAAGACAAATGGGATATTAATGTAAAAGAAGCATTGATGAAGCCAGATTTGATATTGTGGGTTGGATGATGTGTTTGCTACATAGTCGTTACAGTGTAACACAAATTATGAGGCAAGACAGGAGAACGTATTTATAATGATCTGATTTGAGTTTTCATTCAGACACCTGACCATTGACTTAACTCGAGGTGGGTGTAGTGTAGGCTGTGTTCTGATTGTGTTCTCGTAAAGGAGGAATAGGAAGAGGAAAAGGCTGTTTGGAGTCTTTACGATAGGAATGTCAAGGTGTTATGTGCATTAGGCCCTAAAGGGGGTGAGTGAGCTTTATAGAACATAGGGAACTGATTTCAAGGGGTGGGGTGACAGTTGTATAACAGTTTTAGAAACATTTCAAGAAAACTGTCAAAACCAGCCTTATAGGAGTCTGGGCATGTTGATAATAATATTAAACCAGGATTGAAATATATACTCTGACTAAAAGGGTGATATTGAATTTTTATACACAAGATAAGGTGAGAAAAGTGCTCTTGCACATGTAAAGTTCCCATTTGAGTTAAATTTCTCCATGATAATTGATTCATATTGAAGTGAAACTCATGCTCACGATAGTTGGAAAGACGTTGGGCTGTAGAAATCACACTTGAAAGCAGGGAGAAAAACGTTCCTGTTTATTAGTTTCTCAGAGCAGAAAGTAGCTCCCTTCCACCACCTGGTGGACATGGTCTGTAACTGCAGCCTATCAGCTCTATAGCTCTTTTATTTGACAGATTTTGACTTGTAGATACATGCTGTGTGTTATTGCTCTCTGATGGACCTGAGAGGTCAGTGAGTCATAATGTATCTACATGGAATCTCTTGGTTCATATAAAGGTTTAATAAGAAAATAACAACCGATTCTCTCTCTTTCAGGAGGCAGTCAATCGAGCATGAACGACGACTGCGGCTCGCCTGGTTCCTCTGTCTCCTCTTCGTCCTGCACTCCTCTCATGACGCCCACATCCAACGGTCCAGACGTGATGGGTGGCTTTGAACCCGACGCGGCCGACGTGGCTCTGTCCAGTGTGCCCGGCCAGGACGCCTTCGACCCCCGCAGACACCGCTTCAGCGAGGACGAACTCAAACCACAGCCCATGATCAAGAAGGCCCGCAAGATGCTGGTGCCAGCAGACCTCAAGGTTGGTAGTCAGAGAGTAGGTAGAAGTATTAAGAGTTGGTAGAAGTTGTCCCTAACCTCTGGTCCAGAGTCAGATCATTCTCTACAAGGTAATGTCAGTAGCTCTGTATCTAACGGTGTCTCCCTCTTTCAGGATGATAAGTACTGGTCCCGGCGGTGTAAGAACAACGAGGCAGCCAAGCGTTCCCGTGACGCGCGGCGCTTGAAAGAAAACCAGATCTCGGTCCGCGCCGCTTTCTTGGAGAGAGAGAACCAGGCACTCAGACAGGAAGTGGCTGACATGAGGAAGGAGCTTGGTCGCTGCCGCAACATTCTCAACAAATATGAGAATCGCCATGGAGACCAGTGAAGAAGAGGAGGAGAAAGAGAAGAAACTGATGGGTGGAATGGGGTGACATGATGATGATAACGATGATGATGATGTTGAATGTATGAGAAGGGTGATATAAAGAAGCTCAGGTGTCACGTTTTGATGATGTAAGAGTGGACAGGGTTAAAGGTTAGGGACAGAGAGATTACATAACCTGGAGGACTGTTGCCCCTTTAGATGAAAGAATAAAACGTGACTTTGAGGATTTTGATATCGGAGAATTGTATATTTTTATATTAAGACTAGAGGGGGAGCAAATTTTGGAAATAATTTTTGTATATTTTCTATATGAATGGGAAAGATGTAAGATATAGAGAGATGGAGGGCTATGACAAAATATCTTTTTTCAGTAGATTGATAAAGGAGATGCTATTTTAGAGGTGTTAGACAGGGATTTTTAGACAGGATTCAGAGTCCGGGACTAGGAGGCAAGGCAGCCATTTTAAACTGTAAAATAGAGAGCAAAATGATTTTAAAATTGTACAGTTCAACATTTCTTTGTGGATTTTACTCAAGCACTTAATTTGTTTTCTTTGTTGTGTTTCTAACTGATGGGGTTTGGGCTGAAATGGTAGGAAAGTGAAAGAGAGCGAGAGAGAAATGGGAGAAACACTATTAACCCAGCACAATCTTCAGCACTTGTCCAGTGTTTGTAAATAACAAGTCCTTCATATTGTTACAACCTTTGCAACCTTTAACAGTTTGGACTGTTTAGTAGTTGTCTAGATGTCTGGGCTTTGGTGCAACAGCTCTTACATTTGATTATAGCTGCACTATCTCCTCTGTCATATAGAGAATTGTATTATGTGACCCCAAGACTAGCAGGGCATTCAATCACACTACAGCTAATGGATGGGGCGACTGTTAGTTTTTATTATGTATACTATGAACTCATATTGCTGAGCCCTTGGCCATCTCTCTCTCTCGCTCTCTTTCTGTCACTTTTTGTCCTTTTAGATTGCTGTCAGTTCTAACTGATATAGAATATCTTGCCCAAGCTGGGTTGGTAGGATCTTTTAGTTGTTCTGGTTACAGTGGACCGTTTTGATCTTCTCTCTGCATTGTGATGTTTTCTTCCTTCCTATGTTTTTTATATCCAATTGATCCAATCCCAACACGGTTAATGCCGCTTACAACCAATCACGAAAAGGCTACTTTTACCTTTAACCAATCCTAACAACCGGTCTCTGTGGTTCTAGATTGTATACATAATACCACAATGTCTTCACACCCTCCTAAATAGTCCACCAACTACCCAGGAAAAAGCACACTTGTGTTATTGTACTATATTAATGATTTTAGATAGCATTCTTATTATTGGTAGAAGATAAATATTGTCTATATTGAATATACCAGTTTGTGTATTTTACATAGGTATATGCTAAGTGTGAATGTTGCAGAGATGAGATGCGTGTATGACTGCGTATATGCAAATTATATTCCAGGAGATGGGGTTTGTGGTAGGGTGTCATATCAAATGTGACCCTATTCTCCCATATACCCAGGGAATAGGTTATCATTCGAGATTATGCTATTATTACTCTCCCCATCGATCGGAATGGTGTTAAATTCTCAGATTTCTGGGACTAATAAAAAAGCCAAAATTTAAAATGTTGATTTATTAAGGTTGTTGATACTTTCTGTCAGTTTTCCGGCATTTCTGTGTTGTTGAGCATCGTCTTAGTATCCACATAGTGTCATGTTTCACTACCGACTCACTAAACCCAGGGGAGAGAAAGGGCCCAGTCAACCCAGTGATAGTGCTTCTTTTCCTCAACGACCATGTTATAAATAACTACCATTACTATGATTATGATGATTGTTACCCCCCTTTATTGTTGCTGTTATATATAATTGAATGATTTTATTTCTTTGGATGAACATGATTTGTTTCGTATTGAAGCATCTTTGAACTCAAGCTATCCTCACAGAGAGACTATTCAGACATGCATCCTTGTTTTTATGTCACTTCCTGCCCTGCACCATGTACATCCTGTTTTGGTCCCTCGAGGGCCGCTGATTTGTTCATAACCCCTATGGACAGTTTCTATCCGGACTTCTCTGAAACACAGTTCCCAGAGGAAGACGGCCATCTTGGTTTCTCTGTTGATCATGGATTCCACAATCTCGCTGGCTCATCTCATACCTGGAGAACGACAGCGGTAGAATCCCATGCACTTCTGACTGTACACGTCTGTTCAGTTCTCTAGTTGTGTATGGACTATGCACGCTAGCCACAGTTTTCCTCTTGGTTTTCTGCAGCCTATTTTCACCTCAGTGACTGTATGTATGCTCTCCCAACTGGATGTTGTTCCTGATCTCCCTGACGTGGATGATGATAACTCTTATAGTGACTTTTATTGAGCTACAACTACCCATCTGCACCGGTGGTGTCCACTGTTCCAGCCCACTCAGTGCTGGCAATGGGGATGTCGTCGAACTTTCCCGAAAACACAAATAAAAGATTGTTCTTACTTACTGCTTCTCTGTTTTCTTTGTATTTACTCACGTTTTACATTGACATTTTTGTTATTTAGCAGACGCTCTTATTCATCTTAAGATAAACTATATATACAAAAGTATGTGGACATCCATTCAAATTAGTTGATTTGGCTATTTCAGCCACACCGTTGCTGACAGGTGTATAAAATTAAGCACACAGCCATGAAATCTCCATAGACAAACATTGGCAGTAGAATGGCGTTACTGAAGAGCTCAGTGACTTTCAACGTGGCACTGTCCAACAAGTCAGTTCATCAAATTGCTGCCCTGCTAGAGCTGCCACGGGCAACTGTAAGTACTGTTGCTGTGAAGTGGAAACGTCTTGGATCAACAACAGCTCAGCCGCGAAGTGGTAGGCCGAGGCTGCACAAGCTCACAGAACGGGACCGCCAACTGCTGAAGCATGTAACACGTAAAACTGGTCTGTCCTCGTTTGCAACACTACCGACTTCCAAACTGCCTCTGGAAGCTATTTCAGCACAACAACTTCGCCAGGAGCTTCATGAAATGGGTTTCCATGGCCAAGCAGCCGCACACAAACCTAAGATAACAATTTGAAATGCCAAGCATCGGCTGGAGTGGTGTAAAGCTCACCGCCTTTGGACTCTGGACCAGTGGAAACGCGTTTTCTGGAGTGATGAATCGCGCTTCACCATCTGGCAGTCCGACGGACAAATCTGGGGTTGGAGGAAAAATGTTCTGTGGCTGTTTTTCATGGTTCGGGCTAGACCCCTTAGTTCCAGTGAAGGGAAATCTTAACGCTACAGCATACAATGACATTCTAGACTTCCAACTTTGTGGCAACAGTTTGGGGAAGGCCCTTTCCTGTTTCAGCATGACACTGCCCCTGTGCACTATTTTTGTATTTATTTATTGAACCTTTTTTTAACTAGGTGTCATGTTCTGACCTTAGTTCTTTTGTTATGTCTTTGTTTTATTATGGTCAGGGCGTGTGTTGGGTGGGTTGTCTTTGTAAGTTTTTCTATGATTTGCTATTTCTGTGTTTGGCCTGGTATGGTTCTCAATCAGAGGCAGCTGTCAATCGTTGTCCCTGATTGAGAACCATATTTAGGGAGCCTGTTTTCTATTGTGTTTCGTGGGTGACTGTTTTCTGTTGTGTGTCTACACCAGCCAGAACTGTTTTCGGTCGGTTCTCTTTGGTATTTTTTGTTATTTCCGTGTTCATTTTAATAAATATGGACACATACCACGCTGCACCTTGGTCCTCACCTTCTTCCACCAACAACGGCCATTACACTAGGCAAGACACAACCTCTCCCTCAACATCAGCAAGACCAAGGAGTTGTTCGTGGACTATAGGAAACAGGGGGGCCACCTACATCAACAGGGCTGTAGTGGACAGGGTCAAGAGCTTCACGTTCCTTTGTCCACATCACTGAGGACTTAACATGCTCCCTTCACACCAGCACAGTTGTGAAGAAGGATTTGGCATGGCCCCTCAGATCACAAGGAACTTTTACAGCTGCACCATCGAGAGCATTCTAACTGGTTGTAGAACCGTCTGGTATGGCAACTGCACCGCCCTCAACCGGAAGGCCCTACAGAGGGTGGTGCAGACGGCCCAACGCGTCACTGGGGGCGAACTCCCAGCCATCCAGGAAGTACACTATCTGTCTGAGAAAATCCCCCAAAATGGTATAAGACTCCAGCCACCCGAGACATGGGCTGTTCTCCATGCTCATGTCTGGCAGACGGTACCAGTGCATCAAGGCCCAGACCAACAGACTCCTAAACAGCTTCTACCCCCTGGCCATAAGACTGTTAAATGGCTTAACAACTACACACCTACACTGCTGCTAAAATGATTATTGATCTATTACTACCCTTACACTGCTGTTCATTGGTTATTGATTGCCATTAACATTAGTATTTATCTATTTATCCTGCCACCAGTCACTTTTCAGCCCTGTTTACATGTATATCCTGCTACCAGTCACTTTTCAGCCCTGTTTACATGTATATCCTGCTACCAGTCACTTTTCAGCCCTGTTTACATGTATATCCTGCTAGCAGTCACTTTTCAGCCCTGTTTACATGTATATCCTGCTAGCAGTCACTTTTCAGCCCTGTTTACATGTATATCCTGCTACCAGTCACTTTTCAGCCCTGTTTACATGTATATCCTGCTAGCAGTCACTTTTCAGCCCTGTTTACATGTATATCCTGCTACCAGTCACTTTTCAGCCCTGTTTACATGTATATCCTGCTAGCAGTCACTTTTCAGCCCTGTTTACATGTATATCCTGCTAGCAGTCACTTTTCAGCCCTGTTAACATGTATATCCTGCTACCAGTCACTTTTCAGCCCTGTTTACATGTATATCCTGCTAGCAGTCACTTTTCAGCCCTGTTTACATGTATATCCTGCTAGCAGTCACTTTTCAGCCCTGTTTACATGTATATCCTGCTAGCAGTCACTTTTCAGCCCTGTATACATGTATATCCTGCTAGCAGTCACTTTTCAGCCCTGTTTACATGTATATCCTGCTAGCAGTCACTTTTCAGCCCTGTTTACATGTATATCCTGCTAGCAGTCACTTTTCAGCCCTGTTAACATGTATATCCTGCTACCAGTCACTTTTCAGCCCTGTTTACATGTATATCCTGCTACCAGTCACTTTTCAGCCCTGTTTACATGTATATCCTGCTACCAGTCACTTTTCAGCCATGTTTACATGTATATCCTGCTACCAGTCACTTTTCAGACATGTTTACATGTATATCCTGCTACCAGTCACTTTTCAGCCCTGTATACATGTATATCCTGCTAGCAGTCACTTTTCAGCCCTGTTTACATGTATATCCTGCTACCAGTCACTTTTCAGCCCTGTTTACATGTATATCCTGCTAGCAGTCACTTTTCAGCCCTGTTTACATGTATATCCTGCTAGCAGTCACTTTTCAGCCCTGTTTACATGTATATCCTGCTACCAGTCACTTTTCAGCCCTGTTTACATGTATATCCTGCTACCAGTCACTTTTCAGCCCTGTTTACATGTATATCCTGCTACCAGTCACTTTTCAGCCCTGTTTACATGTATATCCTGCTAGCAGTCACTTTTCAGCCCTGTTTACATGTATATCCTGCTAGCAGTCACTTTTCAGCCCTGTTTACATGTATATCCTGCTACCAGTCACTTTTCAGCCCTGTTTACATGTATATCCTGCTAGCAGTCACTTTTCAGCCCTGTTTACATGTATATCCTGCTACCAGTCACTTTTCAGCCCTGTTTACATGTATATCCTGCTAGCAGTCACTTTTCAGCCCTGTTTACATGTATATCCTGCTAGCAGTCACTTTTCAGCCCTGTTAACATGTATATCCTGCTACCAGTCACTTTTCAGCCCTGTTTACATGTATATCCTGCTAGCAGTCACTTTTCAGCCCTGTTTACATGTATATCCTGCTACCAGTCACTTTTCAGCCATGTTTACATGTATATCCTGCTAGCAGTCACTTTTCAGCCCTGTTTACATGTATATCCTGCTAGCAGTCACTTTTCAGCCCTGTTTACATGTATATCCTGCTAGCAGTCACTTTTCAGCCCTGTATACATGTATATCCTGCTACCAGTCACTTTTCAGCCCTGTTTACATGTATATCCTGCTAGCAGTCACTTTTCAGTCCTGTTTACATGTATATCCTGCTAGCAGTCACTTTTCAGCCCTGTTAACATGTATATCCTGCTACCAGTCACTTTTCAGCCCTGTTTACATGTATATCCTGCTACCAGTCACTTTTCAGCCCTGTTTACATGTATATCCTGCTACCAGTCACTTTTCAGCCATGTTTACATGTATATCCTGCTACCAGTCACTTTTCAGCCATGTTTACATGTATATCCTGCTACCAGTCACTTTTCAGCCCTGTATACATGTATATCCTGCTAGCAGTCACTTTTCAGCCCTGTTTACATGTATATCCTGCTACCAGTCACTTTTCAGCCCTGTTTACATGTATATCCTGCTAGCAGTCACTTTTCAGCCCTGTTAACATGTATATCCTGCTACCAGTCACTTTTCAGCCCTGTTTACATGTATATCCTGCTAGCAGTCACTTTTCAGCCCTGTTTACATGTATATCCTGCTAGCAGTCACTTTTCAGCCCTGTTAACATGTATATCCTGCTACCAGTCACTTTTCAGCCCTTTATACATGTATATCCTGCTAGCAGTCACTTTTCAGCCCTTTATACATGTATATCCTGCTACCAGTCACTTTTCAGCCCTGTTTACGATGAGACAAGGACATCCCCTCCCTAACCCGGACAACGCTGGGCCAATTGTGTGACGCCCCATGGACCTCCCGGTCGCAGCCGGCTACGATTGAGCTTGGGCTCGAACACAGAATCTCTGGTGTCACCGCTAATCAAATCAAATCAAATTTTATTTGTCACATACACATGGTTAGCAGATGTTAGTGCGAGTGTAGCGAAATGCTTGTGCTTCTAGTTCCGACAATGCAGTAATAACCAACAAGTAATCTAGCTAACAATTCCAAAACTACTACCTTATAGACACAAGTGTAAGGGGATAAAGAATATGTACATAAAGATATATGAATGAGTGATGGTACAGAGCGGCATAGGCAAGATACAGTAGATGGTATTGAGTGCAGTATATACATATGAGACGAGTATGTAAACAAAGTGGCATAGTTAAAGTGGCTAGTGATACATGTATTACATAAGGATGCAGTAGATGATATAGAGTACAGTATATACGTATACATATGAGATGAATAATGTAGGGTATGTAAACATTATATTAGGTAGCATTGTTTAAAGTGGCTAGTGATATATTTTACATCATTTCCCATCAATTCCCATCATTAAAGTGGCTGGAGTTGAGTCAGTGTGTTGGCAGCAGCCACTCAATGTTAGTGGTGGCTGTTTAACAGTCTGATGGCCTTGAGATAGAAGCTGTTTTCAGTCTCTCGGTCCCAGCTTTGATGCACCTGTACTGACCTCGCCTTCTGGATGATAGCGGGGTGAACAGGCAGTGGCTCGGGTGGTTGTTGTCCTTGATGATCTTTATGGCCTTCCTGTGACATCGGGTGGTGTAGGTGTCCTGGAGGGCAGGTAGTTTGCCCCCGGTGATGCGTTGTGCAGACCTCTGGAGAGCCTTACGGTTGTGGGCGGAGCAGTTGCTGTACCAGGCGGTGATACAGCCCGACAGGATGCTCTCGATTGTGCATCTGTAGAAGTTTGTGAGTGCTTTTGGTGACAAGCCAAATTTCTTCAGCCTCCTGAGGTTGAAGAGGCGCTGCTGCGCCTTCTTCACGATGCTGTCTGTGTGGGTGGACCAATTCAGTTTGTCTGTGATGTGTACACCGAGGAACTTAAAACTTACTACCCTCTCCACTACTGTTCCATCGATGTGGATAGGGTGTGGATGTGGATAGGGGGGTGTTCCCTCTGCTAGCACTGCGATTTATTTAATTTTTTATTTCACCTTTATTTAACCAGGTAGGCAAGTTTAGAACAAGTTCTCATTTACAATTGCGACCTGGCCAAGATAAAGCAAAGCAGTTCGACACATACAACGACACAGAGTTACACATGGAGTAAAACAAACATACAGTCAATAATACAGTAGAAAAATAAGACTATATACAATGTGAGGAAATGAGGTGAGATAAGGGAGGTAAAGGCAAAAAAGGCCATGGTGGCAAAGTAAATACAATATAGCAAGTAAAACACTGGAATGGTAGATTTGCAGTGGAAGAATGTGCAAAGTAGAGATATAAATAATGGGGTGCAAAGGAGCTAAATAAATAAATACCGTAGGGGGAGAGGTAGTTGTTTGGGCTAAATTATAGATGGGCAATGTACAGGTGCAGTAATCTGTGAGCTGCTCTGACAGCTGGTGCTTAAAACTAGTGAGGGAGATAAGTGTTTCCAGTTTCAGAGATTTTTGTAGTTCGTTCCAGTCACTGGCAGCAGAGAACTGGAAGTAGAGGCGGCCAAAGGAAGAATTGGTTTTGGGGGTGACCAGAGAGATATACCTGCTGGAGACGAGTATATTGAATATTTGTTCCTGTCTTTGTTGTCTTGACATAGGCTGTGGTTTTGGTTGTGTGTTATGGTTGGGACATGCTGATACACTCCTGACTACAAACTTATTGAATGCATTTGCATTTGTAAGTGAATTTCCCCCCTTATACAGGAGTAATAAAGGCCCAGTTCACACATGTTTCATTTATTTTTTACATTTATATTTTTCAGGGGGTGCTGCAGCACCCTCAGCACCCCTACTTGCGACTATGGTAGGGCAGTGTACTGCAGCACCCTCAGCACCCCTACTTGCGGCTATGGTAGGGCAGTGTACTGCAGCACCCCTACTTGCGGCTATGGTAGGGCAGTGTACTGCAGCACCCTCAGCACCCCTACTTGCGACTATGGTAGGGCAGTGTACTGCAGCACCCTCAGCACCCCTACTTGCGGCTATGGTAGGGCAGTGTACTGCAGCACCCCTACTTGCGACTATGGTAGGGCAGTGTACTGCAGCACCCTCAGCACCCCTACTTGCGGCTATGGTAGGGCTGTCACGGTTCATGAATCCACTGCCTCCTTTTCCTTTTCTCTCTCTCTCTCTCTCTCTCCCTCTCTCTCTCTCTCTCTCTCCCGTGTTTGTGTGGGCGTGGTTCCCAATCTCGGCCTGATTGTCTGCGCCAGCTGGAATCACTTATCTTCCCTTTATATGTTCTGTAACCAGTGTTTCTTGTTGTCAGATCGTTATTACTTCCCTGAGGTTGTGTCGTGTGTCCGTGCTCATCTCTCGCCGCCCTTGTGTGGATTATCTGCTGTGCTCCTTCCTACCCATCCGGACACTCTCCCCTGGGTTTCTCAGCACGCTTTCATAGGAGGATGCGCCCTAGTCCCTGGGTCGGATTCCGTCTGAGTACAGTCTGTCTGTCCTGTTGCTGCTGTAACCTGTATTCATTAAACCATCGTTGCTTGAATCTTGCATCCGCCTCTGTATTGTTACAGAACGATCTGACCAGACCATGGATGCAGCAAGTTCAACGAGTCTGACCGAATTCATTTCCCGCAGTATAACGAGAATGGATCAACAAGAGGAGAACATCTCCAGCACAGGTCGGGCAGTACAAGCCATTGCGACGCAGGTATCCCAGCTGACCCAACAATTACAACGTGAGGGGTCTCGCTGCGCCACCTACACCGGCAGTTCAACCCGCCCCGCCAGAGCCGGATTCCCAGCTAGAGCCACGGCTACCGACACCAGAGGGTTATTCAGGTGATCCTGACTATTGCAGAGCTTTTCTTACGAGATGTTCCATGCATTTCTCGTTGCAGCCACGGACCTTCAACCGTGAACAGTCTAAGGTAGCATTCGTACTCACACTGCTATCAGGCAAAGCGGCTCTTTGGGGAACGGCGGTGTGGGCGAACCAGGACCCATGCTGCACCTCTTTCCAGACACTCTCCGAGGAGATGAGAAGGGTCTTCGATCAGGCCGTGGCGGGTAGGGAGGCGGCCAGACTACTCGCTGACCTTCGCCAAGGAGACCGTTCAGTATCGGAATACTCCATCCAATTCCGCACTCTGGCCGCAGAGTGTCAGTGGAACGAGGAGGCGCAGTGGGACATGTTCCTGCATGGGCTGGAGGACCGGATCCAGAAGGAGATTTATGTTCTGGACCTTCCCAGGAGTTTAAATGGACTAGTGGAACTAGCCTTGAGGGTCGACGCTCGTCTGAGTCGTGTTGGCCGCCGAGCATGCCCTAACAGACCGTATAACGACACGGAGGGCTGGCATGCCAGCGGCGAGAACACGGCCAGTTCAGCCTCCGCTCACGAACCCATGCAGCTGGGGAGAGCTCGCCTCTCCCGGGAAGAGAGGGAGAGGCAGAGATCCCAAGGACTCTGTCTCTACTGTGGTAGAGCGGGCCACTTTATCCACTCCTGCCCGGTAAAAGATTAGGCCCGGTAGTAAGAATGAGGCTACTATCGGGTGGTGTCACCACAGAGAAGACCTCATCATCTACTCTCCTCCCGGTAAGACTAAGATGGGCCAACCACACGCACGACACCCAAGCCTTACTGGACTCAGGAGCAGAGGGTAATTTCATGGACTTCAAGCTCGCTCACAAACTCCAGATTCCTATCACCTCACTCACGCACAAGATATCCGTCAATGCTCTCAATGGTCAAGAACTACCCAACATTTCTCACACCACTGAACCTATCACACTCATCACTTCTGGCAATCACACTGAGACACTATCATTTCTACTCATGGACTCACCCCTTGCACCATTAGTTCTCGGCCACCCTTGGCTCACCCAACACAACCCCAGAGTTGACTGGGGTCATAACTCTATATCCATGTGGAGTAACAAATGTCTTGAGTCCTGTTTAGTGTCTGCTTGTTCGTCTGTGTCTGATTCTGTGTTTCTAGAGGAGGCAGTGGATTTGTCTAACGTGCCCGTTGAATACCTCGACCTGAAGGAGGTGTTCAGTAAGTCCCGTGCTGCTTCTCTTCCTCCGCATCGTCCCTATGACTGTGCAATAGAATTATTGCCAGGTGAGTCTCCGCCTAAAGGCAAGTTATATTCACTCTCTGTTCCTGAGAGGGAGGCTATGGAGAGATACATCTCTGGTTCTCTGGCATCTGGATTCATTCGTCCTTCCTCTTCTCCAGCGGGGCGGGGTTCTTCTTTGTGGAGAAGAAGGACGGATCTCTGCGTCCTTGCATTGATTACCGTGGGTTGAATAACATCACAGTGAAGAATACCTATCCCTTACCGTTGATGTCCTCAGCCTTTGAAAGGTTACAGGGAGCATCCGTGTTCACTAAGTTGGATTTACGTAATGCATATCATTTGGTTCGCATAAGGGGGGGAGGGCGAATGGAAGACCGCGTTTAACACCCCCAGAGGGCACTTCGAATATTTGGTCATGCCTTTTGGGCTATCCAACTCCCCAGCGGTTTTCCAGGCACTCGTAAATGACGTGCTGAGAGATATGATTGATCAGTTCATATATGTTTACCTGGATGACATACTGATTTTTTCTTCTTCTCTCCAGGAACACGTTCAGCACGTCAGACGAGTGCTTCAGAGGTTGTTGGAGAATGGACTTTTTGTCATGGCGGAGAAATGCATTTTTCATGCACAATCCGTTCCATTCCTAGGTTACATCGTCTCGACTGAAGGTATTCGCATGGATCCTGACAAGGTTAAGGCTGTGGTGGATTGGCCAAGCCCAGATTCCCGTAAGGCCCTACAGAGGTTTCTGGGATTCGCCAATTTCTACCGGCGTTTCGTTCGCAACTTTAGCCAGATAGTCGCTCCTCTTACCGCCTTAACCTCCCCAGAGTGACGTTCAGGTGGTCCGATACAGCCGAGGCTGCATTCGTCAAACTCAAGAGCCGCTTTGTTTCGGCTCCCATCCTCATAGCTCCCGATCCCTCGCGTCAGTTCGTGGTGGAGGTGGACGCTTCAGAGGTGGGGGTAGGTGCGGTACTTTCCCAACGTTCCTCTTCTGACGACAAGATGCACCCTTGCGCGTTCCTTTCCCATCGGTTATCACCTGCGGAACGCAACTACGACATTGGCAACAGAGAGTTGTTGGCAGTGAAGTTAGCACTGGAGGAGTGGCGCCATTGGTTAGAGGGTTCGGGGTACCTTTTATAGTTTGGACCGATCACAAAAATTTGGAATATATCAGAACCGCCAAGCGACTCAACTCCAGGCAGGCGCGGTGGGCACTCTTTTTCGGACGTTTTGACTTCTCTCTCTCGTATCGCCTGGGTTCCAAGAATGTCAAACCCGATTCCCTTTCTCGCATTTTTGACCATTCCGAACACCCATCCACTCCCGAGTGCATCCTACCCGGGACCCTAGTGGTCTCCACACTCACATGGGAGGTTGAATCGAGGGTGAAAACGGCCTTAGAAGGGGTAACGCCTCCGCCCGGTTGCCCGCCTAATCGGTTGTTTGTGCCGGAGGGGTGTCGGTCCGATGTTATTCGGTGGGGGCATTGCTCCAACGTAGCGTGTCATCCAGGAGTCAGCCGCACTAACTTTTTGGTTAAGCAACGCTTTTGGTGGCCACTGATGGCTCGTGACATTCACAGTTTTGTCTTGGCTTGCTCGGTTTGTGCCACTGGGAAGACTTCTAATCGACCCCCAGATGGGTTACTCCAACCGCTGTCGGTCCCTTCGAGACCCTGGTCCCACATCGCGCTAGATTTTGTTACCGCCCTCCCGCCCTCCCAGGGCAAGACGGTTGTTTTGACCGTGGTGGACCGGTTCTCGAAGGCGGCTCATTTTATTCCCTTGCCTAAATTACCATCTGCCAAGGAGACAGCGGTAACTGTCGTGGATCACGTCTTTCGCTTACATGGTCTGCCGATGGACGTAGTTTCTGACAGGGGGCCCCAATTTGTGTCCAAGTTTTGACAAGAGTTTTGTAGCTTACTGGGAGCGAGTGTCAGCCTGTCTTCAGGGTTTCATCCCCAGAGCAACGGTCAAGCGGAGAGGGCCAACCAAGATTTGGAGAGAGTGTTGCGATGTTTGGTTTCTAAGAATCCCTCTTCCTGGAGTCAACAACTCTCTATGGTTGAGTACGCTCACAATTCGTTGCCAGTGGCAGCCACGGGTCTCTCTCCGTTTGAGTGTAGTTTAGGTTACCAGCCACCTATCTTTCCCAGTACGGAGTCCGAGGTGTCTGTTCCCTCCGCTCACGCTTTCATCCAGAGGTGCCATCATGCATGGAGCAGAGCCCGTGAGACTCTTCTCCGGGTGGGGGCGCGCACCAAGGCTAAGGCCGATCGCCACCGGTCGAAGCCTCCGTTATACGTCGTTGGCCAAAGAGTGTGGCTTTCTACTAAGAACATTCCACTCCGATCCGTTTCGAACAAGCTTGCCCCCAAATTTATCGGCCCGTTCAAAGTCACCAGGATCATTAGTCCGGTGGCGGTCCGGCTCCAGCTTCCTCCGGCGTATAGGAGAATTCATCCTACCTTTCATGTGTCTAAAATAAAACCTGTGTTTCAGGCACGCATTAACCCGCCGGTCCCGGTTCCCCCGCCGCCACGACTTGTTGATGGGGAACCCACCTTTTCTGTCAATCGTATTTTGGACTCTAGAAGGAGGGGACGCGGATTCCAGTACCTGGTGGACTGGGAGGGTTACGGCCCGGAGGAGAGAAGTTGGGTACCTGCTAGGGACATTCTGGATCACTCCCTTATCGATGATTTCAATCGACAGGTAAATTCGCCTGGGAACGCCAAGAGGCGTATTGTCACGGTTCATGAATCCACTGCCTCCTTTTCTCTTTCTCTCTCTCTCTCTCTCTCTCTCTCTCTCTCCCGTGTTTGTGTGGGCGTGGTTCCCAATCTCGGCCTGATTGTCTGCGCCAGCTGGAATCACTTATCTTCCCTTTATATGTTCTGTAACCAGTGTTTCTTGTTGTCAGATCGTTATTACTTCCCTGAGGTTGTGTCGTGTGTCCGTGCTCATCTCTCGCCGCCCTTGTGTGGATTATCTGCTGTGCTCCTTCCTACCCATCCGGACACTCTCCCCTGGGTTTCTCAGCACGCTTTCATAGGAGGATGCGCCCTAGTCCCTGGGTCGGATTCCGTCTGAGTACAGTCTGTCTGTCCTGTTGCTGCTGTAACCTGTATTCATTAAACCATCGTTGCTTGCATCTTGCATCCGCCTCTGTATTGTTACAAGGGCAGTGTACTGCAGCACCCTCAGCTCCCTACTTGCGGCTATGGTAGGGCAGTGTACTGCAGCACCCTCAGCACCCCTACTTGCGGCTATGGTAGGGCAGTGTACTGCAGCACCCTCAGCACCCCTACTTGCGGCTATGGTAGGGCAGTGTACTGCAGCACCCTCAGGACCCCTACTTGTGGCTATGGTAGGGCAGTGTACTGCAGCACCCTCAGCACCCCTACTTGCGGCTATGGTAGGGCAGTGTACTGAAGCACCCTCAGCACCCGTACTTGTGGCTATGGTAGGGCAGTGTACTGCAGCACCCTCAGCACCCCTACTTGCGGCTATGGTAGGGCAGTGTACTGAAGCACCCTCAGCACCCCTACTTGCGGCTATGGTAGGGCAGTGTACTGCAGCACCCTCAGCACCCCTACTTGTGGCTATGGTAGGGCAGTGTACTGCAGCACCCTCAGCACCCCTACTTGTGGCTATGGTAGGGCAGTGTACTGCAGCACCCTCAGCACCCCTACTTGTGGCTATGATAGGGCAGTGTACTGCAGCACCCTCAGCACCCCTACTTGTGGCTATGGTAGGGCAGTGTACTGCAGCACCCTCAGCACCCCTACTTGTGGCTATGGTAGGGCAGTGTACTGCAGCACCCCTACTTGTGGCTATGGTAGGGCAGTGTACTGCAGCTGTATGAGAGACAATGTCTGTGTATGTGTGTTTGCACAGTTGTGTGTATGTAGTGTGTGTGGGTCCCTGTGTCCACCTGTGTGTACAGTATATGAATATATGCCGTTAATTGGTCACACATGTGCAGCTGTCAGCATGAGAGAACACGAGTTGGGGGACCCCTCTTTCTCTGTTCCAGATGTGCTGTACATTAAGGGCGTGTCCCTCTCTCTGTGTGTGTGTGTGTGTGCGTGCTGGGCTACAGTCCATGCTGTTTTGCGGATATGAATTAATTATGTGTTTTATGTTAAACACACGGAAGCAAAATACAATGGATTCCTAGGAAGAGATGAAATCACAGAACTAGATGCCCAATTGGAATCAGATTTAGGCCCCTATTCTATCAAACTATAACCAGGTTTACATTCTACACTGTAACCTTTGCTTACCTGAGTACATGAATCCCTACAAATGTGCCAGAAGAAAATTGTCCTCTTTGAAAACCTGGGTACCAGGTTTGATAGAAAAAAGGCCCCATCTGATTCCAACTTCAACTTCAGTTCACATTTCAACCATGATTTCATGTTCCGACCTCTCCATTTCACTCTCCTGGGCAAGGTACTCCATTCCAGGTTTGATTCATCTATCTACAGTGCCTCCAGAAAGTATTCATACCCCTGGACTTATTAGACTTTTCTAAAAATGTTGAAAATGCAAATTTATTGAAAATGAAATATTTAATTTACTTAAGTATTCACACCCCTGAGTCAATACGTTCAAATCACCTTATAGCTGTGGATCTTTCTGGGTAAGTCTCTAAGAGCTTTGCACACCTGGATTGTACAATTTGTTTTTATTTAACTAGGCAAGCCAGTTAAGAACAAATTCTTATTTACAATGATGGCCTACCCCAGCCAAACCTGGACGGCGCTAGGCCAATTGTGCGCCGCCCAATCACGGCCGGATGTGATGCAGCCTGGATTCGAAACAGGTACTGCATTGACGGCTCTTGCACTGAGATGTAGTGTCTTAGACCACTGCACCACGCCCAAAATACGCTTTGTTTTCAGGAAAAAGTGAATTAGTTTGCCAATTGTTTTGCAGTTTTACTTTAGTGCCTTATTGCAAACAGGATGTATTTTGGGAATATTTTTATTCTGTACATGGCACGTTTCAGGTAAGACCCAGATGCAGACAGTGTCGATGTAACAAAAGTTTATTACTAGGACAGGGACAGGCAAAACGACAGGTCAAGGGCAGGCAGAGGTCAGTAATCCAGATAGGGTGTGAAAGGCCCAGAACGGTAGGCAGTCTCAGGGTCAGAGCAGGCAGGAGTCAATAATACAGTATGGTGTGACAAGGTACAGAATGGTAGGCAGGCCCAGGGTTAGGGCAGGCAGAATGGTAGGCAGGCCCAGGGTTAGGGCAGGCAGAATGGTAGGCAGGCCCAGGGTTAGGGCAGGCAGAATGGTAGGCAGGCCCAGGGTTAGGGCAGGCAGAATGGTAGGCAGGCCCAGGGTTAGGGCAGGCAGAATGGTAGGCAGGCTCAGGGTTAGGGCAGGCAGAATGGTAGGCAGGCCCAGGGTTAGGGCAGGCAGAATGGTAGGCAGGCCCAGGGTTAGGGCAGGCAGAATGGTAGGCAGGCCCAGGGTTAGGGCAGGCAGAATGGTAGGCAGGCCCAGGGTTAGGGCAGGCAGAATGGTAGGCAGGCCCAGGGTTAGGGCAGGCAGAATGGTAGGCAGGCCCAGGGTTAGGGCATGCAGAATGGTAGGCAGGCCAGGGTTAGGGCAGGCAGAATGGTAGGCAGGCTCAGGGTTAGGGCAGGCAGAATGGTAGGCAGGCCCAGGGTTAGGGCAGGCAGAATGGTAGGCAGGCCCAGGGTTAGGGCAGGCAGAATGGTAGGCAGGCCCAGGGTTAGGGCAGGCAGAATGGTAGGCAGGCCCAGGGTTAGGGCAGGCAGAATGGTAGGCAGGCCCAGGGTTAGGGCAGGCAGAATGGTAGGCAGGCTCAGGGTTAGGGCAGGCAGAATGGTAGGCAGGCCCAGGGTTAGGGCAGGCAGAATGGTAGGCAGGCCAGGGTTAGGGCAGGCAGAATGGTAGGCAGGCTCAGGGTTAGGGCAGGCAGAATGGTAGGCAGGCTCAGGGTTAGGGCAGGCAGAATGGTAGGCAGGCCCAGGGTTAGGGCAGGCAGAATGGTAGGCAGGCCCAGGGTTAGGGCAGGCAGAATGGTAGGCAGGCCCAGGGTTAGGGCAGGCAGAATGGTAGGTAGGCTCAGGGTTAGGGCAGGCAGAATGGTTGGCAGGCTCAGGGTTAGGGCAGGCAGAATGGTAGGCAGGCCCAGGGTTAGGGCAGGCAGAATGGTAGGCAGGCCCAGGGTTAGGGCAGGCAGAATGGTAGGCAGGCCCAGGGTTAGGGCAGGCAGAATGGTAGGCAGGCCCAGGGTTAGGGCAGGCAGAATGGTAGGCAGGCTCAGGGTTAGGGCAGGCAGAATGGTAGGCAGGCCCAGGGTTAGGCAGGCAGAATGGTAGGCAGGCCCAGGGTTAGGGGGCAGGCAGAATGGTAGGCAGGCTCAGGGTTAGGGCAGGCAGAATGGTAGGCAGGCTCAGGGTTAGGGCAGGCAGAATGGTAGGCAGGCCCAGGGTTAGGGCAGGCAGAATGGTAGGCAGGCCCAGGGTTAGGGCAGGCAGAATGGTAGGCAGGCCCAGGGTTAGGGCAGGCAGAATGGTAGGCAGGCCAGGGTTAGGGCAGGCAGAATGGTAGGCAGGCCCAGGGTTAGGGCAGGCAGAATGGTAGGCAGGCCCAGGGTTAGGGCAGGCAGAATGGTAGGCAGGCCCAGGGTTAGGGCAGGCAGAATGGTAGGCAGGCCCAGGGTTAGGGCAGGCAGAATGGTCAAAACCGGGAAAAACTAGAAAACAGGAACTAGAACAGACAGGAGCAAGTGTAAAAATGCTGGTAGGTTTGCTGGTAGGAATTTTGAATTACATATCAACAGTAGAAAATAGGAGAATATCTTCTATCTAATGATGCCAACTTTATTTCTCAACTCCTAATATTGAGAAAATTACACTTATTGTAGCCAATTAAGAAAGTAAGCTTTCTTGACTTGTCTTGGACATACATTTCTCCCAACACAGGGCTAAACTTTGTATAACCAGCTAAACAGCAGCTATTATTGAACATGTGTTTGGATTGACCTTTCTAGCTAATAGGCTATGATAGAGTTTACACTTCCTCTTCCCGTTACAATGTGGAGAGGTCAACATAATGAAAAACAGTCTATCAGATCTATTCATTTTAAAATACGGATTACTTCTCCTTGCCATTGTCATTCACCTGATGATAAGACAAGACATGCAATTTATTTGGGGGGCTAACGTATGATGGGGGTCCCTGGGTGGACGGTTTGCCTGGGAGGGGTCCCTGGGTGGACGGTTTGCCTGGGAGGGGTCCCTGGGTGGACGATTTACCTGGGAGGGGGTCCTGTGTGGCCAGTTTGCCTGGGAGGGGGTCCTGTGTGGCCAGTTTGCCTGAGAGGGTTCCCTGGGTGACCGGTTTACCTGGGAGGGGTCCTGGGTGGCCGGTTTGCCTGGGAGGGGGTCCCTGGGTGGACGGTTTACCTGGGAGGGGGTCCTGTGTGGCCGGTTTACCTGGGAGGGGGTCCTGTGTGGCCAGTTTGCCTGGGAGGGGTTCCCTCGGTGGCCGGTTTGCCTGGGAGGGGGTCCTGTGTGGCCAGTTTACCTGGGAGGGGGTCCTGTGTGGCCAGTTTACCTGGGAGGGGTCCCTGGGTGGCCGGTTTACCTGGGAGGGGGTCCTGTGTGGCCAGTTTACCTGGGAGGGGTCCCTGGGTGGCCGGTTTACCTGGGAGGGGTCCCTGGGCAAGAAAAGGTTGAAGACCCCTGACATATTATAATAATATATGCCATTTAGTAGACACTTTTATCCAAAGTGACTTACAGTCATGCAGACATAAAAAAAAGTTTTCTAATTTGGGTGGTCCCGGATATCAAACCCACCACGCTTACGTTGCAATCACCATGCTTTACCAACTGAGCTAGAGGGCCACATCTCTCCATCTCTGTCTCTCTCCTAGTCCAGGCATCTGATGCGTGTCCAGAGAGGCTGCTGGGTAACGAGCGGAGAAGGACGTGTCCAAAACCCTGTACACAGGACAAGGACTGTGGCAACAAGCGCCAGTGTCTGTGTGACGGCCAGTGTGTCCTCAGCTGTGTGGCTCCAGGTACGTGTGTGTGTTCTGGTTTGTCAGTGTGGCCTCAGCTGTGTGGCTCCAGGTACGTGTGTGTGTTCTGGTTTGTCAGTGTGGCCTCAGCTGTGTGGCTCCAGGTACGTGTGTGTGTGTTCTGGTTTGTCAGTGTGGCCTCAGCTGTGTGGCTCCAGGTACGTGTGTGTGTTCTGGTTTGTCAGTGTGGCCTCAGCTGTGTGGCTCCAGGTACGTGTGTGTGTTCTGGTTTGTCAGTGTGGCCTCAGCTGTGTAGCTCCAGGTATGTGTGTGTGTTCTGGTTTGTCAGTGTGGCCTCAGCTGTGTGGCTCCAGGTATGTGTGTGTGTTCTGGTTTGTCAGTGTGGCCTTAGCTGTGTGGCTCCAGGTACGTGTGTGTGTTCTGGTTTGTCAGTGTGGCCTCATCTGTGTGGCTCCAGGTACGTGTGTGTGTTCTGGTTTGTCAGTGTGGCCTCAGCTGTGTGGCTCCAGGTATGTGTGTGTGTTCTGGTTTGTCAGTGTGGCCTCAGCTGTGTGGCTCCAGGTACGTGTGTGTGTTCTGGTTTGTCAGTTGAGCCTCAGCTGTGTGGCTCCAGGTGCGTGTGTGTGTTCTGGTTTGTCAGTGTGGCCTCAGCTGTGTGGCTCCAGGTACGTGTGTGTGTTCTGGTTTGTCAGTGTGGCCTCAGCTGTGTGGCTCCAGGTACGTGTGTGTGTGTTCTGGTTTGTCAGTGTGGCCTCAGCTGTGTGGCTCCAGGTACGTGTGTGTGTTCTGGTTTGTCAGTGTGGCCTCAGCTGTGTGGCTCCAGGTACGTGTGTGTGTTCTGGTTTGTCAGTGTGGCCTCAGCTGTGTAGCTCCAGGTATGTGTGTGTGTTCTGGTTTGTCAGTGTGGCCTCAGCTGTGTGGCTCCAGGTATGTGTGTGTGTTCTGGTTTGTCAGTGTGGCCTCAGCTGTGTGGCTCCAGGTACGTGTGTGTGTTCTGGTTTGTCAGTGTGGCCTCAGCTGTGTGGCTCCAGGTACGTGTGTGTGTTCTGGTTTGTCAGTGTGGCCTCAGCTCAGCTGTGTGCTCCAGCTGTGTGGCTCCAGGTGCGTGTGTGTGTTCTGGTTTGTCAGTGTGGCCTCAGCTGTGTGGCTCCAGGTACGTGTGTGTGTTCTGGTTTGTCAGTTGAGCCTTAGCTGCAAGGGATAATTATTTTAATCATTGCACATATTCATGTGTGTTCCAAATGAGGAAATGAGGTCACTCGACATGGCTTTACATCATCACCAGTGATGCCCCATCTGGAAGTGCCTTTTCAGTTTGTTGCTTCCCTCCTCTCTCCCACTCCCTCCTTCTCTGCCCTCCTCGAGGTGTGTTGTGACACAGGCTACATGTTGCCCAATGGCTTGGATGCAGCCATCCGTCGTTGCCAAGGCGACCGACAATGGAGCAGTGATGATCCCAACTGCACAGGTGGGTACAAGAACAGAGCAGAGAGGCAGAATGTTCTGGATGCAATTTAGATAACATTATCTCTGCTCATTAGAAGGACTCTGGAAATAGGGAAGGGGAAGGGAAGGGGGTACCTAGTTAGTTACATAACTGAATTAATTCAACTGAAATGTGTCTTCCTCATTTAATCCAACCCCTCTGAATCAGAGAGGTGCGGGGGACTCCCTTACTTGACGTCCATGTCATTGGCACCCGGGGAGCAGGTGTTGTTGGGGGATTATCTGCCTTGCTCAAGGGAGTTACTGGCTCAACACACTTAACCGCTAGGCTACCTGCCGCCCCCAAAGAATGGAATGGAAAGCACATACTGCACAGTGAATGGAATAAAACATAATTCACTCCCTCTGGTCTATTCAGTCCATTTCTATGTGTTACATCATATTCTATTCTGTTTATCTTTTTTCCCAGAAGTAGTTTTTCAAAAATTGTTATTTTCTCCAGGGTTCTTCAACTGCCCCCATAGGAGAACCCTTTTAGGTTCTAGGTGTCTCTCTCTCTGTGTGTGTGTGTGTGTGTGTGTGTGTGTGTGTGTGTACCTCAGGAATGAGGCCCTCTGTGATGGTGTTATTTTGTTGGCCGTTTGTCTGTTTGCATAGACTGAGACATTGTGTAACCAGGGTCCATTCTCTAAATTGCCTTAGCAACGGGACTATCAGCTGTTGATACTAGGACTGCAGTCCAGAGAGAGGCAGGGCTTGATTAGTTCACAGTGTCTGTGCCAGATAGGGTGAATGAGCATGTTCTAGTCTTCATCTCCTCCTGGCTGGGTTCTTTTAACCTTTATTTAACTGTTGTGTGTTTCAGTGTGTGAGTCAAGTGTGTATTTTAAGAGTGTGAAGGTCTGCATGCATTTGTGTCCTGTGCACTTTTGCGTGTGTGTGTGTACTTATAGTGTTATATGTTTGTGTTTGTGTGTGTGTGTGTACTTATAGTGTGATATGTTTGTGTATGTGTGTATGTGTGTGTGCATGTGTGTGTGTGTGTCCATGTCCCAGTCTCACAGAGCTCCTTCACAGAGACAGGCAGTAGGTTGGCTGGGTGTCTTCCTGTGTGTATTCGAGTTGTGCTACATCGTGCTTATTGAGAGGCAGTGGGCGGTAGATCACTGTCAGGGTGTCAAATGGATGTGTGTGAGTTTAAGAAAGAGAGAGAGACAGAGAGTGGGGGAGAGAGAGAGAGAGAGAGAGAGAGAGAGAGAGAGAGAGAGAGAGAGAGAGAGAGAGAGAGAGAGAGAGAGAGAGAGAGAGAGAGAGAGAGAGAGAGAGAGAGAGAAAGAAAGGGTGAGGAGATAGAGAGGGGGGGAGAGAGAGAGGGAGGGCAAGAGAGAGGGAGAGAGAGAGAGAGAGAGAGAGAGAGAGAGAGAGAGGAAGAGAGAGATGGGGGGCGAGAGAGAGAGAGAGAGAGCGAGAGAGAGAGAGAGAGAGAGAGAGAGAGAGGGGAAGAGAGAGGGGGGTGAGAGAAAGGAAGATATTTTGTGTATATATTGAATGTGTGTGGGAGGTGGATCACAGATAAAGTGTCAAAGAGCTGTGTGTGTGTGTGTGTGTGTGTGTGTGTGTGTGTGTGTGTGTGTGTGTGGGCGACGGATCACAGTCAGAGAGCTCTCTTGCTCATGCAGCTTTGGGCCATGCTGTTCCCTCTTCTCCTCTCCTCTCTCATCCTCTCTTACTCTCATCCTCTTCTCCTCTCTTCCCTTTCCATCTGAGAGGCCCCTGATAAGGTCTCTCCCCTCAGAGAGAGAGCCAAGGACAAGCAAGCAGCTCTGGGCTATTTAGTGTGTTTGTTTGTTGAAGCAGAACTGGGCTGTGTGTGTGTGTGTGTGTGTGTGTGTGTGTGTGTGTGTGTGTGTGTGTGTGTGTGTGTGTGTGTGTGTGCGCATGGGCTGGACTTGACTGGGAAAGAGGTACACAGCTTTGACCACCTGGTCATCTATGGACATCTCTCTGCTTTCACTACCACTCCTTTAAGACAGAGCTACCTGTCAGCCAACAGTAGTTTCACACTGGGCCCTGGCTGTGTGGGAGGCAGGCAGGGAGGGAGGGAGGCTGGAGAGCACACAGAGAGAGGAGGGCCACAGTTAGAACACTGAACCAACCCAGCTCCAGGCACTCAACTCACTCATATATTTCAAAAACACTCAGTGAACTGACCCCTTTTGATGTTGCTCATGTGTGTCTATGGGAGAGTTTTACACAGAAGAGAGCCTCTCTCTACCTGCTGTCGTTACTCTGCATATCACAATACCCATCGAACATCCCTCCCTATAAATCTGAGGTCACTTCAACTCCCCTACAAAGAGCCTCTCTTGATATTTATATTTCCACGAACGAGAGGCTCTCATACTTCCAGGAATGAGCCATCCATGCGATTACACAACTAATGCCGCATCCCTTTCTCTCTTTCTCAGTCTCTCTCTCACTCTGTAAATCTCTCTCTCTCTCTGCCACTGTCTCTCTCTCTCTGTCACTCTGTCACTCTACAACACTCTTGCTCTCTCTCTGTCACTCTCTCTCTCTGTCACTGTCACTCTCTCTCTCTCTGCAGCAGTATGCATGCTTATCAGCTAGTTACCATAATCTATTTTCAGATTCCTGTTTTCACAGAGGATATTCATTTTCCTGACTCATAGCTATGACTACCTGCAACACCTATAACCTACAAAGGTTATTGTTATATGAGTCACCTGGCCAGTTAAAGGGACATGTGAGGTGTTGACCGCTATGTGTCCTGAAGAGGAGTCCCCCCCATTCCACTTCTCCCTGTCTGCTGCGTCATCTCACACCTACAGTGCATTCAGAAAGTATTTAGACCGCTTGACGTTTTACACATTTTGTTAGGTTACAGGCTTATTCCAAAATGGATTACATTGTTTTTTTCCCTTCATCAGTCTACACACAATACCCCATAATGACAAAGCAAAGTTTTTTTTAGACGTTTAGGCAAATTTATACCCCCCCCCCCTGAAATATGACATTTACGTAAGTATTCAGACCCTTTACTCAGTACTTTGATGAAGCACGATTACAGCCTCAAGTCTTCTTGGGTATGACGCAACAAGCTTGGCACACCTGTGTTTGGGGAGTTTCTCCCATTCTTCTCTGCAGACCCTCAAGCTCTGTCAGGTTGGATGTGGAGTGTTGCTGCACAGCTATTTTCAGGTCTCTCCAGAGATGTTCGATTGGGTTAAATTCCGGGCTCTGGCCGGGCCACTCAAGGACATTCCGTCACTTGTCCCAAAGCCACTCCTGTGTTGTCTTGGCTGTGTGCTTACGGTTGTTGTCCTGTTAGAAGGTGAACCTTCGCCTCAGTCTGAGGTCCTGAGAGCTCTAGAGCAGGTTTTCAACAAGGATCTCACTGTACTTTGCTCCGTTCATCTTTGCCTCGATCCTGACTAGTCTCTCAGTCCCTGCCTCTGAAAAACATCTCCATAGCATGATGCTGCCACCACCATAGTTCACCGTAGGGTTGGTGCCAGGTTTCCTCCAGATGTGACTCCTGGCATTCAGGCCAAATCTTGGTTTCATCAGACCAGAGAATCTTGTTTCTCATGGTCTGAGAGTCTTTAGATGCCTTTTGTCAAACTCCAAGTCGGCTGTCATGTACCTTTTACTGAGGAGTGACTCCTGTCTGGCCACTCTATCATAAATGCATGATTGGTGGAGTGTTGCAGAGATGGTTGTCCTTCTGGAAGGTCCTCCCATCTCCACAGAGGAACTCTGGAGCTCTGTCAGTGTGACACTCGGGTTCTTGGTCACCTCCCTGACCATGCCCCCCCCCCCCCCCCTAATTGTTCAGTTTGGCTAGGCGGCCAGCTCTAGGAAGAGTCTTGGTGGTTCCAAGCTTCTTACACCACTGGGTTCTTGAGGACCTTCAATGCTAAATAAACGTTTTGGTACCCTTCCGCAGATCTGTGCCTCGACACAATCCTGTCTCTGAGTTCTATGGACAATTCCTTTGACCTCATGGTTTGGTTTATGCTCTGACATGCACTGTCAACTGTGGGACCTTATATAGACAGTTGTGTGCCTTTCCAAATCATGTCCAATCAATTGAATTTACCACAAGTGGCCTCCAGTGAAGTTGTAGAAACATCTCATGGATGATTAATGGAAACAGGATGCACCTGAGCTAAAGTTCGAGTCTCATAGCAAAGGGTTTGAATACTTATGTAAATAAGGTATTTCTGTTTTTTACTTTTAATAAAATATCTAAAATGTCTAAAAACCTGTTTTCATTTTGTCATTATGGGTGTAGATTGATGAGGAACACATTTAAAATATATATATTTTAAAATAAAACTAACGTAACAAAATGTGGAGAAAGTCAAGGCATCTGAATACTTTCCGAATGCTGTTAACTTTCTCTCAATCCCGTTATTCACAGTAGCTAAACACTGCTCTGTGTGTGTGTTTGTCTGTGTGTGTATTTGCGTGTTGTGTTCCTGTTTTTTCTATGAATCCTATTATGCACATTAGTTACATGCTGATATGTGTGTCTTTCAACAATGTGTGTGTGTTTCTGTATGTGTGTAGGCTATGAATGGTATTATGCTCAACAGCACATAGGCACCACCAGTGGATGACATACAGGGCCTTCAGAAAGTTCACACACCCCTTGTCTTTTTCCACATTTTGTTGTGTTACAAAGTGGGATTCAAATAGATTTCATAGATTTTTTTTGTCAACAATCTACACAAAATATTCTGTAATGTCTCAGTGGAAGAAACATGTTTTTATTTTAATTAATGAAAAATAATTCCATCCTCAGTTTTCTCCTATCACAGCCATTAAACTCTAACTGTGTCATGACACAAGGTGAGACCCAGAGGGAGGGTGAGAGAGGGAGAGAGGGTGAGAGGGAGGGAGAGAGAGAGAGGGAGGGGGAGGGTGAGAGAGGGAGGGAGAGAGAGAGGGATGGTGAGAGAGAGAAGGAGGGAGGGTGAGAGAGGGAGGGTGAGAGAGGGAGAGAGAGAGAGAGGGATGGTGAGAGAGAGAAGGAGGGAGGGTGAGAGAGGGAGGGTGAGAGAGGGGAGAGAGAGAGAGAGAGAGGGGGAGGGGGAGAGAGGGAGGGAAAGAGAGGGAGGGGAGAGAGGGAGGGAGAGAGAGAGATAGGAAAGAGAGAGAGAGAGGGTGAGAGAGGGAGGGAGAGAGGGAGGGAGAGAGGGAGGGAGAGAGAGAGAGAGAGAGAGAGAGAGAGGGAGGGAGGGGGAGAGGGTGAGAGATGGAGAAGTTAGGGAGCTAGAGAGGTTAGAAGAGGCAGGGTGGGAGAGCGAGAGACAGGATGGCAGACAAAGGACAGAAAGAGATGGATGGTAAGGGGTTGAAGTGGAGGAACTTCATTATGTAGATACTGGGCTGTCTGCATTACTGTTGTTAACTAGGCCATTAATATGCTTTTTACTGACTCACATCTAATAATGTATCACATCCCAATGCATTGGAATGATGTATTGTATGCAAAATACACACTTTCTGAAACATTTAACCCCTGCCTCACCGCTTAGTGTATTAGTCATATTTATTTTTTTATCTGTTATTTTACCATTTAAGGTGACTGAGACCACGTTCTCATTTGCAGCAACAACCTGGGGAATAGTTACAGGGGAGAGGAGGGGGATGAATGAGGCAATTGTAACTGGGGATTACTGGGGATTATTAGGTGACCGTGATGGTTTGAGGGCCAGATTGGGAATTTAGCCAGGACACTGGGGTTAACACCCCTACTCTTACAATAAGTGCCATGGGATCTTTAATGACCTCAGAGAGTCAGGACACCAGTTTAACTTCCCATCTGAAAGACGGCACCCTACACAGGGCAGTATCACTGCCCTGGGGTATTGGGATATTTTTTTAGACCAGAGGAAAGAGCGCCTCCTACTGGCCCTCCAACACCACTTCCAGCAGCATCTGGTCTCCCATCCAGGAACTGACCAGGACCAACCCTGCTTAGCTTCAGAAGCAAGCCAGCAGTGGTGTGCAGGGTGGTAAGCTGCTGGCAAATAATAACCACCCCCTCTCACTCTGTCTCTCTCCTGCTCCCCCTCCCCCCATTCTCTCTCCAGGGAGCTGGTGGGAAACAGTGAGAAACTCTGTAATATTGATCAGACCTGGCAGTACCCTCAGCCCATCTGTCAAAGTATGTGTGTGTGTTTTATAATATATAGTGTTTGATAGAGAGAGAAAGCAAGCAGAGGGAGAGCATCAGAGCCATGGAATTTGATGGTTGGCGTGTGGGTGGATGGATTGGGCCTTTTGAGTGTGAGTGTGTGTTTGTGTATTTTGCGGAGGAGGTTATTGTACTCTGCACTTGAAATCGTTCTACTTTGTGTGTGTGTGTCTTTTTATGTGTGTGAGAGAGACTGTAATGTCGGTTGTTATGTTTCATAGTGCTTTACTGCCACCTTTTGGCCTAAACAGAGAATAACATATCTTGCCAATTCATAGACAGTGACCCTCTCTCTCCTGTTCCAGGGGTGTGGTGTCCGCCCCCCCAGGAGGTGAACCAGGGGTTCCTGGTGGTGGTACAGAGGACTGAGTACGATGTGGGTGATGCCATCTATTACCTCTGTAAGAAGAACCACCTGCTGGATGGACCCAACCGGGTCACCTGCCAGCCCAACAGCACCTGGAGCACAGTGCCCTACTGCAGAGGTGAGTCCTAACTGATACACCCAGGGCCCACTGTGTGTGTGTGTGTGTGGGGGTGGGGGGGGGGGTGGGGGAGAGACAGAGAGAGTGTAGGTAGAATATTGACCTTTCTTCTTTATTTGTATAGAGATGAACACTTGATTCTCACAACAATTAGGACACCCTGATAACTCTCTCTCTCGCTCCCACACGAGCACGCACACACACACACACACACACACACACACACACACACACACACACACACACACACACACACACAGAGATCCATCTTTTGCATTTTCTAAGGTTACATGCCCTTGGATTAAATGGTGATATGATCTGATCTCATACCATATACAGTAGCTGCCCACTGTTTACTCAACATGGATTGAGTCTAGTCGGACCCAGAATAGTCCTAGCTATCCGGGATCCTTGGGACGTCTCTACCCCCCCATTAAAGTTTACATTTGGTTAAGGGTTAATTAAGGTATGGGTAGGGGTTAAAGTTAGGACGGCCCAAGGATCCCAGATAGCATTAACCGAAGCCGAATGCTGCGACGCCATGAGCTCCCATCTCTCTCTGCTCGCGGAGCAGGCAGCGCGCAGAATCTCCACTCCTAACTAGTCCGCCTCTCATTCATATTTGGTCTTCCGGAAGTATCCACAGCTCGGGTAAGCCAGTGTCTATGCAGAGAGTGACTTATGGGTGGAGTATGTAGTTTATTATCCAGTTTTAAATGTATGGACAGTATACCGGGCGCATCCCACATCTGTTATATTGACAAGTGTATGTCCAGACAATTAAGTTCGTGAAATAAATTACAATATGCCGGTAAAGTTTCCTACATCGCTTTTTCTGCCAGCTGTCGGGCTGCGCTCCCTACAGGGCTCGAACCCTCGACTTGTAAAATGGCTGGTTGTGGGTGCATAGACAGCAAGGGCAGTTATTACGGCAAAAATATCAACATAATTTAGACAAATACCGCGGCGTCATTTAAAATAAGTGATCAGAATATATTACATTAAATGCAGTTAGCAAACATTGTCCCAGGTTCGAGTGTCGTGTCCATTGATGCGCAGTACATCCACAGATATGAAACAGGGTTTGGCTATTCGGACCTCGGACTGCGCGCAATGGCGTCTCCCATGAACAGCGACACTTTTTTATTCCAACATAAATACAGTACAAGGATGGATAAGGGTTCAAATGGAGTAAAACAAATATGATGTCGACCCAAACCCGTTGCCAAATATTTAACGAATGTCTTATTTTGTATTAGACTATGGCAGACAAATGAAATTCTGAAATCGAAAGAAAAAATGGGCTTTACCCCCGGATAGTATGATTTCGCTGACATCATGCTCTCTTGAACCCTCCACTGCAGACTGTCGCGTTCATGCTATGTAGTATATTGGCGACTTTGTTTAGAGCCCGGTAAGCAAATTATATCAAACCAGTGAAGTCCATAATAAAAGCAAATGTAATGTAACATGTGCGTAATTTACGCATGTTGCGTTACATTTTTAAGATTGACAATCATAGCAATTAAGCATATCAGGTAATCAATGATTGTAGAACATGAGACCACACTGTAGCCTTTAAAACAAATCTCGCCTCAAGTTATTGAGATAATAGCAAGAATTGGAACCAGTTTGAATGATGATAATGTTATTGATGATGATGATGAAGATCATTGATGATGGTGACAATGTAATGGTGATGACGACGATGATGAGGTGGAAGGTGGTGGTGGGGATGTTATCTAGGTGATGGTGATGACGACGATGATGAGGTGGAAGGTGGTGGTGGGGATGTTATCTAGGTGATGGTGATGACGACGATGATGAGGTGGAAGGTGGTGGTGGGGATGTTATCTAGGTGATGGGGATGACGACGATGATGAGGTGGAAGGTGGTGGTGGGGATGTTATCTAGGTGATGGTGATGACGACGATGATGAGGTGGAAGGTGGTGGTGGGGATGTTATCTAGGTGATGGTGATCTAGGTGATGGGGATGATGATGAGGTGGAAGGTGGTGGTGGGGATGTTATCTAGGTGATGGTGATGACGACGATGATGAGGTGGAAGGTGGTGGTGGGGATGTTATCTAGGTGATGGTGATGACGACGATGATGAGGTGGAAGGTGGTGGTGGGGATGTTATCTAGGTGATGGTGATGACGACGATGATGAGGTGGAAGGTGGTGGTGGGGATGTTATCTAGGTGATGGGGATGATTGAACCTACAGTGCCTTCAGAAAGTATTCATACCCCTGGACTTTTTACACATTTTGTTGTTACAAAGTGGGATTAAGATGGTTTTAATTGTCAGTTTTCCCCCCAACAATCTACACAAAATACTCTGTAATGTCAAAGTGGAAGAAAAATTCAAACATGTGTTTTAATATATTTTTAAACAAATTAATGAAAAACAAAACACTAAAATATCTCGATTAAAAAGTATTCAACCCCCTGAGTCAAAATCACCTTTGTTAAAATCACCTTTGGCAGCGATTACAGCTGTGAGTCTTTCTGGGTAAGTCTCTAAGAGCTTCTCACACCTGGATTGTGCAACGTTTGCCCATTATTCTTTTCAAAATTCTTTTAACTCTGTCAAATTGGTTGTTGATCATTGCTAGAGAACCATTTTCAGAGCTTGCCATAGATTTTCAAGCATATTTAAGTCAACACTGTAACTCGGACACTCAGGAACATTCACTGTCTTCTTGGTAAGCAACTCCAGTGTAGATTTGGCCTTGTGTTTTAGGTTATTGTCCTGCTGAAAGGTGAATTCAATTCCTAGTGTCTGGTGGAAAGCAGACTGAACCAGGTTTTCCTCTAGTATTTTGTCTTAGTTCCATTCCGTAGCTTTTTTATCCTGAAAAACTCAGCAGTCCTTAACGATTACAAGCATACCCATAACATGATGCAGCCACCACTATGCTTGAAGATATGGAGAGTGGTACTCAGTAATGTGTGTTGTATTGGATTTGCCCCAAACAAAACACTTGGTATCCAAGACAAAAAGTGAATTTCACATTTTTTGCAGTATTACCTTAGTGCCTTGTTGCAAACAGGATTCATGTTTTGGAATATTTGTATTCTGCACAGGCTTCCTTCTTTTCACTCTGTCACTTAGGTTAGGATTGTCGAGTAGCTACAGTGTTGTTGATCCATCCTCACTTTTCCCCTATCACAGCCATTCAACCCTGTAACTGTTTTAAAGTCACTATTGGCCTCATGGTGAAATCTCCGGCAACTGAGTTAGGAAGGACGCCTGTATCTTTGTAGTGACTGGGTGTATTGATATACCATCCAAAGTGTAATTAATAACTTCACCATGCTCAAATGGATTTTTTTAACCTATTTACCAATAGATGCCCTTCTTTGCGAGGCATTGGAAAACCTCCCTGGTATTTGTGGTTGAATCTGTGTTTGAAATTCACTGCTCGACTGAGGGACCTTAGAGATAATTGGGGTACAGAGATGAGGTAATCATTCATGTTAAAAACTATTATTGCACAGAGATTGAGTCCATGCAATTTATTGTGACCTGTTAAGCAATGTTTTACTCCTGAACTTATTGAGGCTTGCCATACCAAAGTGATTGAATACTTATTGACTCAAGACATTTCAGCTTTTCATTTTTAATGAATTTGTAAAAATGTTGAAAAACACAATTCCACCTGGACATTATGGGGTATTGTGTGGTAGGCCGGTGACAAAATATCTACATTTAACCCATTTTCAATTCAGGTTTTAACACAACAAAATATGGAAAAAGTCAAAGGGTGTGAATACTTCCTGAAGGCCCTGTTTTTGAAGTAAAACAAGAATAGGAGTTTAAGAAATTCATAATAGCCTATTTAGTCTATGTGAATAGTTTGAGTCTAGGCATATTTCATTATGCACAATGAAAGAACAAGTAAGATATTCTAACAGCATGATACTAATTTAATCAACTTCCTCATTTTGCTGCTCTGATATCCTGTGAAACAGCATAAAGACACCTGGCCACCTCAGAACATCTTCCTTGTCTATGAAGCCTATAGTCATTTGATTGACAAGTACTTTTATTATTTGATTGTATTAATTCATCTCTTGTTAAGATGATAAAATATTGAATCCCCATTTGACAGATTTAGGCATGTTCCAAAATGGATTCTCAACAGAAAGGGGTTCTGACCAATGGTGGCTCAGATAACAGGAGTGTCTGCCAATCCTTGAAGAGATCGGGGACTGTGCCAGAGATCCACGAGGAACCAGTGGACTCCTTGATCTTATCCTGCCCACCAGATAACCTCCAATAATTCTCCATTATACAGGTGTACTCCAGTACAGGTGTCCAATCAAAACATTTTTAGGCCAAACGAGGAGGGGCTGGGAGAGCGCCCTGCGGGCTCAAACAACCAATCACAGTCAAGACTGGACTTCCTGGTGTGTGCGATCAACCAATCAGAGTCAAATCAGACTTTCCTGGATTATGCAACAGGCCAATCACAGACTCTGCAGCTCTCAGCTCTACCAAAGACGTGCCTCCCTCTGATTCTAAAGGGAGTAGTTTAGAAGCCAGAGCTGTTTGGTCTGGGACCAGTTGAAATGCCCTGACCTCCACTACTGTGACTGGTACGGGTCAGATGGAGGATGTGTGTGTTGAAGAGATAAAACACACGGAGGAGCCTCTCTATAGGATGGAGACAGAGGAGAGGGATGAGAGGAGAGATGGAGAGAGTGATGTTACACAACACAGGAATGGTAGTCCCATTGTCCCTGAAACGCCTCTCATCTCCGACACAGCCAAGGCAGAGAGGGATGGAGGGATAAGGGGAGAGAAAGAAAGGAAAGATAGAGAGGATGAGAGAGTGATCCCTCTTTTCCTACCCCCTAGTCGATGCCATGGTAGAAAAGAGAGACCAGGAGAGGATAGAGGAGAGAGAGCAGAGGCAGGGAAAGGAGTTTGGGGGAGAAGAGAGGAAGAGGAGGGAGAAGTATTGGATCTGAGCTTCCCTAAAAAGAGAGAGATTAAGGAGAGGAGCCTTTGGCATGAGAGCTCACTGCTTATGGAGGTAGATGAGGTAGAGGGGGATGGAGATAGGGACATTGTAGAGGAAGATGATGGTGATGACGAAGAGGATTCTATATTGAGAATGGATGGAGCTGACATTTTGGGGGGACCTCTCTTGTCTCCCTTGTTCTTCTCTACCTCCGTTTTCACCTCCCTCTCTTCCATAGACTCTGAAAGTGAAGGTCTTCTCCTGATAGATGACCAGGGTATTCCATACACACTCACCCCTGAGGGGCACAAAGTGCCCCAAATGGAACCTTCCAGGCCAGACAACCCCCCCTCAAGCCAGCCAAAGGTGCAGTCCAGCTCATTGGAGGTAGAGGATGACAGGTCGTCTCATATAACCACAGCAGGGGTCACTTACCTCAGCCGAGGTTTAGTAAAAACTCCACACACACACAAGGAAAACACATGTCCCGCTCCTGTTACATCTATGAAACCCTCACAGAAGTCAGAACTTCTAAAAAATACAGAACACTCAAAGAACCCAGAACTCTCACAGAATGCGGAACCCCCTAAGGTTCTAGATTCGGATGTGAAATCTGTTAGTGAGGCTAGTGCTGCTGTTTCCAAACTCTCTGGTTCTGCTGTACACCTCCAACCCCCTCAGCCCATCCAGATCCTTACTAACCCCTCCTCCAACACCCCCATCCTCCTCTTCCCCTCCTCTCCCCAGCTCTCCTCCATTCCCTTAACCAAGACTGATACCAACCCAGGCCTCCTGGCCTTCTCTCTCCCCTCTCCCTCACCCAGAACACTCCCAATGCCTCTACCTCTATGTTCCTTCTCCTCTCCTCCTCCACCACCTCTTCCTCCGGTCAGTCTTTCTCTACCTCCACCCCCATTGCTCTCATTGACCCCTCCACCGGTCAGCTCTCCCAAATCACTGCCTCCTCTTCATCCCCTCTTTCTCTCTCTCTCTCTTCTGGTCAGCTTGCCACATCAGTGTCATCCCTCCCGGCCAATCCCTCCCACCCAGTTATTAGAACGACACCCAACAACTCCCCTACCATCCAATCAAGAGAGAGTCCCATCGTTAACCCTCCCGCCCCCCTGACCTCCCCCTCTGTGGTCTCCTCCCCTCCCTCCAAGCAGCCCAGTGCTGGTGGCAGTTCTAAAGCAGTTCTACTCAGCTCACCTCCTCACAAACACACTGAACCAAACTGTTATGACCCCAACACCGATCATCAGTCACTATCTACTGAAGAAACCCAAATGGAATCTGTCCAAAATGGGTCATCTCCTACTAAAGACCCTCCCCTTACACACCCGCAATCCCCTTCTCTGTCCTTTGACTTCAGTTTGGAGGCATCTGACCAATCAAAAGCCCCAGAGTCAAAGCACACCTCCCTCCCATGGGACGACCATCTCTACTTCTCCTCTGCCACCGCTCCTCCCTCCCCTCCCCTTGCCCCCATCTTCCCCTCCAGCGGACCCAGGAACCTGAACCCCCTGGACCCTCTGGACCCCCTGTCCCCAGCCTCCTCTCCCTCTTCTGGGCCACGAAGGGTCCTCTACTGCCCTCTCTGCCCCAGGATCTTCTACTACCTGTCTGACCTGGAGCGTCACTCCATCACCCACTCTCAGAACAAACCCCATGTCTGCCTGCAGTGTGGCAAGGCCTTCAAACGCTCCAGCCATTTGCAGGTGAGCTTAGTTGTTCATAAATGTTTGAATTGTGGTGTGGTGATTTGGTGGGCCCATGATGACATATTGTTTTCAAATCAAATCAAATTTTACTTGTCACATGCACCGAATACAACAGGTATAACAGACCTTACAGTGAAATGCTTACTTACAAGCCCCTAACCAACAATGCAGTTTAAAAATATAATACAAAAAATAAACAAGAAATAAAATAATAATTAAATTAAAGAGCAGCAGTAAAATAAGGGGGTACCGGTACAGAGGTAACTGAGGTAATATGTAGGAAGAAAGTAAAGTGACAATGCATAGATAATAACAGAGAGTAGCAGCAATGCAAATAGTCTGGGTAGCCATTTGATTAGATGTTCAGGAGTCTTATGGCTTGGGGGTAAAAACTGTTTAGAAGCCTCTTGGACCTAGACTTGGTGCTCCAGTACCGCTTGCCATGTGGTAGTCTATGACTAGGGTGGCTGGAGTCTTTGACAATTTTTAGGGCCTTCCTCTGACACTGCCCCGTATAGAGGTCCTGGATGGCAGGAAGCTTGGCCCTAGTGATGTACTGAGCCGAACGCACTACCCTCTGTAGTGCCTTGCGGTCGGAGCAGTTTCCATACCATAGGCAGTGATGGTGCCAAATCTTTTCAGTTTCCAACAATAAGCATTGTCATGCCCTCTTCATGACTGTCTTGGTGTTTGTACCATGACAGGTTTTTTTGGTTTGTTTGTTTTTGAGTTGTACCCCTTTTTCTCCCCAATTTCATGGTATCCAATTGTTTTAGTAGCTACTATCTTGTCTCAAGACAAGGCTCGGGAGAGACGAAGGTTGAAAGTCATGCAAGTCATGCATCCTCCGATACACAACCGAGCCGATACCTCCGATACACAACCAAGCCGCACTGCTTCTTAACACAGTGCGCATCCAACCCGGAAGCCAGCCGCACCAATGTGTCGGAGGAAACACCGTGCACCTGGCAACCTTGGTTAGCGCGCACTGCGCCCGGCCCCCCACAGGAGTCGCTGGTGCGCGATGAGACAAGGATTTCCCTACCGGCCAAACCCTCCCTAACCCGGACGACGCTGGGCCAATTGTGCGTCGCCCCACGGACCTCCTGGTCGCGGCTGGTTACGACAGAGCCTGGGCGCGAACCCAGAGTCTCTGGTAGCACAGCTGGCGCTGCAGTACATGACTGCTATGTACAGCACCCTTAACCACTGCGCCACCCGGGAGGCCCCCTGTACCATGCTAGTTTGTTGGTGATGTGGACACCAAGGAACTTGATGCTCTCAAACTGCTCCACTACAGCCTGTCGATGAGAATGGGGGCGTGCTCGGTCCTCCTTTTCCTGTAGTCCACAATCATCTCCTTTGACTTGATCACGTTGAGGGAGAGGTTGTTGTCCTGGCACCACACGGCCAGGTCTCTGACCTCCTCCCTATAGGCTGTCTCGTCGTTGTTGGTGATCAGGCCTACCACTGTTGTGTCATCCTCAAACTTAATGATGGTGTTGGAGTCGTGCCTGGCCGTGCAGTCATGAGTGAACAGGGAGTACAGGAGGGGACTGAGCACGCACCCCTGAGGGGCACCTGTGTTGAGGATCATTGTGGCGGCTGTGTTGTTACCTACTTACCACCTGGGGGCGGCCCGTCAGGAAGTCCAGGATCCAGTTGCAGAGGGAGGTGTTTAGTCACAGTGTCCTTAGCATAGTGATGAGCTTTGAGGGCACTATGGTGTTGAACGCTGAGCTGTAGTCAATGAATAGCATTCTCAAATAGGTGTTCCTTTTGTCCAGGTGGGAAAGGGCAGTGTGGAGTGCAATAGAGATTGCATCTCTGTGGATCTGTTAGGGTGGTATGCAAATTGGAGTGGGTCTATGGTTTCTGGGATAATGGTGTTGATGTGAACCATGACCAGCCTTTCAAAGCACTTCATAGCTACAGATGTGAGTGCTACGGGTTGGTAGTCATTTAGGCAGGTTATCTGTTTTGATTGTGTTTGAAGTGGAACTAGGTCCGATTTCAGATTTCATCTTGTAATGACTGCTATGTAATAAGTAGGTATAAACATATCATAATATATGAACATGAATGTATAGTATTATCTAACAAACGTGACCCTTGTCCTTTGACCCTGAACAGAGACACAAGCACATTCACACGGGCGAGAGGAACTTTGTGTGCCCCATCTGCTCCAAGCGTTTCAGGGAGGCGGGCGAGCTGCAGCGCCATCAGAGGGTACACACAGGAGAGAAGCCCTACCAGTGCCCGCTGTGCCACACACGCTTCGCCGAGCGCAACACCATGCGTCGACACACTAGACGCAAACACCCTTACCACCAGGCAGCTATGGCGATGCTGTCCGAGAGAGGAGCAGGGGGAGGAGGAAGAGAAGGAGGGGATGAAGATGAGGGCACAGAAGAGTGGTATAGTTCCACTGTGTCCAACTTGGACAACTCTGACTCTGAACCAGATTCTGAGGTCACTTCCTGAGGCTGATCCTCTTGAATAAAGGAAAGGAGGAGGAGGAGAAGGAGGAGGAAAAGGAGGAGGAGGAGGAGAGCAAAGGTGGTGTAGCTTCACTGTGTTCAATTTGGACAACTCTGACACTGAAAGGGATTGAAAATTACTTTTGAATGATAAGTACCAGAACGGTACTTTCCAATGAGAACATTGGTTATATTTATTTATTAATTTCTCTTGAATGTATTTTATTTCCATTCCCTTACACGGTCTGAAAATGATCACTGATCTCATAAATCATTTCCCATCAAGGAGTCCTTCAATTTTCGTCATTTCCACAACTATAGGGCGGAAAATGTTAATGTTCATTCTAAAAAGGAGGCACTTTGACATCCTGCTATAACAATACATTTGCACTACCAAAGTACAAACAATTATGTTGTAAAAAGCGCTGTCACAATGTTTTATTGTAAAATTGTTCTTTATTACTATATTTTTTTCTTCTCTTGTGGAAGCTGTACTTACTATTGAGTGAGATTAGTAAACTTTCTTACTATTAAAGACACTGTCGTTTGCACTTTTGGAAATTGGATTTTGTGTTCAAATTTGAGAACAATTTGTCCTTTTGACATGGTTTTTACATTGTGATTTCTGCTGCCTATGCCTTCAAAACAAGGTGCCCTATTTTGTTAAATGCATAGAACAGAATTCTGACCAATTTTTTGTTGTTGCTAATTGCACCACTGATGCAATTGAAGCTTATGATAAATGCTCATCATCTTAACTTATTTCAGTTAAACCTCCCTGTGTGTGTACAGTGCCTTCAGAAAGTGTTCATACACCTTGAGTTATTTCACATTTTGTTGTGTTACAGCCTGAATAAAACAATGTATTAAAAATATTATTTTCTCATACACACAATACCCCATAATGAAAAAGTGAAAACATGTTTTGAGAAATGTTTGCAAATGTATTGAAAATGAAAAACTGTTAGGAATTTTATGAATAATGACTAAACAATGTGTACATTTAAAATAGAACTATAACTAATTACAATATCTGTTTTACTATATCTGATTAATAATGTTAGTTCCTAAGAAAGAGGTTATGTAGCATGGACAAGGGGTATTTGGAAATGATAACCATTGTGGAAGAAGGAATGTATGTGTGTGTGTCTAAAGTAAGCAAAGCGGATCCTTCACCTATGTTTGAACTGACTCAGCTATAACTGGCGATAAAATAAGACAGCGAGAGCCCCTCCAGGTTTTCCTTATCTGGAACTGTCTGCTAAGTGGTAATAAACTATGGTGAGACTTCAGGAGTAAATCCAGATATAGTGTGTCAGGTATGTGCGCTTGTGAGTTGGAATTAACTTTTGAAGCTGCTTTGTCCTGGTCGGAGAGGAGGAAGGACATTTTAAAACCTATGACGTCATACGTAATATATAAACTGATGTACATGTTGCTATGATCAGCGCTCTCGAGAATAAATGCTATTGGCTAATTTTGGCAGACTGGTCTCTGTCCATTTTAAGCAAATAAGGATCTTACAAATTCTTAGAAACAGACAGAGTGATTTAAATTGAATTGGTTAATGAACACATATAGGAATTGTTGAATTCCTTTGACAAAAACATAAATATCTAATTTACATAAGTATTCACACACCTGAGTCATTACATGTTGGAATCACCTTTAGCAGGGATTACAGCTGTAAGTCTTTCTGGGTCTCTAAGAGCTTTGCACACCTGGATTCTACATAATTTGCACATTATTATTTTTACAATTATTTAAGCTTTGTCAAGTTACTTGATACACATTTTCAAGTCTTGCCATAGACGATTTAAGTCAAAACTGGAAAGCAGACTGAACCAGGTTTTCCTCTAGGATTTTGCCTGTGCTTAACTTTATGTCCTGACTAAAAAAACTGTTATGTTTGGGGAAAATCGAACACAATACATCAGAGTACCACTCTTCATATTTTTAAGCATAGTGGTGGCTGCATCATGGTATGGGTATGCTTGTCATCGGCAAAGGCTAGGGAGTTTTTTAAGATAAAAATGAACGGAATAGAGTTAATTTCTTTGCCACATTTAAAAAATGTTTTTTAAAAATGCCTTATTGCAAACAGGATGCATCTTTGGAATATTTTTTATTCTGTACAGGCTTCCTTTTTTTCACTCTGTCATTTAGACAACCATTTCATATTATTCTGTAGGTAAATCCACAACGCTCCATTTAATATCATATGGTATGTATACATTTGTGGATGTCCATCATCCATTTAGTTTGATATGTTATGAATGAAAATTTGTATAATGTGTTATGAATTTCCAAAACGTACAATATGTTACTAATTTGCAAAACTCATGATATGTTACAAATTCGAATTTGTTGTGGTTAACGTTAGCTAGGGGGCTAATGCTAACATTAGGTAGCTGGCTAACATTAGTTAGGCTAGGGGTTAGGTTAGGGTTAGGGTTCAGTTTAGGAGTTAGGTTAAAGAGTTAGGGTTCGGGTTAGGAGAAGAGTTAGCTAACATGCTAAGTTGTTGCAAAGTAGCTAAAAAGTATTAAGTAGTTGAAAAGTTGCTAAAATGCTAAAGTTGTCCGTGATGAGATTCAACACGGAACGTTTGGGCTGCTAGACGTTCACGTTGTATGCCTACCTATCCACCCTGACCAATCACCCTCCTTTTGGTTTTGCTTTCAGTAACCTTCTGTCTTATGTAACCAAGTCTATGTCTGGTAACAGTAATGTTAATGAATTACCGTCATGTGCTTTGAAGGACTCTGTTGCTGTATATGACAAAACTGAAATGCTGAATTGTTTCAATGAGCACTTTGTATCATCTGGTAGGCTGTTTGATTCAGTGTCCTCTGTCTCTGTACAACCCTGTGTGGATGAACCAGTGAGAGCTGGTCAAACTTTTAGCTTTTTGCCATTATCAGTGCATGTGGTACATAAAGCATAAAGCCTGGTCCTGAGCTTTTGGATCCCTGCTTTTTAAATCTGGCAGCTGATTTCATAGCTGAACCAATTACATCTCTGTTCAATCTAACCATGGAATGCAATGAAATTCCAAAGATCTGGAAATCAGCATTTGTCCTACCACTTTTAAAAGGGGGAGATCCAACTCTTTTAAATAATTATAGGCCAATCTCAAAGCTGTCACCCCTGGTAAAAATACTTGAAACCCTTGTAAGTGAACAGCTAACAGCTTGTAAGTGAACAGCTAAGAGGTGTTATTTATTAACTCTATTTTATCAATGTACCAATCGGGCTTCAGGAAGAAGCATAGCACAATTACAGCAGCCATGAAGGTTTTAAATGATATCACTGAAGCCATTAACAAAAAACAGTACTGTGTCTCACTTTTTATTGATCTCTCTAAGGCTTTTGATACAGTTGATACCAAGGCAGAGATTGTCGAGTGTAGGTCTTTCGGAGCATGCAGTTGCATGGTTTGCTAACTATCTGTCTGATAGAACTCAGTGCACTCAATTTGATGGGTTTATGTCTGTTAAATTGTCTGTCTTGAATGGTGTGCCCCAAGGCTCTGTACTTGGTCCTCTCTTATTCACTATTTAAATAAATGATTTAGACAAAAATGTCCAAAATGCACAACTTCATTTTTATGCTGATGATACTGTTATTTACTGTTGTGCCTCGTCTCTTACAAAAGCTTTCCAGAACACGCAAACTGCTTTTTATACTGTTCAACATACCTTGTGTCAATTGAAGCTTATCCTCAATACTGACAAACCTAAACTAATGGTGTTTTCTAATGGAAGAAATAGACCTCTGAACCTTTCACCTATTACTACCTGTCAGGACAAGGAGATTGAGGTTGTAACCTCATATAAATATATGGAATTTTAATTGATGACGGCCTCTCTTTTAAATTGCATATTCAACAACTTACAAAAAAAAGCTGAAATTGGGATTTTATTTTAGGAATAAGGCCTGCTTTTCTTTTGAAGCCAGAAGGAGGCTAGTATCAGCTACATTTATTTCTTTACTAGACTATGGGGATATTTTATATATGAATGCTTCCGCTCAGTGTTTGAGATCAATTGACACTCTTTACCATGGCACTTTGAGATTTATTTTAAACTGCAAAACTCTTACACACCACTGCACTTTGTATACCAGGGTTGGCTGGCCTTCTCTAGTCACTCGTAGGCTCAGTCACTGGTATACTTTTATTTACAAAGCCATTTTGGGTTTACTACCTTTTTATTTGTGCATTTTTATTGTTCAGAAATGTGGTGGGTCGTCTCTTCGTTCGCTGGACTTTATCCTGCTAACTGTTCTAAATGTCCCAACGGAATTTGGTAAAAGGGCTTTTATGTACTCTGCACCATCGTCTTGGAACACCTTACAAAATACTTTTAAACTGGAAGAACTTGTCCCGATTGGTGTTTTTAAATCACTGATGAAGGATTTTGAGGCTGATTCCCTGACCTGTCAATGTTTTTAATTTGCTGTTTTGTACTCTTGTGAATTCAATGGTTTTTTACTAGATTACAATTTTTTTTGTAATGACTTGGTGCTGCCTTTCTTGGCCAGGGCGTTCTTGAAAAAGAGATTTTAATCTCAAAGCCCTTCCTGGTTAAATAAAGGTTAAATAAAACAACAAAAAAACATACCAAACGTAACATATCATACTAATTTGAGTATCCCGGATTTACATTTACTATGTTACATCTAGTCTATGAGACCACTCTGAGTAACTATAAGGTTGTTTTCAGTTTTCTCCTATCAAAGACATTAAACTCTAACTGTTTTAAAGTCACCATTGGCCTCATGGCGAAATCCCTGAGCAGTTTCCTTCCTCTCAGGCAAATGAGTTAGGAAGGATGCATGTATCCTTGTAGTGACAAGGGTGTATTAATACACCATCCAAATTGTAATTAATAACTTCACCATGCTCAAAGTATATTCAATGTCTGTGTTTTTTACCCAGACCTTTGCGAGGCATTGGAAAACCTCCCTGGTCTTTGTGGTTGAATCTGTGTTTGAAATTCACTGCTCGTCTCAGGGACCTTACAGATAATTGTATGTGTGGGTTACAGAGATGAGGTAGTCCTTCAAAAATCATGTTAAACACTATTATTGCACATAGAGTAAGTCCATGCAACTTATTACGTGACTATGCTAAGCAAATGTTTCATTCCTGAACTTATTTAGGCTTGCCTTAACAAAGGCATTGAATACTTATTGACTCAAGATATTTCAGTTTTTATTATTTTATTATTTCAGCTTTTAATATTTTATTTAAAACACAATTCCACTTTGACATTATGGGGTATTGTGTGTAGGCCAGTGACACAAAATCTAAATTTAATCGACTTTACGTTCAGGCTGTAACACAACAAAATGTGGAAAAAGTGAAAGGTTGTGAATACTTCCTGAATGCACCGTACCTACATTGTATATTACAAGATTTATACATGGTGTTCCTGGCATCCTTCTGGCATCCTTCACTAGTCTCCTTTCCTTCAGGACCAATCTTCAAATCCTGTCAGATCAGTAGTCATGGAGAAATGGAAACAAGGGCATAAAGTTAATCAAGTTAAATACAAGTTTAAAACTTGATTAACTTCATTTTGGGCCAAATGTCGATCTATTAAGATAATGAATTTTATTTTTTAATGACATTGACATCATTCACAGTGAAACCCACTCAGGTCTTTCTGTCCTGGTCTCTGTGGTAGCTGATATATGTGCTAGGTTTGTGACCTGTGGAGTTGGGATGTTTCCAGGGGCTAATTGGGTTTGTAAGGCAGGATTCAGTTTTTTTCTCCTCCTTCACACACTTTTCTGTTCCAATAAGCCTTCTTTAGGTTAATAGAACCTCTCTGACAATACATCATTAAATTGTATCTCCTATCTCTATCTCCATTACTGCTAAACAGGACCATACCGTTAATAATGACCAGAACCATAACATTACTACTGACCAGGAGGCCCATACTATTCCTACTAAACAGGAACATACCATTACTACTGGCCAGGACCATACCATTACAACTGACCAGGACCATACCATTATTACTGATTACTGAGGACCCTGACCATACCATTACTATCGACCAGGACTATTCCATCACTGCTGACCAGGACCATACCATTTCTATTGACCTGGACCATGCCATTAATACTGACCAGAACCATACCATTACTACTGACCAGGACCATACCATTAATACTAACCAGGACCATACCATTCTTCCTGACCAGGACCATACCATTACTACTGGCCAGGACCATACCATTACTACTGAACAGGACAATATCATTACTATTGACCAAAACCATTCCATTAGTACTGACTAAGACCATACCATTACTACTGACCAGGACCATACCATTACTGCTGACCCGGACCACACCAATACTGCTGACCCAGACCACACCATTACTATTAACCAGGACCATGCCACTACTACTGACCAGGACCATATACCATTACTACTGACCAGGACCATGCCACTACTACTGACCAGGACCATATACCATTACTGCTGACCAGGACCATACCATTACTGCTGACCCGGACCACACCAATACTTCTGACCCAGACCACACCATTACTATTAACCAGGACCATGCCACTACTACTGACCAGGACCATATACCATTACTACTGACCAGGACCATACCATTACTACTGACTAGAACCATACCATTTCTAATGACCAGGACCATACCATTGATAATCAAAATCAAATCAAATCAAATGTTTTTATATAGCCCTTCTTACATCAGCTGATATCTCAAAGTGCTGTACAGAAACCCAGCCTAAAACCCCAAACAGCAAGCAATGCAGGTGTAGAAGCACGGTGGCTAGGAAAAACTCCCTAGAAAGGCCAAAATCTAGGAAGAAACCTAGAGAGGAACCAGGCTATGTGGGGTGGCCAGTCCTCTTCTGGCTGTGCCGGGTGGAGATTATAACAGAACATGGCCAAGATGTTCAAATGTTCATAAATGACCAGCATGTTCAAATAATAATAATCACAGGCAGAACAGTTGAAACTGGAGCAGCAGCACGGCCAGGTGGCCTGGGGACAGCAAGGAGTCATCATGTCAGGTAGTCCTGAGGCATGGTCCTAGGGCTCAGGTCCTCCAAGAGAGAGAAAGAAAGAGTGAAAGAGAGAATTAGAGAGAGCATACTTAAATTCACACAGGACACCGGATAGGACAGGAGAAGTACTTCAGATATAACAAACTGACCCTAGCCCCCAGACACATAAACTACTGCAGCATAAATACTGGAGGCTGAGACAGGAGAGGTCAGGAGACACTGTGGCCCCATCCGAGGACACCCCCGGACAGGGCCAAACAGGAAGGATATAACCCCACCCACTTTGCCAAAGCACAGCCCCCACACCACTAGAGGGATATCTTCAACCACCAATTTACCATCCTGAGACAAGGCCGAGTATAGCCCACAAAGATCTCCGCCACGGCACAACCCAAGGGGGGGGCGCCAACCCAGACAGGAAGATCACATCAGTGACTCAACCCACTCAAGTGACGCACCCCTCCTAGGGCGACAGAGACCATACTGACAGAGACCATACTGTTACTACTGACCAGGACCATACCATTACTACTGACCAGGACCAAACGATTTGAATTGACCAGGACCATACCATTACTACTGACTAGGACCATACAATTTCTATTGACCTGGACCGTACCATTATTTCTGACCAGGATAATACCATTTCTATTGACAGAGACCATACCATTACTGCTGACCAGACATACCACGGTGTTCCTGGATATCATATGACAGTCTGACAGGCTCTGGATGTATAATGCATTGCTCTGTAGCAAGAGCTAGCAATCTCAATCCTGGAGGGTTGCAGTGTGCAGGGTTTTGATTTAGCACAGCACTAACATGTAAGTTAGAGCTTGGCTGGAACAAAAACCTTCACACAAGGAGGCCTTCAAGGCCCAAGGTTTGCCCGCCGCACTCATCTCTAGGCTGATCTCACTGATCTCCCTAACACTCTTGTGCAGGAGAAGGAAGGGAGAAAGAGGAGAGGCCAGAGGCCAGAGTCCTGTATGTGCATATGGAACCTACCATATGAATGCCATTAGTAAAAAGTTCCAGTGCTACTGGTTCAATATTAATACCAATACTGTGTTAATATAGATTATTACACTACAGCACTGTTCTCCAATCCTGTATTACTCTAGATTATTACACTACAGCACTGTTCTTCAATACTGTGTTACTCTTGATTATTACACTACAGCACTGTTCTCCAATACTGTATTACTCTAGATTATTACACTACAGCACTGTTCTCCAATCCTGTATTACTCTAGATTATTACACTACAGCACTGTTCTTCAATACTGTGTTACTCTTGATTATTACACTACAGCACTGTTCTTCAATACTGTATTACTCTAGATTATTACACTACAGCACTGTTCTCCAATACTGTATTACTCTAGATTATTACACTACAGCACTGTTCTTCAATACTGTGTTACTCTTGATTATTACACTACAGCACTGTTCCCCAATACTGTGTTACTCTAGATCATTACAGTACAGCACTGTTCCCCAATACTGTGTTACTCTAGATTATTACACTACAGCACTGTTCTCCAATACTGTATTACTATAGATTATTACACTACAGCACTGTTCCCCAATACTGTATTACTCTAGATTATTACACTACAGCACTGTTCTCCAATCCTGTGTTACTCTAGATTATTACACTACAGCACTGTTCTCCAATACTGTATAACTCTAGATTATTACACTACAGCACTGTTCTCCAACACTGTATTACTATAGATTATTACACTACAGCACTGTTCCCAATACTGTATTACTCTAGATTATTACACTACAGCACTGTTCTCCAATCCTGTGTTACTCTAGATTATTACACTACAGCACTGTTCTCCAATACTGTATAACTCTAGATTATTACACTACAGCACTGTTCTCCAATACTGTATTACTCTAGATTATTACACTACAGCACTGTTCCCCAATACTGTGTTACTCTAGATTATTACACTACAGCACTGTTCCCCAATACTGTGTTACTCTAGATTATTACACTACAGCACTGCTCTCCAATACTGTATTACTGCTAGATTATTACACTACAGCACTGTTCCCCAATACTGTGTTACTCTAGATTATTACACTACAGCACTGCTCTCCAATACTGTATAACTCTAGATTATTACACTACAGCACTGTTCTCCAATACTGTATTACTCTAGATTATTACACTACAGCACTGTTCCCCAATACTGTATTACTCTAGATTATTACACTACAGCACTGTTCTCCAATCCTGTGTTACTCTAGATTATTACACTACAGCACTGTTCTCCAATACTGTATAACTCTAGATTATTACACTACAGCACTGTTCTCCAACACTGTATTACTATAGATTATTACACTACAGCACTGTTCCCCAATACTGTATTACTCTAGATTATTACACTACAGCACTGTTCTCCAATCCTGTGTTACTCTAGATTATTACACTACAGCACTGTTCTCCAATACTGTATAACTCTAGATTATTACACTACAGCACTGTTCTCCAATACTGTATTACTCTAGATTATTACACTACAGCACTGTTCCCCAATACTGTGTTACTCTAGATTATTACACTACAGCACTGTTCCCCAATACTGTGTTACTCTAGATTATTACACTACAGCACTGTTCTCCAATACTGTATTACTGCTAGATTATTACACTACAGCACTGTTCCCCAATACTGTGTTACTCTAGATTATTACACTACAGCACTGCTCTCCAATACTGTATTACTCTAGATTATTACACTACAGCACTGTTCTCCAATACTGTATTACTCTAGATTATTACACTACAGCACTGTTCCCCAATACTGTGTTACTCTAGATTATTACACTACAGCACTGTTCCCCAATACTGTGTTACTCTAGATTATTACACTACAGCACTGCTCTCCAATACTGTATTACTGCTAGATTATTACACTACAGCACTGTTCCCAATACTGTGTTACTCTAGATTATTACACTACAGCACTGTTCTCCAATACTGTATAACTCTAGATTATTACACTACAGCACTGTTCTCCAATACTGTATTACTCTAGATTATTACACTACAGCACTGTTCCCCAATACTGTATTACTCTAGATTATTACACTACAGCACTGTTCTCCAATACTGTATTACTCTAGATTATTACACTACAGCACTGTTCTCCAATACTGTATTACTCTAGATTATTACACTACAGCACTGTTCTCCAATACTGTATTACTCTAGATTATTACACTACAGCACTGTTCCCCAATACTGTGTTACTCTAGATTATTACACTACAGCACTGTTCTCCAATACTGTATAACTCTAGATTATTACACTACAGCACTGTTCTCCAATACTGTATTACTCTAGATTATTACACTACAGCACTTTTCCTCATACTGTATTACTCTAGATTATTACACTACAGCACTGTTCCCCAATACTGTGTTACTCTAGATTATTACACTACAGCACTGTTCTCCAATACTGTATTACTCTAGATTATTACACTACAGCACTGTTCTCCAATACTGTATTACTCTAGATTATTACACTACAGCACTGTTCCCCAATACTGTGTTACTCTAGATTATTACACTACAGCACTGTTCCCCAATACTGTATTACTCTAGATTATTACACTACAGCACTGTTCTCCAATACTGTATTACTCTAGATTATTACACTACAGCACTGCTCTCCCATACTGTATTACTCTAGATTATTACACTACAGCACTGTTCTCCAATACTGTATAACTCTAGATTATTACACTACAGCACTGTTCTCCAATACTGTATTACTCTAGATTATTACACTACAGCACTGTTCCCCAATACTGTGTTACTCTAGATTATTACACTACAGCACTGTTCCCCAATACTGTGTTACTCTAGATTATTACACTACAGCACTGTTCTCCAATACTGTATTACTCTAGATTATTACACTACAGCACTGTTCCCCAATACTGTGTTACTCTAGATTATTACACTACAGCACTGTTCTCCAATACTGTATTACTCTAGATTATTACACTACAGCACTGTTCTCCAATACTGTATTACTCTAGATTATTACACTACAGCACTGTTCCCCAATACTGTATTACTCTAGATTATTACACTACAGCACTGTTATCCAATCCTGTGTTACTCTAGATTATTACACTACAGCACTGTTCTCCAATACTGTATAACTCTAGATTATTACACTACAGCACTGTTCTCCAATACTGTATTACTCTAGATTATTACACTACAGCACTGTTCCCAATACTGTGTTACTCTAGATTATTACACTACAGCACTGCTCTTCAATACTGTATTACTCTAGATTATTACACTACAGCACTGCTCTCCCATACTGTATTACTCTAGATTATTACACTACAGCACTGTTCCCAATACTGATTACTATAGATTATTACACTACAGCACTGTTCTCCAATACTGTATTACTCTAGATTATTACACTACAGCACTGCTCTCCAATACTGTATTACTCTAGATTATTACACTACAGCACTGTTCTCCAATACTGTATTACTCTAGATTATTACACTACAGCACTGTTCCCCAATACTGTATTACTCTAGATTATTACACTACAGCACTGTTCCCCAATACTGTATTACTCTAGATTATTACACTACAGCACTGTTCCCCAATACTGTATTACTCTAGATTATTACACTACAGCACTGCTCTTCAATACTGTATTACTCTAGATTATTACACTACAGCACTGCTCTCCAATACTGTATTACTGCTAGATTATTACACTACAGCACTGTTCCCCAATACTGTGTTACTCTAGATTATTACACTACAGCACTGCTCTTCAATACTGTATTACTCTAGATTATTACACTACAGCACTGCTCTCCAATACTGTATTACTGCTAGATTATTACACTACAGCACTGTTCCCCAATACTGTGTTACTCTAGATTATTACACTACAGCACTGTTCCCCAATACTGTGTTACTCTAGATTATTACACTACAGCTCTGTTCTCCAATACTGTGATACTCTAGATTATTACACTACAGCACTGTTCCCCAATACTGTGTTACTCTAGATTATTACACTACAGCACTGTTCTCCAATACTGTATAACTCTAGATTATTACACTACAGCACTGTTCTCCAATACTGTATAACTCTAGATTATTACACTACAGCACTGTTCTCCAATACTGTATTACTCTAGATTATTACACTACAGCACTGTTCCCCAATACTGTGTTACTCTAGATTATTACACTACAGCACTGCTCTCCCATACTGTATTACTCTAGATTATTACACTACAGCACTGTTCTCCAATACTGTATAACTGATAGATTATTACACTACAGCTCTGTTCTCCAATACTGTATTACTCTAGATTATTACACTACAGCACTGTTCCCCAATACTGTGTTACTCTAGATTATTACACTACAGCTCTGTTCCCCAATACTGTATTACTCTAGATTATTACACTACAGCACTGTTCCCCAATACTGTATTACTCTAGATTATTACACTACAGCACTGTTTCAATACTGTATTACTCTAGATTATTACACTACAGCACTGCTCTCCAATACTGTGTTACTCTAGATTATTACACTACAGCACTGTTCCCCAATACTGTGTTACTCTAGATTATTACACTACAGCACTGCTCTCCAATACTGTATTACTCTAGATTATTACACTACAGCACTGTTCTCCAATACTGTATTACTCTAGATTATTACACTACAGCACTGTTCTCCAATACTGTATTACTCTAGATTATTACACTACAGCACTGTTCTCCAATACTGTATTACTCTAGATTATTACACTACAGCACTGTTCCCCAATACTGTGTTACTCTAGATTATTACACTACAGCTCTGTTCCCAATACTGTATTACTCTAGATTATTACACTACAGCACTGTTCCCCAATACTGTATTACTCTAGATTATTACACTACAGCACTGTTCTTCAATACTGTATTACTCTAGATTATTACACTACAGCACTGTTCTCCAATACTCTAGATTATTACACTACAGCACTGTTCCCCAATACTGTGTTACTCTAGATTATTACACTACAGCACTGTTCCCAATACTGTGTTACTCTAGATTATTACACTACAGCACTGTTCAATACTGTATTACTCTAGATTATTACACTACAGCACTGTTCCCAATACTGTGTTACTCTAGATTATTACACTATCTAGATTATTACACTACAGCACTGTTCTCCAATACTGTGTTACTCTAGATTATTACACTACAGCACTGTTCTCCAATACTGTTACTCTAGATTATTACACTACAGCACTGTTCTCCAATACTGTATTACTCTAGATTATTACACTACAGCACTGTTCCCCAATACTGTGTTACTCTAGATTATTTACAGCACAGCAATACTGTTACTCTAGATTATTACACTACAGCACTGTTCCCCAATACTGTGTTACTCTAGATTATTACACTACAGCACTGTTCTCCAATACTGTATTACTCTAGATTATTACACTACAGCACTGTTCCCAATACTGTGTTACTCTAGATTATTACACTACAGCACTGTTCTCCAATACTGTATTACTCTAGATTATTACACTACAGCACTGTTCTCCAATACTGTATTACTCTAGATTATTACACTACAGCACTGTTCCCAATACTGTATTACTCTAGATTATTACACTACAGCACTGTTCTCCAATACTGTATTACTCTAGATTATTACACTACAGCACTGTTCTCCAATACTGTGTTACTCTAGATTATTACACTACAGCACTGTTCCCCAATACTGTGTTACTCTAGATTATTACACTACAGCACTGTTCTCCAATACTGTGTTACTCTAGATTATTACACTACAGCACTGTTCCCAATACTGTGTTACTCTAGATTATTACACTACAGCACTGTTCTCCAATACTGTATAACTCTAGATTATTACACTACAGCACTGTTCTCCAATACTGTATTACTCTAGATTATTACACTACAGCACTGTTCCCCAATACTGTATTACTCTAGATTATTACACTACAGCACTGTTCTCCAATCCTGTGTTACTCTAGATTATTACACTACAGCACTGTTCTCCAATACTGTATTACTCTAGATTATTACACTACAGCACTGTTCTCCAATACTGTATTACTCTAGATTATTACACTACAGCACTGTTCCCCAATACTGTGTTACTCTAGATTATTACACTACAGCACTGCTCTTCAATACTGTATTACTCTAGATTATTACACTACAGCACTGCTCTCCCATACTGTATTACTCTAGATTATTACACTACAGCACTGTTCTCCAATACTGTATAACTGATAGATTATTACACTACAGCTCTGTTCTCCAATACTGTATTACTCTAGATTATTACACTACAGCACTGTTCCCCAATACTGTGTTACTCTAGATTATTACACTACAGCTCTGTTCCCCAATACTGTATTACTCTAGATTATTACAGCACAATACAGCACTGATTATTTACAGCACTGTTCCCAATACTGTGTTAATCTAGATTATTACACTACAGCACTGCTCTTCAATACTGTATTAATCTAGATTATTACACTACAGCACTGTTCTCCAATACTGTGTTACTCTAGATTATTACACTACAGCACTGTTCTCCAATACTGTGTTACTCTAGATTATTACACTACAGCACTGTTCTCCAATACTGTGTTACTCTAGATTATTACACTACAGCACTGTTCTCCAATACTGTATTACTCTAGATTATTACACTACAGCACTGTTCCCCAATACTGTATTACTCTAGATTATTACACTACAGCACTGTTCTCCAATACTGTGTTACTCTAGATTATTACACTACAGCACTGCTGTATTACTGATTATTACACTACAGCACTGTTCCCCAATACTGTATTACTCTAGATTATTACACTACAGCACTGTTCCCCAATACTGTGTTACTCTAGATTATTACACTACAGCACTGTTCTCCAATACTGTGTTACTCTAGATTATTACACTACAGCACTGTTCCCCAATACTGTGTTACTCTAGATTATTACACTACAGCACTGTTCTCCAATACTGTATTACTCTAGATTATTACACTACAGCACTGTTCCCCAATACTGTATTACTCTAGATTATTACACTACAGCACTGTTCTCCAATCATGTGTTACTCTAGATTATTACACTACAGCACTGTTCTCCAATACTGTATAACTCTAGATTATTACACTACAGCACTGTTCTCCAATACTGTATTACTCTAGATTATTACACTACAGCGCTGTTCCCCAATACTGTGTTACTCTAGATTATTACACTACAGCACTGTTCTCCAATACTGTATTACTGCTAGATTATTACACTACAGCACTGTTCCCCAATACTGTATTACTCTAGATTATTACACTACAGCACTGTTCCCCAATACTGTATTACTCTAGATTATTACACTACAGCACTGTTCCCAATACTGTGTTACTCTAGATTATTACACTACAGCACTGTTCTCCAATACTGTATTACTCTAGATTATTACACTACAGCACTGTTCCCAATACTGTGTTACTCTAGATTATTACACTACAGCACTGTTCTCCAATACTGTTACTCTAGATTATTACACTACAGCACTGTTCCCCAATACTGTATTACTCTAGATTATTACACTACAGCACTGTTCCCCAATACTGTATTACTCTAGATTATTACACTACAGCACTGTTCTTCAATACTGTATTACTCTAGATTATTACACTACAGCACTGCACTGTATTCTCCAATACTACAGCACTGTTCTCCAATACTGTGTTACTCTAGATTATTACACTACAGCACTGTTCTCCAATACTGTATTACTCTAGATTATTACACTACAGCACTGTTCCCCAATACTGTGTTACTCTAGATTATTACACTACAGTTACTCAGCACTGCTCTGTTCTCCAATACTGTGTTACTCTAGATTATTACACTACAGCACTGTTCCCAATACTGTGTTACTCTAGATTATTACACTACAGCACTGTTCTCCAATACTGTATTACTCTAGATTATTACACTACAGCACTGTTCTCCAATACTGTATTACTCTAGATTATTACACTACAGCACTGTTCCCCAATACTGTATTACTCTAGATTATTACACTACAGCACTGTTCTCCAATACTGTGTTACTCTAGATTATTACACTACAGCACTGTTCTCCAATACTGTATTACTCTAGATTATTACACTACAGCACTGTTCTCCAATACTGTATTACTCTAGATTATTACACTACAGCACTGTTCCCCAATACTGTGTTACTCTAGATTATTACACTACAGCACTGCTCTTCAATACTGTATTACTCTAGATTATTACACTACAGCACTGCTCTCCAATACTGTATTACTCTAGATTATTTACAGCACTGTTCTCCAATACTGTATAACTGATAGATTATTACACTACAGCTCTGTTCTCCAATACTGTATTACTCTAGATTATTACACTACAGCACTGTTCCCCAATACTGTGTTACTCTAGATTATTACACTACAGCTCTGTTCCCCAATACTGTATTACTCTAGATTATTACACTACACCACTGTTCCCCAATACTGTGTTACTCTAGATTATTACACTACAGCACTGTTCTCCAATACTGTGTAAATCTAGATTATTACACTACAGCACTGCTCTTCAATACTGTATTACTCTAGATTATTACACTACAGCACTGTTCTCCAATACTGTGTTACTCTAGATTATTACACTAGAGTGCTGTTCTCCAATACTGTGTTACTGCTAGATTATTACACTACAGCACTGTTCTCCAATACTGTATTACTCTAGATTATTACACTACAGCACTGTTCTCCAATACTGTATTACTCTAGATTATTACACTACAGCACTGTTCCCCAATACTGTGTTACTCTAGATTATTACACTACAGCACTGTTCTCCAATACTGTATTACTCTAGATTATTACACTACAGCACTGTTCCCCAATACTGTGTTACTCTAGATTATTACACTACAGCACTGTTCCCCAATACTGTGTTACTCTAGATTATTACACTACAGCACTGTTCTCCAATACTGTATTACTCTAGATTATTACACTACAGCACTGTTCCCCAATACTGTATTACTCTAGATTATTACACTACAGCACTGTTCTCCAATACTGTGTTACTCTAGATTATTACACTACAGCACTGTTCTCCAATACTGTATAACTCTAGATTATTACACTACAGCACTGTTCTCCAATACTGTATTACTCTAGATTATTACACTACAGCACTGTTCCCCAATACTGTATTACTCTAGATTATTACACTACAGCACTGTTCTCCAATACTGTATTACTGCTAGATTATTACACTACAGCACTGTTCCCCAATACTGTATTACTAGATTATTACACTACAGCACTGTTCCCAATACTGTATTACTCTAGATTATTACACTACAGCACTGTTCCCAATACTGTGTTACTCTAGATTATTACACTACAGCACTGTTCTCCAATACTGTATTACTCTAGATTATTACACTACAGCACTGTTCTCCAATACTGTATTACTCTAGATTATTACACTACAGCACTGTTCTCCAATACTGTATTACTCTAGATTATTACACTACAGCACTGTTCCCCAATACTGTATTACTCTAGATTATTACACTACAGCACTGTTCCCAATACTGTATTACTCTAGATTATTACACTACAGCACTGCTCTTCAATACTGTATTACTCTAGATTATTACACTACAGCACTGCTCTCCAATACTGTATTACTCTAGATTATTACACTACAGCACTGTTCCCCAATACTGTGTTACTCTAGATTATTACACTACAGCACTGTTCTCCAATACTGTATTACTCTAGATTATTACACTACAGCACTGTTCCCAATACTGTATTACTCTAGATTATTACACTACAGCACTGTTCTCCAATACTGTGTTACTCTAGATTATTACACTACAGCACTGTTCTCCAATACTGTATTACTCTAGATTATTACACTACAGCACTGTTCCCAATACTGTATTACTCTAGATTATTACACTACAGCACTGTTCTCCAATACTGTATTACTCTAGATTATTACACTACAGCACTGTTCTCCAATACTGTATTACTCTAGATTATTACACTACAGCACTGTTCCCAATACTGTATTACTCTAGATTATTACACTACAGCACTGTTCTCCAATACTGTATTACTCTAGATTATTACACTACAGCACTGTTCTCCAATACTGTATTACTCTAGATTATTACACTACAGCACTGTTCTCCAATACTGTATTACTCTAGATTATTACACTACAGCACTGTTCCCCAATACTGTGTTACTCTAGATTATTACACTACAGCACTGCTCTTCAATACTGTATTACTCTAGATTATTACACTACAGCACTGTTCCCCAATACTGTGTTACTCTAGATTATTACACTACAGCACTGTTCTCCAATACTGTATCTAGATTATTACACTACAGCACTGTTCTCCAATACTGTATTACTCTAGATTATTACACTACAGCACTGTTCCCAATACTGTGTTACTCTAGATTATTACACTACAGCACTGTTCCCCAATACTGTATTACTCTAGATTATTACACTACAGCACTGTTCTCCAATACTGTGTTACTCTAGATTATTACACTACAGCACTGTTCTCCAATACTGTGTTACTCTAGATTATTACACTACAGCACTGCTCTTCAATACTGTATTACTCTAGATTATTACACTACAGCACTGTTCTCCAATACTGTGTTACTCTAGATTATTACACTACAGCACTGTTCTCCAATACTGTGTTAATCTAGATTATTACACTACAGCACTGTTCTCCAATACTGTATTACTCTAGATTATTACACTACAGCACTGTTCTCCAATACTGTATTACTCTAGATTATTACACTACAGCACTGTTCCCCAATACTGTGTTACTCTAGATTATTACACTACAGCACTGTTCTCCAATACTGTATTACTCTAGATTATTACACTACAGCACTGTTCTCCAATACTGTATTACTCTAGATTATTACACTACAGCACTGTTCTCCAATACTGTATTACTCTAGATTATTACACTACAGCACTGTTCTCCAATACTGTATTACTCTAGATTATTACACTACAGCACTGTTCCCCAATACTGTGTTACTCTAGATTATTACACTACAGCACTGTTCTCCAATACTGTATTACTCTAGATTATTACACTACAGCACTGTTCTCCAATACTGTATTACTCTAGATTATTACACTACAGCACTGTTCTCCAATACTGTATTACTCTAGATTATTACACTACAGCACTGTTCTCCAATACTGTATTACTCTAGATTATTACACTACAGCACTGTTCTCCAATACTGTGTTACTCTAGATTATTACACTACAGCACTGTTCCCCAATACTGTATTACTCTAGATTATTACACTACAGCACTGTTCCCAATACTGTGTTACTCTAGATTATTACACTACAGCACTGTTCTCCAATACTGTGTTACTCTAGATTATTACACTACAGCACTGTTCTCTTCAATACTGTATTACTCTAGATTATTACACTACAGCACTGTTCTCCAATACTGTGTTACTCTAGATTATTACACTACAGCACTGTTCTCCAATACTGTGTTACTCTAGATTATTACACTACAGCACTGTTCTCCAATACTGTGTTACTCTAGATTATTACACTACAGCACTGTTCTCCAATACTGTATTACTCTAGATTATTACACTACAGCACTGTTCCCCAATACTGTATTACTCTAGATTATTACACTACAGCACTGTTTCTCCAATACTGTGTTACTCTAGATTATTACACTACAGCACTGTTCCCAATACTGTGTTACTCTAGATTATTACACTACAGCACTGTTCCCCAATACTGTGTTACTCTAGATTATTACACTACAGCACTGTTCTCCAATACTGTATTACTCTAGATTATTACACTACAGCACTGTTCTCCAATACTGTGTTACTCTAGATTATTACACTACAGCACTGTTCTCCAATACTGTATTACTCTAGATTATTACACTACAGCACTGTTCCCCAATACTGTATTACTCTAGATTATTACACTACAGCACTGTTCTCCAATACTGTATTACTCTAGATTATTACACTACAGCACTGTTCTCCAATACTGTGTTACTCTAGATTATTACACTACAGCACTGTTCTCCAATACTGTATTACTCTAGATTATTACACTACAGCACTGTTCTCCAATACTGTATTACTCTAGATTATTACACTACAGCACTGTTCTCCAATACTGTAGCTAGATTATTACACTACAGCACTGTTCCCAATACTGTATTACTCTAGATTATTACACTACAGCACTGTTCCCAATACTGTGTTACTCTAGATTATTACACTACAGCACTGTTCCCAATACTGTGTTACTCTAGATTATTACACTACAGCACTGTTCTCCAATACTGTGTTACTCTAGATTATTACACTACAGCACTGTTCCCCAATACTGTGTTACTCTAGATTATTACACTACAGCACTGTTCTCCAATACTGTATTACTCTAGATTATTACACTACAGCACTGTTCCCCAATACTGTATTACTCTAGATTATTACACTACAGCACTGTTCCCCAATACTGTATTACTCTAGATTATTACACTACAGCACTGCTCTTCAATACTGTATTACTGCTAGATTATTACACTACAGCACTGTTCTCCAATACTGTATTACTCTAGATTATTACACTACAGCACTGTTCTCCAATACTGTATTACTCTAGATTATTACACTACAGCACTGTTCTCCAATACTGTATTACTCTAGATTATTACACTACAGCACTGTTCCCCAATACTGTATTACTCTAGATTATTACACTACAGCACTGTTCCCCAATACTGTGTTACTCTAGATTATTACACTACAGCTCTGTTCTCCAATACTGTGATACTCTAGATTATTACACTACAGCACTGTTCCCCAATACTGTGTTACTCTAGATTATTACACTACAGCACTGCTCTCCAATACTGTATAACTCTAGATTATTACACTACAGCACTGTTCTCCAATACTGTATTACTCTAGATTATTACACTACAGCACTGTTCCCCAATACTGTATTACTCTAGATTATTACACTACAGCACTGTTCTCCAATCCTGTGTTACTCTAGATTATTACACTACAGCACTGTTCTCCAATACTGTATAACTCTAGATTATTACACTACAGCACTGTTCTCCAATACTGTATTACTCTAGATTATTACACTACAGCACTGTTCCCCAATACTGTGTTACTCTAGATTATTACACTACAGCACTGCTCTTCAATACTGTATTACTCTAGATTATTACACTACAGCACTGCTCTCCCATACTGTATTACTCTAGATTATTACACTACAGCACTGTTCTCCAATACTGTATAACTGATAGATTATTACACTACAGCTCTGTTCTCCAATACTGTATTACTCTAGATTATTACACTACAGCACTGTTCCGCAATACTGTGTTACTCTAGATTATTACACTACAGCTCTGTTCCCCAATACTGTATTACTCTAGATTATTACACTACACCACTGTTCCCCAATACTGTGTTACTCTAGATTATTACACTACAGCACTGTTCTCCAATACTGTGTAAATCTAGATTATTACACTACAGCACTGCTCTTCAATACTGTATTACTCTAGATTATTACACTACAGCACTGTTCTCCAATACTGTGTTACTCTAGATTATTACACTACAGCACTGTTCTCCAATACTGTGTTACTCTAGATTATTACACTACAGCACTGTTCTCCAATACTGTGTTACTCTAGATTATTACACTACAGCACTGTTCTCCAATACTGTATTACTCTAGATTATTACACTACAGCACTGTTCTCCAATACTGTGTTACTCTAGATTATTACACTACAGCACTGTTCTCCAATACTGTATTACTGCTAGATTATTACACTACAGCACTGTTCCCCAATACTGTATTACTCTAGATTATTACACTACAGCACTGTTCCCCAATACTGTGTTACTCTAGATTATTACACTACAGCACTGTTCCCCAATACTGTGTTACTCTAGATTATTACACTACAGCACTGTTCTCCAATACTGTATTACTCTAGATTATTACACTACAGCACTGTTCCCAATACTGTGTTACTCTAGATTATTACACTACAGCACTGTTCTCCAATACTGTATTACTCTAGATTATTACACTACAGCACTGTTCCCAATACTGTATTACTCTAGATTATTACACTACAGCACTGTTCCCCAATACTGTGTTACTCTAGATTATTACACTACAGCACTGCTCTCCAATACTGTATAACTCTAGATTATTACACTACAGCACTGTTCTCCAATACTGTATTACTCTAGATTATTACACTACAGCACTGTTCCCCAATACTGTATTACTCTAGATTATTACACTACAGCACTGTTCTCCAATACTGTATTACTCTAGATTATTACACTACAGCACTGTTCCCAATACTGTATTACTCTAGATTATTACACTACAGCACTGTTCCCAATACTGTGTTACTCTAGATTATTACACTACAGCACTGTTCCCAATACTGTGTTACTCTAGATTATTACACTACAGCACTGTTCTCCAATACTGTATTACTCTAGATTATTACACTACAGCACTGTTCCCAATACTGTGTTACTCTAGATTATTACACTACAGCACTGTTCTCCAATACTGTATTACTCTAGATTATTACACTACAGCACTGTTCCCCAATACTGTATTACTCTAGATTATTACACTACAGCACTGTTCCCAATACTGTATTACTCTAGATTATTACACTACAGCACTGCTCTTCAATACTGTATTACTCTAGATTATTACACTACAGCACTGCTCTCCCATACTGTATTACTCTAGATTATTACACTACAGCACTGTTCTCCAATACTGTATAACTCTAGATTATTACACTACAGCACTGTTCTCCAATACTGTATTACTCTAGATTATTACACTACAGCACTGTTCTCCAATACTGTGTTAATCTAGATTATTACACTACAGCACTGTTCTCCAATACTGTATTACTCTAGATTATTACACTACAGCACTGTTCCCCAATACTGTATTACTCTAGATTATTACACTACAGCACTGTTCTCCAATACTGTATTACCCGCTAGATTATTACACTACAGCACTGTTCTCCAATACTGTATTACTGCTAGATTATTACACTACAGCACTGTTCTCCAATACTGTATTACTCTAGATTATTACACTACAGCACTGTTCTCCAATACTGTGTTACTGCTAGATTATTACACTACAGCACTGTTCTCCAATACTGTTTTACTCTATATTATTACACTACAGCACTGTTCTCCAATACTGTGTTACTCTATATTATTACACTACAGCACTGTTCTCCAATACTGTGTTACTCTAGATTATTACACTACAGCACTGTTCTCAAATACTGTATTACTCTAGATTATTACACTACAGTACTGTTCTCCAATACTGTGTTACTCTAGATTATTACACTACAGCACTGTTCCCAATACTGTATTACTCTAGATTATTACACTACAGCACTGTTCCCCAATACTGTGTTACTCTAGATTATTACACTACAGCACTGTTCTCCAATACTGTATTACTCTAGATTATTACACTACAGCACTGTTCCCCAATACTGTGTTACTCTAGATTATTACACTACAGCACTGTTCTCCAATACTGTGTTACTCTAGATTATTACACTACAGCACTGCTCTTCAATACTGTATTACTCTAGATTATTACACTACAGCACTGTTCCCCAATACTGTGTTACTCTAGATTATTACACTACAGCACTGTTCTCCAATACTGTGTTACTCTAGATTATTACACTACAGCACTGTTCTCCAATACTGTGTTACTCTAGATTATTACACTACAGCACTGTTCTCCAATACTGTATTACTCTAGATTATTACACTACAGCACTGTTCTCCAATACTGTATTACTCTAGATTATTACACTACAGCACTGTTCCCCAATACTGTATTACTCTAGATTATTACACTACAGCACTGTTCTCCAATACTGTGTTACTCTAGATTATTACACTACAGCACTGTTCTCCAATACTGTGTTACTCTAGATTATTACACTACAGCACTGTTCTCCAATACTGTGTTACTCTAGATTATTACACTACAGCACTGTTCCCAATACTGTGTTACTCTAGATTATTACACTACAGCACTGTTCTCCAATACTGTATTACTCTAGATTATTACACTACAGCACTGTTCCCAATACTGTATTACTCTAGATTATTACACTACAGCACTGTTCTCCAATACTGTATTACTCTAGATTATTACACTACAGCACTGTTCTCCAATACTGTGTTAATCTAGATTATTACACTACAGCACTGTTCTCCAATACTGTATTACTCTAGATTATTACACTACAGCACTGTTCTCCAATACTGTGTTACTCTAGATTATTACACTACAGCACTGTTCTCCAATACTGTATTACTCTAGATTATTACACTACAGCACTGTTCCCCAATACTGTATTACTCTAGATTATTACACTACAGCACTGTTCCCAATACTGTATTACTCTAGATTATTACACTACAGCACTGTTCTCCAATACTGTGTTACTCTATATTATTACACTACAGCACTGTTCTCCAATACTGTGTTACTCTAGATTATTACACTACAGCACTGTTCTCCAATACTGTATTACTCTAGATTATTACACTACAGCACTGTTCTCCAATACTGTATTACTCTAGATTATTACACTACAGCACTGTTCCCCAATACTGTATTACTCTAGATTATTACACTACAGCACTGTTCCCCAATACTGTATTACCCGCTAGATTATTACACTACAGCACTGTTCTCCAATACTGTATTACTGCTAGATTATTACACTACAGCACTGTTCTCCAATACTGTATTACTCTAGATTATTACACTACAGCACTGTTCTCCAATACTGTGTTACTCTAGATTATTACACTACAGCACTGTTCTCCAATACTGTGTATTACTCTAGATTATTACACTACAGCACTGTTCCCCAATACTGTATTACTCTAGATTATTACACTACAGCACTGTTCCCAATACTGTGTTACTCTAGATTATTACACTACAGCACTGTTCTCCAATACTGTATTACTCTAGATTATTACACTACAGCACTGTTCTCCAATACTGTGTTACTCTAGATTATTACACTACAGCACTGTTCTCCAATACTGTATTACTCTAGATTATTACACTACAGCACTGTTCTCCAATACTGTATTACTCTAGATTATTACACTACAGCACTGTTCTCCAATACTGTATTACTCTAGATTATTACACTACAGCACTGTTCTCCAATACTGTGTTACTCTAGATTATTACACTACAGCACTGTTCTCCAATACTGTATTACTCTAGATTATTACACTACAGCACTGTTCTCCAATACTGTATTACTCTAGATTATTACACTACAGCACTGTTCTCCAATACTGTGTTACTCTAGATTATTACACTACAGCACTGCTCTTCAATACTGTATTACTCTAGATTATTACACTACAGCACTGCTCTCCAATACTGTATTACTCTAGATTATTACACTACAGCACTGTTCTCCAATACTGTATTACTCTAGATTATTACACTACAGCACTGTTCTCCAATACTGTATTACTCTAGATTATTACACTACAGCACTGTTCCCCAATACTGTGTTACTCTAGATTATTACACTACAGCACTGTTCCCCAATACTGTATTACTCTAGATTATTACACTACAGCACTGTTCCCCAATACTGTATTACTCTAGATTATTACACTACAGCACTGTTCTCAATACTGTATTACTCTAGATTATTACACTACAGCACTGTTCTTCAATACTGTATTACTCTAGATTATTACACTACAGGACTGTTCCCCAATACTGTGTTACTCTAGATTATTACACTACAGCACTGTTCCCCAATACTGTGTTACTCTAGATTATTACACTACAGCACTGTTCTCCAATACTGTATAACTCTAGATTATTACACTACAGCACTGTTCTCCAATACTGTATTACTCTAGATTATTACACTACAGCACTGTTCTCCAATACTGTGTTACTCTAGATTATTACACTACAGCACTGTTCTCCAATACTGTATTACTCTAGATTATTACACTACAGCACTGTTCCCCAATACTGTATTACTCTAGATTATTACACTACAGCACTGTTCTCCAATACTGTATTACTCTAGATTATTACACTACAGCACTGTTCCCAATACTGTGTTACTCTAGATTATTACACTACAGCACTGTTCTCCAATACTGTATTACTCTAGATTATTACACTACAGCACTGTTCCCAATACTGTGTTACTCTAGATTATTACACTACAGCACTGTTCTCCAATACTGTATTACTCTAGATTATTACACTACAGCACTGTTCCCCAATACTAGATTATTACACTACAGCACTGTTCTCCAATACTGTGTTACTCTAGATTATTACACTACAGCACTGCAATACTGTATTACTCTAGATTATTACACTACAGCACTGTTCTCCAATACTGTATTACTCTAGATTATTACACTACAGCACTGTTCCCCAATACTGTGTTACTCTAGATTATTACACTACAGCACTGTTCTCCAATACTGTATTACTCTAGATTATTACACTACAGCACTGTTCCCAATACTGTATTACTCTAGATTATTACACTACAGCACTGTTCCCAATACTGTATTACTCTAGATTATTACACTACAGCACTGTTCCCCAATACTGTGTTACTCTAGATTATTACACTACAGCACTGTTCTCCAATACTGTATTACTCTAGATTATTACACTACAGCACTGTTCCCCAATACTGTGTTACTCTAGATTATTACACTACAGCACTGTTCTCCAATACTGTATTACTCTAGATTATTACACTACAGCACTGTTCCCCAATACTGTATTACTCTAGATTATTACACTACAGCACTGTTCCCAATACTGTATTACTCTAGATTATTACACTACAGCTCTGTTCTCCAATACTGTATTACTCTAGATTATTACACTACAGCACTGTTCCCCAATACTGTATTACTCTAGATTATTACACTACAGCACTGTTCTCCAATACTGTATAACTGATAGATTATTACACTACAGCTCTGTTCTCCAATACTGTATTACTCTAGATTATTACACTACAGCACTGTTCTCCAATACTGTGTTACTCTAGATTATTACACTACAGCACTGTTCCCAATACTGTATTACTCTAGATTATTACACTACAGCACTGTTCTCCAATACTGTGTTACTCTAGATTATTACACTACAGCACTGTTCTCCAATACTGTGTTACTCTAGATTATTACACTACAGCACTGTTCTCAATACTGTATTACTCTAGATTATTACACTACAGCACTGTTCTCCAATACTGTGTTACTCTAGATTATTACACTACAGCACTGTTCTCCAATACTGTGTTACTCTAGATTATTACACTACAGCACTGTTCTCCAATACTGTGTTACTCTAGATTATTACACTACAGCACTGTTCTCCAATACTGTATTACTCTAGATTATTACACTACAGCACTGTTCCCCAATACTGTGTTACTCTAGATTATTACACTACAGCACTGTTCTCCAATACTGTATTACTCTAGATTATTACACTACAGCACTGTTCCCAATACTGTATTACTCTAGATTATTACACTACAGCACTGTTCCCAATACTGTATTACTCTAGATTATTACACTACAGCACTGTTCCCAATACTGTGTTACTCTAGATTATTACACTACAGCACTGTTCTCCAATACTGTATTACTCTAGATTATTACACTACAGCACTGTTCCCAATACTGTATTACTCTAGATTATTACACTACAGCACTGTTCTCCAATACTGTATTACTCTAGATTATTACACTACAGCACTGTTCCCCAATACTGTATTACTCTAGATTATTACACTACAGCACTGTTCTCCAATCATGTGTTACTCTAGATTATTACACTACAGCACTGTTCTCCAATACTGTATAACTCTAGATTATTACACTACAGCACTGTTCTCCAATACTGTATTACTCTAGATTATTACACTACAGCGCTGTTCCCCAATACTGTGTTACTCTAGATTATTACACTACAGCACTGTTCTCCAATACTGTATTACTGCTAGATTATTACACTACAGCACTGTTCCCCAATACTGTATTACTCTAGATTATTACACTACAGCACTGTTCCCCAATACTGTGTTACTCTAGATTATTACACTACAGCACTGTTCCCCAATACTGTGTTACTCTAGATTATTACACTACAGCACTGTTCTCCAATACTGTATTACTCTAGATTATTACACTACAGCACTGTTCCCCAATAGTTACTCTAGATTATTACACTACAGCACTGTTCTCCAATACTGTATTACTCTAGATTATTACACTACAGCACTGCTCTCCAATACTGTATAACTCTAGATTATTACACTACAGCACTGTTCCCCAATACTGTATTACTCTAGATTATTACACTACAGCACTGTTCCCCAATACTGTATTACTCTAGATTATTACACTACAGCACTGTTCTCCAATACTGTATTACTCTAGATTATTACACTACAGCACTGTTCCCAATACTGTATTACTCTAGATTATTACACTACAGCACTGTTCTCAATACTGTATTACTCTAGATTATTACACTACAGCACTGTTCTCCAATACTGTATTACTCTAGATTATTACACTACAGCACTGTTCCCCAATACTGTATTACTCTAGATTATTACACTACACCACTGTTCCCCAATACTGTGTTACTCTAGATTATTACACTACAGCACTGTTCTCCAATACTGTGTTACTCTAGATTATTACACTACAGCACTGTTCCCCAATACTGTGTTACTCTAGATTATTACACTACAGCACTGCTCTTCAATACTGTATTACTCTAGATTATTACACTACAGCACTGTTCTCCAATACTGTATTACTCTAGATTATTACACTACAGCACTGTTCCCCAATACTGTATTACTCTAGATTATTACACTACAGCACTGTTCTCCAATACTGTATTACTCTAGATTATTACACTACAGCACTGTTCTCCAATACTGTATTACTCTAGATTATTACACTACAGCACTGTTCTCCAATACTGTATTACTCTAGATTATTACACTACAGCACTGTTCCCCAATACTGTATTACTCTAGATTATTACACTACAGCACTGTTCTCCAATACTGTATTACTCTAGATTATTACACTACAGCACTGCTCTCCAATACTGTATTACTCTAGATTATTACACTACAGCTCTGTTCTCCAATACTGTATTACTCTAGATTATTACACTACAGCACTGTTCCCCAATACTGTGTTACTCTAGATTATTACACTACAGCTCTGTTCCCCAATACTGTATTACTCTAGATTATTACACTACAGCACTGTTCCCCAATACTGTATTACTCTAGATTATTACACTACAGCACTGCTCTTCAATACTGTATTACTCTAGATTATTACACTACAGCACTGTTCTCCAATACTGTGTTACTCTAGATTATTACACTACAGCACTGTTCCCCAATACTGTGTTACTCTAGATTATTACACTACAGCACTGTTCTCCAATACTGTATTACTCTAGATTATTACACTACAGCACTGTTCTCCAATACTGTATTACTCTAGATTATTACACTACAGCACTGTTCTCCAATACTGTATTACTCTAGATTATTACACTACAGCACTGTTCTCCAATACTGTATTACTCTAGATTATTACACTACAGCACTGTTCCCAATACTGTGTTACTCTAGATTATTACACTACAGCACTGTTCCCCAATACTGTATTACTCTAGATTATTACACTACAGCACTGTTCCCCAATACTGTATTACTCTAGATTATTACACTACAGCACTGCTCTTCAATACTGTATTACTCTAGATTATTACACTACAGCACTGCTCTCCAATACTGTGTTACTCTAGATTATTACACTACAGCACTGTTCCCCAATACTGTGTTACTCTAGATTATTACACTACAGCACTGTTCCCCAATACTGTGTTAATCTAGATTATTACACTACAGCACTGCTCTTCAATACTGTATTACTCTAGATTATTACACTACAGCACTGTTCCCCAATACTGTGTTACTCTAGATTATTACACTACAGCACTGTTCTCCAATACTGTTACTCTAGATTATTACACTACAGCACTGTTCTTCAATACTGTATTACTCTAGATTATTACACTACAGCACTGTTCTCCAATACTGTGTTACTCTAGATTATTACACTACAGCACTGTTCTCCAATACTGTGTTACTCTAGATTATTACACTACAGCACTGTTCTCCAATACTGTATTACTCTAGATTATTACACTACAGCACTGTTCCCCAATACTGTGTTACTCTAGATTATTACACTACAGCACTGTTCTCCAATACTGTAGATTATTACACTACAGCACTGTTCCCCAATACTGTGTTACTCTAGATTATTACACTACAGCACTGTTCCCCAATACTGTGTTACTCTAGATTATTACACTACAGCACTGTTCCCCAATACTGTATTACTCTAGATTATTACACTACAGCACTGTTCCCCAATACTGTATTACTCTAGATTATTACACTACAGCACTGTTCTCCAATACTGTATTACTCTAGATTATTACACTACAGCACTGTTCTCCAATACTGTGTTACTCTAGATTATTACACTACAGCACTGTTCTCCAATACTGTGTAATCTAGATTATTACACTACAGCACTGTTCTCCAATACTGTATTACTCTAGATTATTACACTACAGCACTGTTCTCCAATACTGTGTTACTCTAGATTATTACACTACAGTGCTGTTCTCCAATACTGTGTTACTCTAGATTATTACACTACAGCACTGTTCTCCAATACTGTATTACTCTAGATTATTACACTACAGCACTGTTCCCCAATACTGTATTACTCTAGATTATTACACTACAGCACTGCTCTCCAATACTGTATTACTCTAGATTATTACACTACAGCACTGTTCCCCAATACTGTGTTACTCTAGATTATTACACTACAGCACTGTTCTCCAATACTGTGTTACTCTAGATTATTACACTACAGCACTGTTCCCAATACTGTGTTACTCTAGATTATTACACTACAGCACTGTTCTCCAATACTGTATTACTCTAGATTATTACACTACAGCACTGTTCTCCAATACTGTATTACTCTAGATTATTACACTACAGCACTGTTCCCACAATACTGTATTACTCTAGATTATTACACTACAGCACTGTTCTCCAATACTGTGTTACTCTAGATTATTACACTACAGCACTGTTCTCCAATACTGTATTACTCTAGATTATTACACTACAGCACTGTTCTCCAATACTGTGTTACTCTAGATTATTACACTACAGCACTGTTCCCAATACTGTATTACTCTAGATTATTACACTACAGCACTGTTCCCAATACTGTATTACTCTAGATTATTACACTACAGCACTGTTCCCAATACTGTGTTACTCTAGATTATTTACAGCACAATACTGTGTTACTCTAGATTATTACACTACAGCACTGCTCTTCAATACTGTATTACTCTAGATTATTACACTACAGCACTGTTCCCCAATACTGTGTTACTCTAGATTATTACACTACAGCACTGTTCTCCAATACTGTTTTACTCTAGATTATTACACTACAGCACTGTTCTCCAATACTGTATAACTCTAGATTATTACACTACAGCACTGTTCTCCAATACTGTATTACTCTAGATTATTACACTACAGCACTGTTCCCCAATACTGTATTACTCTAGATTATTACACTACAGCACTGTTCTCCAATACTGTATTACTCTAGATTATTACACTACAGCACTGTTCTCCAATACTGTATTACTCTAGATTATTACACTACAGCACTGTTCCCCAATACTGTGTTACTCTAGATTATTACACTACAGCACTGCTCTTCAATACTGTATTACTCTAGATTATTACACTACAGCACTGCTCTCCCATACTGTATTACTCTAGATTATTACACTACAGCACTGTTCTCCAATACTGTATTACTGATAGATTATTACACTACAGCACTGTTCTCCAATACTGTATTACTCTAGATTATTACACTACAGCACTGTTCCCCAATACTGTGTTACTCTAGATTATTACACTACAGCACTGTTCCCCAATACTGTGTTACTCTAGATTATTACACTACAGCTCTGTTCCCCAATACTGTATTACTCTAGATTATTACACTACAGCACTGCTCTCCAATACTGTGTTACTCTAGATTATTACACTACAGCACTGTTCCTCAATACTGTGTTACTCTAGATTATTACACTACAGCACTGTTCCCCAATACTGTGTTACTCTAGATTATTACACTACAGCACTGTTCTCCAATACTGTGTTACTCTAGATTATTACACTACAGTGCTGTTCTCCAATACTGTGTTACTGCTAGATTATTACACTACAGCACTGTTCTCCAATACTGTATTACTCTAGATTATTACACTACAGCACTGTTCCCAATACTGTATTACTCTAGATTATTACACTACAGCACTGTTCTCCAATACTGTATTACTAGATTATTACACTACAGCACTGTTCCCAATACTGTATTACTCTAGATTATTACACTACAGCACTGTTCTCCAATACTGTGTTACTCTAGATTATTACACTACAGCACTGTTCCCAATACTGTGTTACTCTAGATTATTACACTACAGCACTGTTCTCCAATACTGTATTACTCTAGATTATTACACTACAGCACTGTTCCCAATACTGTGTTACTCTAGATTATTACACTACAGCACTGTTCTCCAATACTGTATTACTCTAGATTATTACACTACAGCACTGTTCCCCAATACTGTATTACTCTAGATTATTACACTACAGCACTGTTCTCCAATACTGTGTTACTCTAGATTATTACACTACAGCACTGTTCTCCAATACTGTGTTACTCTAGATTATTACACTACAGCACTGTTCTCCAATACTGTATTACTCTAGATTATTACACTACAGCACTGTTCCCAATACTGTGTTACTCTAGATTATTACACTACAGCACTGTTCTCCAATACTGTATTACTCTAGATTATTACACTACAGCACTGTTCCCCAATACTGTATTACTCTAGATTATTACACTACAGCACTGTTCCCCAATACTGTATTACTCTAGATTATTACACTACAGCACTGTTCTCCAATACTGTGTTACTCTAGATTATTACACTACAGCACTGTTCTCCAATACTGTGTTACTCTAGATTATTACACTACAGCACTGTTCCCCAATACTGTGTTACTCTAGATTATTACACTACAGCACTGCTCTCCAATACTGTATTACTCTAGATTATTACACTACAGCACTGTTCCCCAATACTGTATTACTCTAGATTATTACACTACAGCACTGTTCCCCAATACTGTATTACTCTAGATTATTACACTACAGCACTGTTCTCCAATACTGTGTTACTCTAGATTATTACACTACAGCACTGTTCCCCAATACTGTATTACTCTAGATTATTACACTACAGCACTGTTCTCCAATACTGTATTACTCTAGATTATTACACTACAGCACTGTTCCCCAATACTGTATTACTCTAGATTATTACACTACAGCACTGTTCTCCAATACTGTATTACTCTAGATTATTACACTACAGCACTGTTCCCCAATACTGTGTTACTCTAGATTATTACACTACAGCACTGTTCTCCAATACTGTATTACTCTAGATTATTACACTACAGCACTGTTCTCCAATACTGTATTACTCTAGATTATTACACTACAGCACTGTTCCCCAATACTGTGTTACTCTAGATTATTACACTACAGCACTGTTCCCCAATACTGTGTTACTCTAGATTATTACACTACAGCACTGTTCTCCAATACTGTGTTACTCTAGATTATTACACTACAGCACTGTTTCCAATACAACTCTAGATTATTACACTACAGCACTGTTCTCCAATACTGTATTACTCTAGATTATTACACTACAGCACTGTTCCCAATACTGTATTACTCTAGATTATTACACTACAGCACTGTTCCCCAATACTGTATTACTCTAGATTATTACACTACAGCACTGCTCTTCAATACTGTATTACTCTAGATTATTACACTACAGCACTGTTCTCCAATACTGTGTTACTCTAGATTATTACACTACAGCACTGTTCCCCAATACTGTGTTACTCTAGATTATTACACTACAGCACTGCTCTCCAATACTGTATTACTCTAGATTATTACACTACAGCACTGCTCTCCCATACTGTATTACTCTAGATTATTACACTACAGCACTGTTCTCCAATACTGTATAACTGATAGATTATTACACTACAGCACTGTTCTCCAATACTGTATTACTCTAGATTATTACACTACAGCACTGTTCCCCAATACTGTGTTACTCTAGATTATTACACTACAGCTCTGTTCCCCAATACTGTATTACTCTAGATTATTACACTACAGCACTGTTCCCCAATACTGTATTACTCTAGATTATTACACTACAGCACTGTTCTCCAATACTGTATTACTCTAGATTATTACACTACAGCACTGCTCTCCAATACTGTGTTACTCTAGATTATTACACTACAGCACTGTTCCTCAATACTGTGTTACTCTAGATTATTACACTACAGCACTGTTCCCCAATACTGTGTTAATCTAGATTATTACACTACAGCACTGCTCTTCAATACTGTATTACTCTAGATTATTACACTACAGCACTGTTCCCCAATACTGTGTTACTCTAGATTATTACACTACAGCACTGTTCTCCAATACTGTGTTACTCTAGATTATTACACTACAGCACTGCTCTTCAATACTGTATTACTCTAGATTATTACACTACAGCACTGCTCTCCAATACTGTATTACTCTAGATTATTACACTACAGCACTGTTCTCCAATACTGTATTACTCTAGATTATTACACTACAGCACTGTTCTCCAATACTGTATTACTCTAGATTATTACACTACAGCACTGTTCCCCAATACTGTATTACTCTAGATTATTACACTACAGCACTGTTCTCCAATACTGTATTACTCTAGATTATTACACTACAGCACTGTTCCCCAATACTGTGTTACTCTAGATTATTACACTACAGCACTGTTCTCCAATACTGTATTACTCTAGATTATTACACTACAGCACTGTTCCCCAATACTGTGTTACTCTAGATTATTACACTACAGCACTGTTCTCCAATACTGTATTACTCTAGATTATTCAATACTGTATTACTCTAGATTATTACACTACAGCACTGTTCCCCAATACTGTGTTACTCTAGATTATTACACTACAGCACTGTTCTCCAATACTGTGTTACTCTAGATTATTACACTACAGCACTGTTCTCCAATACTGTATTACTCTAGATTATTACACTACAGCACTGTTCTCCAATACTGTGTTACTCTAGATTATTACACTACAGCACTGTTCTCCAATACTGTATTACTCTAGATTATTACACTACAGCACTGTTCTCCAATACTGTATTACTCTAGATTATTACACTACTGTTCCCAATACTGTGTTACTCTAGATTATTACACTACAACTGTTACTGTGTTACTCTAGATTATTACACTACAGCACTGTTCTCCAATACTGTATTACTCTAGATTATTACACTACAGCACTGTTCCCCAATACTGTGTTACTCTAGATTATTACACTACAGCACTGTTCTCCAATACTGTATTACTCTAGATTATTACACTACAGCACTGTTCTCCAATACTGTATTACTCTAGATTATTACACTACAGCACTGTTCTCAATACTGTATTACTCAGATTATTACACTACAGCACTGTTAGATTATTACACTACAGCACTGTTCTCCAATACTGTATAACTCTAGATTATTACACTACAGCACTGTTCTCCAATACTGTGTTACTCTAGATTATTACACTACAGCACTGTTCTCCAATACTGTATTACTCTAGATTATTACACTACAGCACTGTTCCCCAATACTGTATTACTCTAGATTATTACACTACAGCACTGTTCTCCAATACTGTGTTACTCTAGATTATTACACTACAGCACTGTTCCCCAATACTGTGTTACTCTAGATTATTACACTACAGCACTGTTCCCAATACTGTATTACTCTAGATTATTACACTACAGCACTGTTCCCAATACTGTGTTACTCTAGATTATTACACTACAGCACTGTTCTCCAATACTGTATTACTCTAGATTATTACACTACAGCACTGTTCTCCAATACTGTATTACTCTAGATTATTACACTACAGCACTGCTCTCCAATACTGTATTACTCTAGATTATTACACTACAGCACTGTTCTCCAATACTGTATTACTCTAGATTATTACACTACAGCACTGTTCTCCAATACTGTATTACTCTAGATTATTACACTACAGCACTGTTCTCCAATACTGTATTACTCTAGATTATTACACTACAGCACTGTTCCCCAATACTGTGTTACTCTAGATTATTACACTACAGCACTGTTCCCCAATACTGTATTACTCTAGATTATTACACTACAGCACTGTTCTCCAATACTGTGTTACTCTAGATTATTACACTACAGCACTGTTCTCCAATACTGTATAACTGATAGATTATTACACTACAGCTCTTTTCTCCAATACTGTATTACTCTAGATTATTACACTACAGCACTGTTCTCCAATACTGTGTTACTCTAGATTATTACACTACAGCACTGTTCCCAATACTGTATTACTCTAGATTATTACACTACAGCACTGTTCCCAATACTGTGTTACTCTAGATTATTACACTACAGCTCTGTTCCCCAATACTGTATTACTCTAGATTATTACACTACAGCACTGCTCTCCAATACTGTGTTACTCTAGATTATTACACTACAGCACTGTTCCTCAATACTGTGTTACTCTAGATTATTACACTACAGCACTGTTTCCAATACTGTATTACTCTAGATTATTACACTACAGCACTGTTCTCCAATACTGTGTTACTCTAGATTATTACACTACAGCACTGTTCTCCAATACTGTATTACTCTAGATTATTACACTACAGCACTGTTCTCCAATACTGTGTTACTCTAGATTATTACACTACAGCACTGTTCTCCAATACTGTATTACTCTAGATTATTACACTACAGCACTGTTCTCCAATACTGTGTTACTCTAGATTATTACACACTACAGCACTGTTCTCCAATACTGTGTTACTCTAGATTATTACACTACAGCACTGTTCTCCAATACTGTATTACTCTAGATTATTACACTACAGCACTGTTCCCAATACTGTATTACTCTAGATTATTACACTACAGCACTGTTCTCCAATACTGTATTACTCTAGATTATTACACTACAGCACTGTTCTCCAATACTGTATTACTCTAGATTATTACACTACAGCACTGTTTCCAATACTGTGTTACTCTAGATTATTACACTACAGCACTGTTCTCAATACTGACTTAGATTATTACACTACAGCACTGTTCTCCAATACTGTATTACTCTAGATTATTACACTACAGCACTGTTCCCCAATACTGTGTTACTCTAGATTATTACACTACAGCACTGTTCTCCAATACTGTATTACTCTAGATTATTACACTACAGCACTGTTCCCAATACTGTATTACTCTAGATTATTACACTACAGCACTGTTCTCCAATACTGTGTTACTCTAGATTATTACACTACAGCACTGTTCTCCAATACTGTGTTACTCTAGATTATTACACTACAGCACTGTTCTCCAATACTGTATTACTCTAGATTATTACACTACAGCACTGTTCTCCAATACTGTATTACTCTAGATTATTACACTACAGCACTGTTCCCCAATACTGTATTACTCTAGATTATTACACTACAGCACTGTTCTCCAATACTGTATTACTCTAGATTATTACACTACAGCACTGTTCTCCAATACTGTATTACTCTAGATTATTACACTACAGCACTGTTCTCAATACTGTGTTCTCCAATACTGTGTTACTCTAGATTATTACACTACAGCACTGTTCTCCAATACTGTATTACTCTAGATTATTACACTACAGCACTGTTCTCCAATACTGTATTACTCTAGATTATTACACTACAGCACTGTTCTCCAATACTGTATTACTCTAGATTATTACACTACAGCACTGTTCTCCAATACTGTATTACTCTAGATTATTACACTACAGCACTGTTCTCCAATACTGTATTACTCTAGATTATTACACTACAGCACTGTTCTCCAATAATTACTAGATTATTACACTACAGCACTGTTCCCAATACTGTGTTACTCTAGATTATTACACTACAGCACTGCTCTTCAATACTGTATTACTCTAGATTATTACACTACAGCACTGTTCCCAATACTGTATTACTCTAGATTATTACACTACAGCACTGTTCTCCAATACTGTATAACTGATAGATTATTACACTACAGCTCTGTTCTCCAATACTGTATTACTCTAGATTATTACACTACAGCACTGTTCCCCAATACTGTGTTACTCTAGATTATTACACTACAGCACTGTTCCCCAATACTGTATTACTCTAGATTATTACACTACAGCACTGTTCCCCAATACTGTGTTACTCTAGATTATTACACTACAGCACTGTTCTCCAATACTGTGTTAATCTAGATTATTACACTACAGCACTGCTCTTCAATACTGTATTACTCTAGATTATTACACTACAGCACTGTTCTCCAATACTGTGTTACTGCTAGATTATTACACTACAGCACTGTTCTCCAATCATGTGTTACTCTAGATTATTACACTACAGCACTGTTCTCCAATACTGTATTACTCTAGATTATACAGCACAATACTAGATTATTACACTACAGCACTGTTCCCAATACTGTATTACTCTAGATTATTACACTACAGCACTGTTCTCCAATACTGTATTACTCTAGATTATTACACTACAGCACTGTTCTCCAATACTGTATTACTCTAGATTATTACACTACAGCACTGTTCCCCAATACTGTATTACTCTAGATTATTACACTACAGCACTGTTCTCCAATCATGTGTTACTCTAGATTATTACACTACAGCACTGTTCTCCAATACTGTATTACTCTAGATTATTACACTACAGCGCTGTTCCCCAATACTGTGTTACTCTAGATTATTACACTACAGCACTGTTCTCCAATACTGTATTACTGCTAGATTATTACACTACAGCACTGTTCCCCAATACTGTATTACTCTAGATTATTACACTACAGCACTGTTCTCCAATACTGTGTTACTCTAGATTATTAGCACTGTTCTCCAATACTGTGTTATCTAGATTATTACACTACAGCACTGTTCTCCAATACTGTATTACTCTAGATTATTACACTACAGCACTGTTCCCCAATACTGTGTTACTCTAGATTATTACACTACAGCACTGTTCTCCAATACTGTATTACTCTAGATTATTACACTACAGCACTGTTCCCCAATACTGTGTTACTCTAGATTATTACACTACAGCACTGTTCTCCAATACTGTATTACTCTAGATTATTACACTACAGCACTGTTCTCCAATACTGTGTTACTCTAGATTATTACACTACAGCACTGTTCTCCAATACTGTATAACTCTAGATTATTACACTACAGCACTGTTCTCCAATACTGTATTACTCTAGATTATTACACTACAGCACTGTTCCCCAATACTGTATTACTCTAGATTATTACACTACAGCACTGTTCCCAATACTGTATTACTCTAGATTATTACACTACAGCACTGTTCTCCAATACTGTATTACTCTAGATTATTACACTACAGCACTGTTCTCCAATACTGTATTACTCTAGATTATTACACTACAGCACTGTTCTCCAATACTGTATTACTCTAGATTATTACACTACAGCACTGTTCTCCAATACTGTATTACTCTAGATTATTACACTACAGCACTGTTCTCAATACTGTATTACTCTAGATTATTACACTACAGCACTGTTCTCCAATACTGTGTTACTCTAGATTATTACACTACAGCACTGTTCTCCAATACTGTATTACTCTAGATTATTACACTACAGCACTGTTCCCCAATACTGTCTAGATTATTACACTACAGCACTGTTCTCCAATACTGTATTACTCTAGATTATTACACTACAGCACTGTTCTCCAATACTGTATTACTCTAGATTATTACACTACAGCACTGTTCTCCAATACTGTATTACTCTAGATTATTATTACAGCACTGTTCTCCAATACTGTATTACTCTAGATTATTACACTACAGCACTGTTCTCCAATACTGTATTACTCTAGATTATTACACTACAGCACTGTTCTCCAATACTGTATTACTCTAGATTATTACACTACAGCACTGTTCTCCAATACTGTATTACTCTAGATTATTACACTACAGCACTGTTCCCAATACTGTATTACTCTAGATTATTACACTACAGCACTGTTCTCCAATACTGTGTTACTCTAGATTATTACACTACAGCACTGTTCTCCAATACTGTATTACTCTAGATTATTACACTACAGCACTGTTCTCCAATACTGTATTACTCTAGATTATTACACTACAGCACTGTTCCCCAATACTGTGTTACTCTAGATTATTACACTACAGCACTGTTCTCCAATACTGTATTACTCTAGATTATTACACTACAGCACTGTTCTCCAATACTGTATTACTCTAGATTATTACACTACAGCACTGTTCTCCAATACTGTATTACTCTAGATTATTACACTACAGCACTGTTCTCCAATACTGTGTTACTCTAGATTATTACACTACAGCACTGTTCTCCAATACTGTATTACTCTAGATTATTACACTACAGCACTGTTCTCCAATACTGTATTACTCTAGATTATTACACTACAGCACTGTTCTCCAATACTGTATTACTCTAGATTATTACACTACAGCACTGTTCTCCAATACTGTATTACTCTAGATTATTACACTACAGCACTGTTCTCCAATACTGTATTACTCTAGATTATTACACTACAGCACTGTTCTCCAATACTGTGTTACTCTAGATTATTACACTACAGCACTGTTCTCCAATACTGTATTACTCTAGATTATTACACTACAGCACTGTTCTCCAATACTGTGTTACTCTAGATTATTACACTACAGCACTGTTCCCAATACTGTATTACTCTAGATTATTACACTACAGCACTGTTCTCCAATACTGTATTACTCTAGATTATTACACTACAGCACTGTTCTCCAATACTGTATTACTCTAGATTATTACACTACAGCACTGTTCTCCAATACTGTATTACTCTAGATTATTACACTACAGCACTGTTCCCCAATACTGTATTTCTAGATTATTACACTACAGCACTGTTCTCCAATACTGTATTACTCTAGATTATTACACTACAGCACTGTTCTCCAATACTGTGTTACTCTAGATTATTACACTACAGCACTGTTCTCCAATACTGTATTACTCTAGATTATTACACTACAGCACTGTTCTCCAATACTGTATTACTCTAGATTATTACACTACAGCACTGTTCCCAATACTGTATTACTCTAGATTATTACACTACAGCACTGTTCTCCAATACTGTATTACTCTAGATTATTTACAGCACTGTTCTCCAATACACTCTAGATTATTACACTACAGCACTGTTCTCCAATACTGTATTACTCTAGATTATTACACTACAGCACTGTTCTCCAATACTGTATTACTCTAGATTATTACACTACAGCACTGTTCTCCAATACTGTATTACTCTAGATTATTACACTACAGCACTGTTCTCCAATACTGTATTACTCTAGATTATTACACTACAGCACTGTTCTCTAGATTATTCAATACTGTATTACTCTAGATTATTACACTACAGCACTGTTCTCCAATACTGTATTACTCTAGATTATTACACTACAGCACTGTTCTCCAATACTGTGTTTACTCTAGATTATTACACTACAGCACTGTTCTCCAATACTGTATTTACTCTCCCAATAGATTATTACACTACAGCACTGTTCCCCAATACTGTGTTACTCTAGATTATTACACTACAGCACTGTTCTCAATACTGTATTACTCTAGATTATTACACTACAGCACTGTGTTACTCTAGATTATTACACTACAGCACTGCACTGTTCTCCAATACTGTATTACTCTAGATTATTACACTACAGCACTGTTCTCCAATACTGTGTTACTCTAGATTATTACACTACAGCACTGTTCTCCAATACTGTATTACACTAGATTATTACACTAATACTGTGTTACTGTGTTACTCGATTATTACACTACAGCACTGTTCTCCAATACTGTATTACTCTAGATTATTACACTACAGCACTGTTCTCCAATACTGTATTACTCTAGATTATTACACTACAGCACTGTTCTCCAATACTGTATTACCTAGATTATTACACTACAGCACTGTTCTCCAATACTGTATTACTCTAGATTATTACACTACAGCACTGTTCTCCAATACTGTATTACTCTAGATTATTACACTACAGCACTGTTCTCCAATACTGTGTTACTCTAGATTATTACACTACAGCACTGTTCTCCAATACTGTATTACTCTAGATTATTACACTACAGCACTGTTCTCCAATACTGTATTACTCTAGATTATTACACTACAGCACTGTTCTCCAATACTGTATTACTCTAGATTATTACACTACAGCACTGTTCTCCAATACTGTATTACTCTAGATTATTACACTACAGCACTGTTCTCCAATACTGTATTACTCTAGATTATTACACTACAGCACTGTTCTCCAATACTGTATTACTCTAGATTATTACACTACAGCACTGTTCTCCAATACTGTATTACTCTAGATTATTACACTACAGCACTGTTCTCCAATACTGTATTACTCTAGATTATTACACTACAGCACTGTTCCCCAATACTGTGTTACTCTAGATTATTACACTACAGCACTGTTCTCCAATACTGTATTACTCTAGATTATTACACTACAGCACTGTTCTCCAATACTGTATTACTCTAGATTATTACACTACAGCACTGTTCTCCAATACTGTATTACTCTAGATTATTACACTACAGCACTGTTCTCCAATACTGTATTACTCTAGATTATTACACTACAGCACTGTTCTCCAATACTGTATTACTCTAGATTATTACACTACAGCACTGTTCTCCAATACTGTATTACTCTAGATTATTACACTACAGCACTGTTCCCAATACTGTGTTACTCTAGATTATTACACTACAGCACTGTTCTCCAATACTGTATTACTCTAGATTATTACACTACAGCACTGTTCTCCAATACTGTGTTACTCTATATTATTACACTACAGCACTGTTCTCCAATACTGTGTTACTCTAGATTATTACACTACAGCACTGTTCTCCAATACTGTATTACTCTAGATTATTACACTACAGCACTGTTCTCCAATACTGTATTACTCTAGATTATTACACTACAGCACTGTTCTCCCAATACTGTGTTACTCTAGATTATTACACTACAGCACTGTTCTCCAATACTGTGTTACTCTAGATTATTACACTACAGCACTGTTCTCCAATACTGTATTACTCTAGATTATTACACTACAGCACTGTTCTCCAATACTGTATTACTCTAGATTATTACACTACAGCACTGTTCTCCAATACTGTATTACTCTAGATTATTACACTACAGCACTGTTCTCCAATACTGTGTTACTCTAGATTATTACACTACAGCACTGTTCTCCAATACTGTATTACTCTAGATTATTACACTACAGCACTGTTCTCCAATACTGTATTACTCTAGATTATTACACTACAGCACTGTTCTCCAATACTGTATTACTCTAGATTATTACACTACAGCACTACAATACTGTGTTACTCTAGATTATTACACTACAGCACTGTTCCCCAATACTGTATTACTCTAGATTATTACACTACAGCACTGTTCCCCAATACTGTATTACTCTAGATTATTACACTACAGCACTGTTCCCAATACTGTATTACTCTAGATTATTACACTACAGCACTGTTCTCCAATAGCACTAGATTATTACACTACAGCACTGTTCTCCAATACTGTATTACTCTAGATTATTACACTACAGCACTGTTCTCCAATACTGTATTACTCTAGATTATTACACTACAGCACTGTTCTCCAATACTGTATTACTCTAGATTATTACACTACAGCACTGTTCTCCAATACTGTATTACTCTAGATTATTACACTACAGCACTGTTCTCCAATACTGTATTACTCTAGATTATTACACTACAGCACTGTTCCCAATACTGTATTACTCTAGATTATTACACTACAGCACTGTTCTCCAATACTGTATTACTCTAGATTATTACACTACAGCACTGTTCTCCAATACTGTATTACTCTAGATTATTACACTACAGCACTACAATACTGTGTTACTCTAGATTATTACACTACAGCACTGTTCTCCAATACTGTATTACTCTAGATTATTACACTACAGCACTGTTCCCCAATACTGTGTTACTCTAGATTATTACACTACAGCACTGTTCTCCAATACTGTGTTACTCTAGATTATTACACTACAGCACTGTTCTCCAATACTGTATTACTCTAGATTATTACACTACAGCACTGTTCTCCAATACTGTGTTACTCTAGATTATTACACTACAGCACTGTTCTCCAATACTGTATTACTCTAGATTATTACACTACAGCACTGTTCTTAACTGTATTACTCTAGATTATTACACTACAGCACTGTTCTCCAATACTGTATTACTCTAGATTATTACACTACAGCACTGTTCTCCAATACTGTATTACTCTAGATTATTACACTACAGCACTGTTCTCCAATACTGTATTACTCTAGATTATTACACTACAGCACTGTTCTCCAATACTGTATTACTCTAGATTATTACACTACAGCACTGTTCTCCAATACTGTATTACTCTAGATTATTACACTACAGCACTGTTCCCAATACTGTTTACTCTAGATTATTACACTACAGCACTGTTCTCAATACTGTATTACTCTAGATTATTACACTACAGCACTGTTCTCCAATACTGTATTACTCTAGATTATTACACTACAGCACTGTTCTCCAATACTGTATACTCTAGATTATTACACTACAGCACTGTTCTCCAATACTGTATTACTCTAGATTATTACACTACAGCACTGTTCCCAATACTGTGTTACTCTAGATTATTACACTACAGCACTGTTCTCCAATACTGTGTTACTCTAGATTATTACACTACAGCACTGTTCTCCAATACTGTGTTACTCTAGATTATTACACTACAGCACTGTTCTCCAATACTGTGTTACTCTAGATTATTACACTACAGCACTGTTCTCCAATACTGTGTTACTCTAGATTATTACACTACAGCACTGTTCTCCAATACTGTGTTACTCTAGATTATTACACTACAGCACTGTTCTCCAATACTGTGTTACTCTAGATTATTACACTACAGCACTGTTCTCCAATACTGTATTACTCTAGATTATTACACTACAGCACTGTTCTCCAATACTGTATTACTCTAGATTATTACACTACAGCACTGTTCTCAATACTGTATTACTCTAGATTATTACACTACAGCACTGTTCTCCAATACTGTATTACTCTAGATTATTACACTACAGCACTGTTCTCCAATACTGTGTTACTCTAGATTATTACACTACAGCACTGTTCTCCAATACTGTATTACTCTAGATTATTACACTACAGCACTGTTCTCCAATACTGTTCTCCAATTACTACAGCACTGTTCTCCAATACTGTATTACTCTAGATTATTACACTACAGCACTGTTCTCCAATACTGTGTTACTCTAGATTATTACACTACAGCACTGTTCTCCAATACTGTATTACTCTAGATTATTACACTACAGCACTGTTCTCCAATACTGTATTACTCTAGATTATTACACTACAGCACTGTTCTCAATACTGTATTACTCTAGATTATTACACTACAGCACTGTTCTCCAATACTGTATTACTCTAGATTATTACACTACAGCACTGTTCTCCAATACTGTATTACTCTAGATTATTACACTACAGCACTGTTCTCCAATACTGTATTACTCTAGATTATTACACTACAGCACTGTTCTCCAATACTGTGTTACTCTAGATTATTACACTACAGCACTGTTCCCCAATACTGTATTACTCTAGATTATTACACTACAGCACTGTTCTCCAATACTGTATTACTCTAGATTATTTACTGTTCTCCAATACTGTATTACTCTAGATTATTACACTACAGCACTGTTCTCCAATACTGTATTACTCTAGATTATTACACTACAGCACTGTTCTCCAATACTGTATTACTCTAGATTATTACACTACAGCACTGTTCTCCAATACTGTATTACTCTAGATTATTACACTACAGCACTGTTCTCCAATACTGTATTACTCTAGATTATTACACTACAGCACTGTTCTCCAATACTGTATTACTCTAGATTATTACACTACAGCACTGTTCTCCAATACTGTGTTACTCTAGATTATTACACTACAGCACTGTTCTCCAATACTGTATTACTCTAGATTATTACACTACAGCACTGTTCTCCAATACTGTATTACTCTAGATTATTACACTACAGCACTGTTCTCCAATACTGTATTACTCTAGATTATTACACTACAGCACTGTTCTCCAATACTGTATTACTCTAGATTATTACACTACAGCACTGTTCCCAATACTGTATTACTCTAGATTATTACACTACAGCACTGTTCTCCAATACTGTATTACTCTAGATTATTACACTACAGCACTGTTCTCCAATACTGTATTACTCTAGATTATTACACTACAGCACTGTTCCAATACTGTATTACTCTAGATTATTACACTACAGCACTGTTCTCCAATACTGTATTACTCTAGATTATTACACTACAGCACTGTTCTCCAATACTGTATTACTCTAGATTATTACACTACAGCACTGTTCTCCAATACTGTGTTACTCTAGATTATTACACTACAGCACTGTTCTCCAATACTGTATTACTCTAGATTATTACACTACAGCACTGTTCTCCAATACTGTATTACTCTAGATTATTACACTACAGCACTGTTCTCCAATACTGTATTACTCTAGATTATTACACTACAGCACTGTTCTCCAATACTGTGTTACTCTAGATTATTACACTACAGCACTGTTCTCCAATACTGTATTACTCTAGATTATTACACTACAGCACTGTTCTCCAATACTGTGTTAATCTAGATTATTACACTACAGCACTGTTCTCCAATACTGTATTACTCTAGATTATTACACTACAGCACTGTTCCCAATACTGTATTACTCTAGATTATTACACTACAGCACTGTTCTCCAATACTGTGTTACTCTAGATTATTACACTACAGCACTGTTCTCCAATACTGTGTTACTCTAGATTATTACACTACAGCACTGTTCTCCAATACTGTATTACTCTAGATTATTACACTACAGCACTGTTCTCCAATACTGTGTTACTCTAGATTATTACACTACAGCACTGTTCTCCAATACTGTATACTGCTAGATTATTACACTACAGCACTGTTCTCCAATACTGTATTACTCTAGATTATTACACTACAGCACTGTTCCCCAATACTGTATTACTCTAGATTATTACACTACAGCACTGTTCTCCAATACTGTGTTACTCTAGATTATTACACTACAGCACTGTTCTCCAATACTGTATAACTCTAGATTATTACACTACAGCACTGTTCTCCAATACTGTATTACTCTAGATTATTACACTACAGCACTGTTCCCCAATACTGTGTTACTCTAGATTATTACACTACAGCACTGTTCTCAATACTGTATTACTCTAGATTATTACACTACAGCACTGTTCTCCAATACTGTATTACTCTAGATTATTACACTACAGCACTGTTCTCCAATACTGTATACTGATAGATTATTACACTACAGCACTGTTCTCCAATACTGTATTACTCTAGATTATTACACTACAGCACTGTTCCCAATACTGTGTTACTCTAGATTATTACACTACAGCACTGTTCTCCAATACTGTATTACTCTAGATTATTACACTACAGCACTGTTCTCCAATACTGTGTTACTCTAGATTATTACACTACAGCACTGTTCTCCAATACTGTGTTACTCTAGATTATTACACTACAGCACTGTTCTCCAATACTGTATTACTCTAGATTATTACACTACAGCACTGTTCTCCAATACTGTGTTACTCTAGATTATTACACTACAGTGCTGTTCTCCAATACTGTGTTACTCTAGATTATTACACTACAGTGCTGTTCTCCAATACTGTGTTACTGCTAGATTATTACACTACAGCACTGTTCTCCAATACTTATTACTCTAGATTATTACACTACAGCACTGTTCCCAATACTGTATTACTCTAGATTATTACACTACAGCACTGTTCTCCAATACTGTATAACTCTAGATTATTACACTACAGCATTGTTCTCCAATACTGTATTACTCTAGATTATTACACTACAGCACTGTTCCCCAATACTGTGTTACTCTAGATTATTACACTACAGCACTGTTCTCCACTACTGTATTACTCTAGATTATTACACTACAGCACTGTTCTCCAATACTGTATTACTCTAGATTATTACACTACAGCACTGTTCCCCAATACTGTATTACTCTAGATTATTACACTACAGCACTGTTCTCCAATACTGTGTTACTCTAGATTATTACACTACAGCACTGTTCTCCAATACTGTATTACTCTAGATTATTACACTACAGCACTGTTCTCCAATACTGTGTTACTCTAGATTATTACACTACAGCACTGTTCTCCAATACTGTGTTACTCATTATTACACTACAGCACTGTTCTTACTGTATTACTCTAGATTATTACACTACAGCACTGTTCTCCAATACTGTATTACTCTAGATTATTACACTACAGCACTGTTCCCCAATACTGTATTACTCTAGATTATTACACTACAGCACTGTTCTCCAATACTGTATTACCCGCTAGATTATTACACTACAGCACTGTTCTCCAATACTGTATTACTCTAGATTATTACACTACAGCACTGTTCTCCAATACTGTATTACTCTAGATTATTACACTACAGCACTGTTCTCCAATACTGTGTTACTCTAGATTATTACACTACAGCACTGTTCTCCAATACTGTGTTACTCTAGATTATTACACTACAGCACTGTTCTCCAATACTGTATTACTCTAGATTATTACACTACAGCACTGTTCTCCAATACTGTATTACTCTAGATTATTACACTACAGCACTGTTCCCAATACTGTGTTACTCTAGATTATTACACTACAGCACTGTTCTCCAATACTGTATTACTCTAGATTATTACACTACAGCACTGTTCTCCAATACTGTATTACTCTAGATTATTACACTACAGCACTGTTCTCCAATACTGTATTACTCTAGATTATTACACTACAGCACTGTTCTCCAATACTGTGTTACTCTAGATTATTACATACAGCACTGTTCTCCAATACTGTGTTACTCTAGATTATTACACTACAGCACTGTTCTCCAATACTGTGTTACTCTAGATTATTACACTACAGCACTGTTCTCCAATACTGTATTACTCTAGATTATTACACTACAGCACTGTTCTCCAATACTGTATTACTCTAGATTATTACACTACAGCACTGTTCTCAATACTGTATTACTCTAGATTATTACACTACAGCACTGTTCTCAATACTGTGTTACTCTAGATTATTACACTACAGCACTGTTCTCCAATACTGTATTACTCTAGATTATTACACTACAGCACTGTTCTCCAATACTGTATTACTCTAGATTATTACACTACAGCACTGTTCTCCAATACTGTATTACTCTAGATTATTACACTACAGCACTGTTCCCCAATACTGTGTTACTCTAGATTATTACACTACAGCACATACTGTATTACTAGATTATTACACTACAGCACTGTTCTCCAATACTGTATTACTCTAGATTATTACACTACAGCACTGTTCTCCAATACTGTATTACTAGATTATTACACTACAGCACTATTACACTAGATTATTACAGCAGCACTGTTCTCCAATACTGTATTACTCTAGATTATTACACTACAGCACTGTTCTCCAATGTTCCAATACCTAGATTATTACACTACAGCACTGTTCTCCAATACTTGTTACTAGATTATTACACTAGATTATTACACTACAGCACTGTTCTCCAATACTGTATTACTCTAGATTATTACACTACAGCACTGTTCTCCAATACTGTGTTACTCTAGATTATTACACTACAGCACTGTTCTCCAATACTGTATTACTCTAGATTATTACACTACAGCACTGTTCTCCAATACTGTATTACTCTAGATTATTACACTACAGCACTGTTCTCCAATACTGTATTACTCTAGATTATTACACTACAGCACTGTTCTCCAATACTGTATTACTCTAGATTATTACACTACAGCACTGTTCTCCAATACTGTATTACTCTAGATTATTTACAGCACTGCACTAGATTATTTACAGCACTGTTCTCCAATACTGTGTTACTCTAGATTATTACACTACAGCACTGTTCTCCAATACTGTGTTACAGATTATTACACTACAGCACTGTTCCCCAATACTGTATTACTCTAGATTATTACACTACAGCACTGTTCTCAATACTGTATTACTCTAGATTATTACACTACAGCACTGTTCTCCAATACTGTATTACTCTAGATTATTACACTACAGCACTGTTCTCCAATACTGTATTACTCTAGATTATTACACTACAGCACTGTTCTCCAATACTGTGTTACTCTAGATTATTACACTACAGCACTGTTCTCCAATACTGTATTACTCTAGATTATTACACTACAGCACTGTTCTCCAATACTGTATTACTCTAGATTATTACACTACAGCACTGTTCTCCAATACTGTATTACTCTCTAGATTATTAGATTATTACACTACAGCTACAGCACTGTTCTCCAATACTGTATTACTCTAGATTATTACACTACAGCACTGTTCTCCAATACTGTATTACTCTAGATTATTACACTACAGCACTGTTCTCCAATACTGTGTTACTCTAGATTATTACACTACAGCACTGTTCTCCAATACTGTATTACTCTAGATTATTACACTACAGCACAATACTGTGTTACTCTAGATTATTACACTACAGCACCAATACTGTATTACTCTAGATTATTACACTACAGCACTGTTCTCCAATACTGTATTACTCTAGATTATTACACTACAGCACTGTTCTCCAATACTGTATTACTCTAGATTATTACACTACAGCACTGTTCCCCAATACTGTACAGCACTGTTTACTGTATTACTAGATTATTACACTACAGCACTGTTCTCCAATACTGTGTTACTCTAGATTATTACACTACAGCACTGTTCTCCAATACTGTATTACTCTAGATTATTACACTACAGCACTGTTCTCCAATACTGTGTTATTACTCTAGATTATTACACTACAGCACTGTTCTCCAATACTGTATTACTCTAGATTATTACACTACAGCACTGTTCTCCAATACTGTGTTACTCTAGATTATTACACTACAGCACTGTTCTCCAATACTGTATTACTCTAGATTATTACACTACAGCACTGCTCTTCAATACTGTATTACTCTAGATTATTACACTACAGCTCTGTTCCCCAATACTGTGTTACTCTAGATTATTACACTACAGCACTGTTCTCCAATACTGTATTACTGCTAGATTATTACACTACAGCACTGTTCTCCAATACTGTGTTACTAGATTATTACACTACAGCACTGTTCTCCTAGATTATTACACTACAGCACTGTTCTCCAATACTGTGTTACTCTAGATTATTACACTACAGCACTGTTCTCCAATACTGTGTTACTCTAGATTATTACACTACAGCACTGTTCCCCAATACTGTATTACTCTAGATTATTACACTACAGCACTGTTCTCCATACTGTATTACTCTAGATTATTACACTACAGCACTGTTCTCCAATACTGTATTACTCTAGATTATTACACTACAGCACTGTTCAATACTGTATTACTCTAGATTATTACACTACAGCACTGTTCCCAATACTGTGTTACTCTAGATTATTACACACAGCACTGTTCTCCAATACTGTATTACTCTAGATTATTACACTACAGCACTGTTCCCCAATACTGTGTTACTCTAGATTATTACACTACAGCACTGTTCTCCAATACTGTATTACTCTAGATTATTACACTACAGCACTGTTCTCCAATACTGTATTACTCTAGATTATTACACTACAGCACTGTTCTCCAATACTGTATTACTCTAGATTATTTACAGCACTGTTCTCCAATACTGTATTACTAGATTATTACACACTGCACTTCTCCAATACTGTATTACTCTAGATTATTACACTACAGCACTGTTCTCCAATACTGTGTTACTCTAGATTATTACACTACAGCACTGTTCCCCAATACTGTATTACTCTAGATTATTACACTACAGCACTGTTCTCCAATACTGTATTACTCTAGATTATTACACTACAGCACTGTTCCCAATACTGTATTACTCTAGATTATTACACTACAGCACTGTTCTCCAATACTGTGTTACTCTAGATTATTACACTACAGCACTGTTCTCCAATACTGTATTACTCTAGATTATTACACTACAGCACTGTTCTCCAATACTGTATTACTCTAGATTATTACACTACAGCACTGTTCTCCAATACTGTATTACTCTAGATTATTACACTACAGCACTGTTCTCCAATACTGTATTACTCTAGATTATTACACTACAGCACTGTTCTCCAATACTGTGTTACTCTAGATTATTACACTACAGCACTCAATATTACTCTAGATTATTACACTACAGCACTGTTCTCCAATACTAGTCCAATACTGTGTTACTCTAGATTATTACACTACAGCAGCACTGTATTACTCTAGATTATTACACTACAGCACTTCTCCAATACTGTATTACTCTAGATTATTACACTACAGCACTGTTCCCCAATACTGTGTTACTCTAGATTATTACACTACAGCACTGTTCTCCAATACTGTATTACTCTAGATTATTACACACAGCACTGTTCTCCAATACTGTATTACTCTAGATTATTACACTACAGCACTGTTCTCCAATACTGTATTACTCTAGATTATTACACTACAGCACTGTTCTCCAATACACTGATTATTTACAGCACTGTTCTCCAATACTGTGTTACTCTAGATTATTACACTACAGCACTGTTCTCCAATACTGTGTTACTCTAGATTATTACACTACAGCACTGTTCCCCAATACTGTATTACTCTAGATTATTACACTACAGCACTGTTCTCCAATACTGTATTACTCTAGATTATTACACTACAGCACTGTTCTCCAATACTGTATTACTCTAGATTATTACACTACAGCACTGTTCTCCCAATACTGTATTACTTCTAGATTATTACACTACAGCACTGTTCTCCAATACTGTATTACTCTAGATTATTACACTACAGCACTGTTCTCAATACTGTATTACTCTAGATTATTACACTACAGCACTGTTCTCCAATACTGTGTTACTCTAGATTATTACACTACAGCACTGTTCTCCAATACTGTATTACTCTAGATTATTACACTACAGCACTGTTCTCCAATACTGTATTACTCTAGATTATTACACTACAGCACTGTTCTCCAATACTGTGTTACTCTAGATTATTACACTACAGCACTGTTCTCCAATACAATACACTACAGTGTTAATACTGTTAATCTAGATTATTACACTACAGCACTGTTCTCCAATACTGTATTACTCTAGATTATTTACAGCACTGTTCTCCAATACTGTGTTTCTAGATTATTACACTACAGCACTGTTCTCCAATACTGTGTTACTCTAGATTATTACACTACAGCACTGTTCTCCAATACTGTATTACTCTAGATTATTACACTACAGCACTGTTCTCCAATACTGTATTACTCTAGATTATTACACTACAGCACTGTTCTCCAATACTGTATTACTCTAGATTATTTACAGCACTGTTCTCCAATACTGTGTTACTAGATTATTACACTACAGCACTGTTCTCCAATACTGTGTTACTCTAGATTATTACACTACAGCACTAGATTATTACACTACAGCACTGTTCTCCCAATACTGTATTACTCTAGATTATTACACTACAGCACTGTTCTCCAATACTGTATTACTAGATTATTACACTACAGCACTGTTCTCCAATACTGTGTTACTCTAGATTATTACACTACAGCACTGTTCTCCAATACTGTGTTACTCTAGATTATTACACTACAGCACTGTTCTCCAATACTGTGTTACTCTAGATTATTACACTACAGCACTGTTCCCCAATACTGTATTACTCTAGATTATTACACTACAGCACTGTTCTCCAATACTGTATTACTCTAGATTATTACACTACAGCACTGTTCTCCAATACTGTGTTACTCTAGATTATTACACTACAGCACTGTTCTCCAATACTGTGTTACTCTAGATTATTACTACAGCACTGTTCTCCAATACTGTATTACTCTAGATTATTACACTACAGCACTGCACTGTACAGCACTGTTCTCCAATACTGTATTACTCTAGATTATTACACTACAGCACTGTTCTCCAATACTGTATTACTCTAGATTATTACACTACAGCACTGTTCTCCAATACTGTATTACTCTAGATTATTACACTACAGCACTGTTCTCCAATACAATACTGTGTTAATCTAGATTATTACACTACAGCACTGTTCTCCAATACTGTATTACTCTAGATTATTACACTACAGCACTGTTCCCCAATACTGTATTACTCTAGATTATTACACTACAGCACTGTTCTCCAATACTGTATTACTGATAGATTATTACACTACAGCACTGTTCCCCAATACTGTATTACTCTAGGTTATTACACTACAGCACTGTTCTCCAATACTGTTTTACTCTATATTATTACACTACAGCACTGTTCTCCAATACTGTGTTACTCTATATTATTACACTACAGCACTGTTCTCCAATACTGTATTACTGCTAGATTATTACACTACAGCACTGTTCTTCAATACTGTGTTAATCTAGATTATTTACAGCACTGTTCTCCAATACTGTATTACTCTAGATTATTACACTACAGCACAATACTGTATTACTCTAGATTATTACACTACAGCACTGTTCTCAATACTGTATTACTCTAGATTATTACACTACAGCACTGTTCTCCAATACTGTATTTCTCCATTACACTGCACTGTTCTCCAATACTGTATTACTCTAGATTATTACACTACAGCACTGTTCTCCAATACTGTGTTACTCTAGATTATTACACTACAGCACTGTTCTCCAATACTGTTCTCCAATACTGTATTACTCTAGATTATTACACTACAGCACTGTTCTCCAATACTGTATTACTCTAGATTATTACACTACAGCACTGTTCTCCAATACTGTATTACTCTAGATTATTACACTACAGCACTGTTCTCCAATACTGTATTACTCTAGATTATTACACTACAGCACTGTTCTCCAATACTGTATTACTCTAGATTATTACACTACAGCACTGTTCCAATACTGTGTTTACTCTAGATTATTACATACAGCACTGTTCTCCAATACTGTGTTACTCTAGATTATTACACTACAGCACTGTTCTCCAATACTGTATTACTCTAGATTATTACACTACAGCACTGTTCTCCAATACTGTATTACTCTAGATTATTACACTACAGCACTGTTCTCCAATACTGTATTACTCTAGATTATTACACTACAGCACTGTTCTCCAATACTGTATTACTCTAGATTATTACACTACAGCACTGTTCTCCAATACTGTGTTACTCTAGATTATTACACTACAGCACTGTTCTCCAATACTGTATTACTCTAGATTATTACACTACAGCACTGTTCTCCAATACTGTGTTACTCTAGATTATTACACTACAGCACTGCAATACTGTATTACTCTAGATTATTACACTACAGCACTGTTCCCCAATACTGTGTTACTCTAGATTATTACACTACAGCACTGTTCTCAATACTGTATTACTCTAGATTATTACACTACAGCACTGTTCTCCAATACTGTATTACTCTAGATTATTACACTACAGCACTGTTCTCCAATACTGTGTTACTCTAGATTATTACACTACAGCACTGTTCTCAATACTGTATTACTCTAGATTATTACACTACAGCACTGTTCTCCAATACTGTATTACTCTAGATTATTACACTACAGCACTGTTCTCAATACTGTATTACTCTAGATTATTACACTACAGCACTGTTCTCCAATACCCTAGATTATTACACTACAGCACTGTTCTCCAATACTGTGTTACTCTAGATTATTACACTACAGCACTGTTCTCCAATACTGTGTTACTCTAGATTATTACACTACACACTGTTCTCAATACACTCTGATTATTTCAGCAATACTGTATTACTCTAGATTATTACACTTACACTACAGTATTACTAGACTGTTCTCCAATACTGTATTACTCTAGATTATTACACTACAGCACTGTTCTCAATACTGTATTACTCTAGATTATTACACTACAGCACTGTTCCCCAATACTGTGTTACTCTAGATTATTACACTACAGCACTGTTCCCCAATACTGTATTACTCTAGATTATTACACTACAGCACTGTTCTCCAATACTGTATTACTCTAGATTATTACACTACAGCACTGTTCTCCAATACTGTATTACTCTAGATTATTACACTACAGCACTGTTCTCCAATACTGTGTTACTCTAGATTATTACACTACAGCACTGTTCTCAATACTGTATTACTCTAGATTATTACACTACAGCACTGTTCTCCAATACTGTGTTACTCTAGATTATTACACTACAGCACTGTTCTCCAATACTGTATTACTCTAGATTATTACACTACAGCACTGTTCTCCAATACTGTATTACTCTAGATTATTACACTACAGCACTGTTCTCCAATACTGTATTACTCTAGATTATTACACTACAGCACTGTTCTCCAATACTGTATTACTCTAGATTATTACACTACAGCACTGTTCCCAATACTGTGTTACTCTAGATTATTACACTACAGCACTGTTCTCCAATACTGTATTACTCTAGATTATTACACTACAGCACTGTTCTCCAATACTGTATTACTCTAGATTATTACACTACAGCACTGTTCCCCAATACTATTACTCTAGATTATTACACTACAGCACTGTTCCCCAATACTGATTATTACACTACAGCACTGTTCTCCAATACTAGATTATTACACTACAGCTCTGTTCTCCAATACTGTATTACTCTAGATTATTACACTACAGCACTGTTCTCCAATACTGTGTTACTCTAGATTATTACACTACAGCACTGTTCCCCAATACTGTGTTACTCTAGATTATTACACTACAGCACTGTTCTCCAATACTGTATTACTCTAGATTATTACACTACAGCACTGTTCTCCAATACTGTGTTACTCTAGATTATTACACTACAGCACTGTTCTCCAATACTGTATTACTCTAGATTATTACACTACAGCACTGTTCCCAATACTGTGTTACTCTAGATTATTACACTACAGCACTGTTCTCCAATACTGTATTACTCTAGATTATTACACTACAGCACTGTTCCCAATACTGTATTACTCTAGATTATTACACTACAGCACTGCAATACTGTGTTCTCTAGATTATTACACTGCACTGTTACTCTAGATTATTACACTACAGCACTGTTCTCCAATACTGTATTACTCTAGATTATTACACTACAGCACTGTTCTCCAATACTGTATTACTCTAGATTATTACACTACAGCACTGTTCTCCAATACTGTATTACTCTAGATTATTACACTACAGCACTGTTCCCAATACTGTATTAAGATTATTACACTACAGCACTGTTCTCCAATACTGTATTACTCTAGATTATTACACTACAGCACTGTTCTCCAATACTGTATTACTCTAGATTATTACACTACAGCACTGTTCTCCAATACTGTATTACTCTAGATTATTACACTACAGCACTGTTCTCCAATACTGTGTTACTCTAGATTATTACACTACAGCACTGTTCTCCAATACTGTATTACTCTAGATTATTACACTACAGCACTGTTCTCCAATACTGTATTACTCTAGATTATTACACTACAGCACTGTTCTCCAATACTGTGTTACTCTAGATTATTACACTACAGCACTGTTCTCCAATTATTACTCTAGATTATTACACTACAGCACTGTTCTCCAATACTGTGTTACTCTAGATTATTACACTACAGCACTGTTCTCCAATACTGTATTACTCTAGATTATTACACTACAGCACTGTTCTCAATACTGTATTACTGCTAGATTATTACACTACAGCACTGTTCTCCAATACTGTATTACTCTAGATTATTACACTACAGCACTGTTCTCCAATACTGTATTACTCTAGATTATTACACTACAGCACTGTTCTCCAATACTGTATTACTCTAGATTATTACACTACAGCACTGTTCTCCAATACTGTGTTACTCTAGATTATTACACTACAGCACTGTTCTCAATACTGTATTCTCTAGATTAATACAGCACTGTTCCCAATACTGTATTACTCTAGATTATTACACTACAGCACTGTTCTCCAATACTGTGTTACTCTAGATTATTACACTACAGCACTGTTCCCCAATACTGTATTACTCTAGATTATTACACTACAGCACTGTTCTCCAATACTGTATTACTCTAGATTATTACACTACAGCACTGTTCTCCAATACTGTATTACTCTAGATTATTACACTACAGCACTGTTCTCCAATACTGTATTACTCTAGATTATTACACTACAGCACTGTTCTCCAATACTGTATTACTAGATTATTACACTACAGCACTGTTCTCAATACTGTATTATAGATTATTACACTACAGCACTGTTCTCCAATACTGTGTTACTCTAGATTATTACACTACAGCACTGTTCCCCAATACTGTGTTACTCTAGATTATTACACTACAGCACTGTTCCCATTTACATTTACATTTAAGTCATTTAGCAGACGATACTGTGTTACTCTAGATTATTACACTACAGCACTGTTCTCCAATACTGTGTTACTCTAGATTATTACACTACAGCACTGTTCTCCAATACTGTATTACTCTAGATTATTACACTACAGCACTGTTCTCCAATACTGTATTACTCTAGATTATTACACTACAGCACTGTTCTCCAATACTGTATTACTCTAGATTATTACACTACAGCACTGTTCCCCAATACTGTGTTACTCTAGATTATTACACTACAGCACTGTTCTCCAATACTGTATAACTCTAGATTATTACACTACAGCACTGTTCTCCAATACTGTATTACTCTAGATTATTACACTACAGCACTGTTTCAATACTGTATTACTCTAGATTATTACACTACAGCACTGTTCTCCAATACTGTATTACTCTAGATTATTACACTACAGCACTGTTCTCCAATACTGTATTACTCTAGATTATTACACTACAGCAATACTGTATTTCTAGATTATTACACTACAGCACTGTTCTCCAATACTGTATTACTCTAGATTATTACACTACAGCACTGTTCCTCCAATACTGTATTACTCTAGATTATTACACTACAGCACTGTTCTCCAATACTGTATTACTCTAGATTATTACACTACAGCACTGTTCCAATACTGTATTACCAATACTGTGTTTACTCTAGATTATTACACTACAGCACTGTTCCCCAATACTGTGTTACTCTAGATTATTACACTACAGCACTGTTCCCCAATACTGTATTACTAGATTATCTAGATTATTACACTACAGCACTGTTCCCAATACTGTATTACTCTAGATTATTACACTACAGCACTGTTCTCCAATACTGTATTACTCTAGATTATTACACTACAGCACTGTTCTCCAATACTGTATTACTCTAGATTATTTACACTACAGCACTGTTCTCCAATACTGTGTTACTCTAGATTATTACACTACAGCACTGTTCTCCAATACTGTATTACTCTAGATTATTACACTACAGCACTGTTCCCAATACTGTGTTACTCTAGATTATTACACTACAGCACTGTTCTCCAATACTGTCTAGATTATTACACTACAGCACTGTTCTCCAATACTGTGTTACTCTAGATTATTACACTACAGCACTGTTCTCCTACTGTGTTACTCTAGATTATTACACTACAGCACTGTTCCCAATACTGTATTACTCTAGATTATTACACTACAGCACTGTTCTCCAATACTGTGTTACTCTAGATTATTACACTACAGCACTGTTCTCCAATACTGTATTACTCTAGATTATTTACAGCACTGTTCCCCAATACTAGATTATTACACTACAGCACTGTTCTCCAATACTGTATTACTCTAGATTATTACACTACAGCACTGTTCCCCAATACTGTATTACTCTAGATTATTACACTACAGCACTGTTCTCCAATACTGTGTTACTCTAGATTATTACACTACAGCACTGTTCCCCAATACTGTGTTACTCTAGATTATTACACTACAGCACTGTTCCCCAATACTGTATTACTCTAGATTATTACACTACAGCACTGTTCTCAATACTGTATTACTCTAGATTATTACACTACAGCACTGTTCTCCAATACTGTATTACTCTAGATTATTACACTACAGCACTGTTCTCCAATACTGTGTTACTCTAGATTATTACACTACAGCACTGTTCTCCAATACTGTATTACTCTAGATTATTACACTACAGCACTGTTCTCCAATACTGTGTTACTCTAGATTATTACACTACAGCACTGTTCTCCAATACTGTGTTACTCTAGATTATTACACTACAGCACTGTTCTCCAATACTGTATTACTCTAGATTATTACACTACAGCACTGTTCTCCAATACTGTATTACTCTAGATTATTACACTACAGCACTGTTCTCCAATACTGTTACTCTAGATTATTACACTGCACTGTTCTCCAATACTGTGTTACTCTAGATTATTACACTACAGCACTGTTCTCCAATACTGTATTACTCTAGATTATTACACTACAGCACTGTTCTCCAATACTGTATTACTCTAGATTATTACACTACAGCACTGTTCTCCAATACTGTATTACTCTAGATTATTACACTACAGCACTGTTTCCAATACTGTATTACTCTAGATTATTACACTACAGCACTGTTCTCCAATACTGTATTACTCTAGATTATTACACTACAGCACTGTTCCCAATACTGTATTACTCTAGATTATTACACTACAGCACTGTTCCCAATACTGTGTTACTCTAGATTATTACACTACAGCACTGTTCTCCAATACTGTATTACTCTAGATTATTACACTACAGCACTGTTCCCAATACTGTGTTACTCTAGATTATTACACTACAGCACTGTTCTCCAATACTGTATTACTCTAGATTATTACACTACAGCACTGTTCTCCAATACTGTATTACTCTAGATTATTACACTACAGCACTGTTCTCCAATACTGTATTACTCTAGATTATTACACTACAGCACTGTTCCCCAATACTGTGTTACTCTAGATTATTACACTACAGCACTGTTCTCCAATACTGTATTACTCTAGATTATTACACTACAGCACTGTTCTCAATACTGTATTACTCTAGATTATTACACTACAGCACTGTTCTCAATACTGTGTTACTCTAGATTATTACACTACAGCACTGTTCTCCAATACTGTATTACTCTAGATTATTACACTACAGCACTGTTCTTCAATACTGTATTACTCTAGATTATTACACTACAGCACTGTTCTCCAATACTGTGTTACTCTAGATTATTACACTACAGCACTGTTCTCAATACTGTATTATTATTACACTACAGCACTGTTCTCCAATACTGTGTTACTCTAGATTATTACACTACAGCACTGTTCTCCAATACTGTATTACTCTAGATTATTACACTACAGCACTGTTCTCCAATACTGTATAACTCTAGATTATTACACTACAGCACTGTTCTCCAATACTGTATTACTCTAGATTATTACACTACAGCACTGTTCTCCAATACTGTGTTACTCTAGATTATTACACTACAGCACTGTTCTCCAATACTGTATTACTCTAGATTATTACACTACAGCACTGTTCTCCAATACTGTGTTACTCTAGATTATTACACTACAGCACTGTTCTCCAATACTGTGTTACTCTAGATTATTACACTACAGCACTGTTCTCCAATACTGTGTTACTCTAGATTATTTAGCACTGTTCTCCAATACACTAGATTATTACACTACAGCACTGTTCTCAATACTGTATTACTCTAGATTATTACACTACAGCACTGTTCTCCAATACTGTGTTACTCTAGATTATTACACTACAGCACTGTTCTCCAATACTGTATTACTCTAGATTATTACACTACAGCACTGTTCTCCAATACTGTATTACTCTAGATTATTACACTACAGCACTGTTCTCCAATACTGTATTACTCTAGATTATTACACTACAGCACTGTTCTCCAATACTGTATTACTCTAGATTATTACACTACAGCACTGTTCTCCAATACTGTGTTACTCTAGATTATTACACTACAGCACTGTTCCCCAATACTGTATTACTCTAGATTATTACACTACAGCACTGTTCTCCAATACTGTGTTACTCTAGATTATTACACTACAGCACTGTTCTCCAATACTGTATTACTCTAGATTATTACACTACAGCACTGTTCCCCAATACTGTGTTACTCTAGATTATTACACTACAGCACTGTTCTCCAATACTGTATTACTCTAGATTATTACACTACAGCACTGTTCTCCAATACTGTATTACTCTAGATTATTACACTACAGCACTGTTCTCCAATACTGTATTACTCTAGATTATTACACTACAGCACTGTTCTCCAATACTGTGTTACTCTAGATTATTACACTACAGCACTGTTCTCCAATACTGTATTACTCTAGATTATTACACTACAGCACTGTTCTCCAATACTGTATTACTCTAGATTATTACACTACAGCACTGTTCTCCAATACTGTATTACTCTAGATTATTACACTACAGCACTGTTCTCCAATACTGTATTACTCTAGATTATTACACTACAGCACTGTTCCCCAATACTGTATTACTCTAGATTATTACACTACAGCACTGTTCTCCAATACTGTATTACTCTAGATTATTACACTACAGCACTGTTCTCCAATACTGTATTACTCTAGATTATTACACTACAGCACTGTTCTCCAATACTGTATTACTCTAGATTATTACACTACAGCACTGTTCTCCAATAGATTGAGATTATTACACTACAGCACTGTTCTCCAATACTGTATTACTCTAGATTATTACACTACAGCACTGTTCTCCAATACTGTGTTACTCTAGATTATTACACTACAGCACTGTTCTCCAATACTGTATTACTCTAGATTATTACACTACAGCACTGTTCCCAATACTGTATTACTCTAGATTATTACACTACAGCACTGTTCTCCAATACTGTGTTACTCTAGATTATTACACTACAGCACTGTTCTCCAATACTGTATTACTCTAGATTATTACACTACAGCACTGTTCTCCAATACTGTGTTACTCTAGATTATTACACTACAGCACTGTTCTCCAATACTGTATTACTCTAGATTATTACACTACAGCACTGTTCTCCAATACTGTATTACTCTAGATTATTACACTACAGCACTGTTCTCCAATACTGTGTTACTCTAGATTATTACACTACAGCACTGTTCTCCAATACTGTATTACTCTAGATTATTACACTACAGCACTGTTCTCCAATACTGTGTTACTCTAGATTATTACACTACAGCACTGTTCTCCAATACTGTGTTACTCTAGATTATTACACTACAGCACTGTTCTCCAATACTGTATTACTCTAGATTATTACACTACAGCACTGTTCTCCAATACTGTGTTACTCTAGATTATTACACTACAGCACTGTTCTCCAATACTGTATTACTCTAGATTATTACACTACAGCACTGTTCTCCAATACTGTATTACTCTAGATTATTACACTACAGCACTGTTCTCCAATACTGTATTACTCTAGATTATTACACTACAGCACTGTTCCCCAATACTGTATTACTCTAGATTATTACACTACAGCACTGTTCTCCAATACTGTATTACTCTAGATTATTACACTACAGCACTGTTCTCCAATACTGTATTACTCTAGATTATTACACTACAGCACTGCTCTCCAATACTGTATTACTCTAGATTATTACACTACAGCACTGTTCCCAATACTGTGTTACTCTAGATTATTACACTACAGCACTGTTCTCCAATACTGTGTTACTCTAGATTATTACACTACAGCACTGTTCTCCAATACTGTGTTACTCTAGATTATTACACTACAGCACTGTTCCCCAATACTGTGTTACTCTAGATTATTACACTACAGCACTGTTCCCCAATACTGTGTTACTCTAGATTATTACACTACAGCACTGTTCTCCAATACTGTATTACTCTAGATTATTACACTACAGCACTGTTCTCAATACTGTATTACTCTAGATTATTACACTACAGCACTGTTCTCCAATACTGTGTTACTCTAGATTATTTACAGCACTGTTCTCCAATACTGTATTACTCTAGATTATTACACTACAGCACTGTTCTCCAATACTGTATTACTCTAGATTATTACACTACAGCACTGTTCTCCAATACTGTATTACTCTAGATTATTACACTACAGCACTGTTCCCAATACTGTGTTACTCTAGATTATTACACTACAGCACTGTTCTCCAATACTGTATTACTCTAGATTATTACACTACAGCACTGTTCCCAATACTGTATTACTCTAGATTATTACACTACAGCACTGTTCTTCAATACTGTATTACTCTAGATTATTACACTACAGCACTGTTCTCCCAATACTGTATTACTCTAGATTATTACACTACAGCACTGTTCTCCAATACTGTATAACTGATAGATTATTACACTACAGCTCTGTTCTCCAATACTGTATTACTCTAGATTATTACACTACAGCACTGTTCCCCAATACTGTGTTACTCTAGATTATTACACTACAGCTCTGTTCCCCAATACTGTATTACTCTAGATTATTACACTACAGCACTGTTCCCCAATACTGTATTACTCTAGATTATTACACTACAGCACTGCTCTTCAATACTGTATTACTCTAGATTATTACACTACAGCACTGCTCTCCCAATACTGTATTACTCTAGATTATTACACTACAGCACTGTTCCCCAATACTGTGTTACTGTACAGCACTGCTCTTCAATACTGTATTACTCTAGATTATTACACTACAGCACTGCTCTCCAATACTGTATTACTGCTAGATTATTACACTACAGCACTGCTCTCCAATACTGTATTACTGCTAGATTATTACACTACAGGACTGTTCCCCAATACTGTGTTACTCTAGATTATTACACTACAGCACTGTTCCCCAATACTGTGTTACTCTAGATTATTACACTACAGCACTGTTCTCCAATACTGTATTACTCTAGATTATTACACTACAGCACTGTTCCCCAATACTGTGTTACTCTAGATTATTACACTACAGCACTGTTCTCCAATACTGTATAACTCTAGATTATTACACTACAGCACTGTTCTCCAATACTGTATTACTCTAGATTATTACACTACAGCACTTTTCCTCATACTGTATTACTCTAGATTATTACACTACAGCACTGTTCCCCAATACTGTGTTACTCTAGATTATTACACTACAGCACTGTTCTCCAATACTGTATAACTCTAGATTATTACACTACAGCACTGTTCTCCAATACTGTATTACTCTAGATTATTACACTACAGCACTGCTCTTCAATACTGTATTACTCTAGATTATTACACTACATCACTGCTCTCCCATACTGTATTACTCTAGATTATTACACTACAGCACTGTTCCCCAATACTGTGTTACTCTAGATTATTACACTACAGCTCTGTTCCCCAATACTGTATTACTCTAGATTATTACTCTAGATTATTACACTACAGCACTGTTCCCCAATACTGTATTACTCTAGATTATTACACTACAGCACTGTTCTCCAATACTGTATTACTCTAGATTATTACACTACAGCACTGTTCCCAATACTGTATTACTCTAGATTATTACACTACAGCACTGTTCTCCAATACTGTATTACTCTAGATTATTACACTACAGCACTGTTCTCCAATACTGTATTACTCTAGATTATTACACTACAGCACTGTTCCCCAATACTGTGTTACTCTAGATTATTACACTACAGCACTGTTCCCCAATACTGTATTACTCTAGATTATTACACTACAGCACTGTTCCCCAATACTGTATTACTCTAGATTATTACACTACAGCACTGCTCTTCAATACTGTATTACTCTAGATTATTACACTACAGCACTGCTCTCCAATACTGTATTACTGCTAGATTATTACACTACAGCACTGTTCCCCAATACTGTGTTACTCTAGATTATTACACTACAGCACTGTTCCCCAATACTGTGTTACTCTAGATTATTACACTACAGTGCTGTTCTCCAATACTGTGTTACTGCTAGATTATTACACTACAGCACTGTTCTCCAATACTGTATTACTCTAGATTATTACACTACAGCACTGTTCCCCAATACTGTGTTACTCTAGATTATTACACTACAGCACTGTTCTCCAATACTGTGTTACTCTAGATTATTACACTACAGCACTGTTCTCCAATACTGTGTTACTCTAGATTATTACACTACAGCACTGTTCCCCAATACTGTGTTACTCTAGATTATTACACTACAGCACTGTTCCCCAATACTGTGTTACTCTAGATTATTACACTACAGCACTGTTCTCCAATACTGTATTACTCTAGATTATTACACTACAGCACTGTTCCCCAATACTGTATTACTCTAGATTATTACACTACAGCACTGCTCTCCAATACTGTATTACTCTAGATTATTACACTACAGCACTGTTCTCCAATACTGTATTACTCTAGATTATTACACTACAGCACTGTTCTCCAATACTGTGTTACTCTAGATTATTACACTACAGCACTGTTCCCAATACTGTATTACTCTAGATTATTACACTACAGCACTGTTCCCCAATACTGTGTTACTCTAGATTATTACACTACAGCACTGTTCCCCAATACTGTATTACTCTAGATTATTACACTACAGCACTGTTCCCAATACTGTATTACTCTAGATTATTACACTACAGCACTGTTCTTCAATACTGTGTTACTCTAGATTATTACACTACAGCACTGTTCTCCAATACTGTGTTACTCTAGATTATTACACTACAGCACTGCTCTTCAATACTGTATTACTCTAGATTATTACACTACAGCACTGTTCTCCAATACTGTATTACTGCTAGATTATTACACTACAGCACTGCTCTCCAATACTGTATTACTGCTAGATTATTACACTACAGCACTGTTCCCAATACTGTGTTACTCTAGATTATTACACTACAGCACTGTTCTCCAATACTGTATTACTCTAGATTATTACACTACAGCACTGTTCTCCAATACTGTGTTACTCTAGATTATTACACTACAGCACTGTTCCCTCAATACTGTGTTACTCTAGATTATTACACTACAGCACTGTTCTCCAATACTGTATTACTCTAGATTATTACACTACAGCACTGTTCTCCAATACTGTATTACTCTAGATTATTACACTACAGCACTGTTCTCAATACTGTATTACTCTAGATTATTACACTACAGCACTGTTCTCCAATACTGTGTTACTCTAGATTATTACACTACAGCACTGTTCTCCAATACTGTATTACTCTAGATTATTACACTACAGCACTGTTCTCCAATACTGTATTACTCTAGATTATTACACTACAGCACTGTTCCAATACTGTATTACTCTAGATTATTACACTACAGCACTGTTCTCCAATACTGTATTACTCTAGATTATTACACTACAGTGCTGTTCTCCCATACTGTGTTACTCTAGACTATTACACTACAGCGCTGTTCCCCAATACTGTGTTACTCTAGATTATTACACTACAGCACTGTTCCAATACTGTGTTACTCTAGATTATTACACTACAGCACTGTTCTCCAATACTGTATTAATCTAGATTATTACACTACAGCACTGTCTCCAATACTGTATTACTCTAGATTATTACACTACAGCACTGTTCTCCAATACTGATTACTGATAGATTATTACACTACAGCACTGTTCTCCAATACTGTATTACTCTAGATTATTACACTACAGCACTGTTCCCAATACTGTGTTACTCTAGATTATTACACTACAGCACTGCTCTCCAATACTGTATTACTCTAGATTATTACACTACAGCGATGTTCCCCAATACTGTATTACTCTAGATTATTACACTACAGCACTGCTCTCCAATACTGTATTACTGCTAGATTATTACACTACAGCACTGTTCTCCAATACTGTATTACTCTAGATTATTACACTACAGCACTGTTCCCCAATACTGTATTACTCTAGATTATTACACTACAGCACTGTTCTCCAATCATGTGTTACTCTAGATTATTACACTACAGCACTGTTCTCCAATACTGTATTAATCTAGATTATTACACTACAGCACTGTTCTCCAATACTGTATTACTCTAGATTATTACACTACAGCACTGTTCTCCAATACTGTGTTACTCTAGATTATTACACTACAGCACTGTTCCCAATACTGTGTTACTCTAGATTATTACACTACAGCACTGTTCCCAATACTGTGTTACTCTAGATTATTACACTACAGCACTGTTCCCCAATACTGTATTACTCTAGATTATTACACTACAGCACTGTTCTCCAATCATGTGTTACTCTAGATTATTACACTACAGCACTGTTCTCCAATACTGTATTACTCTAGATTATTACACTACAGCACTGCTCTCCAATACTGTATTACTCTAGATTATTACACTACAGCACTGTTCCCCAATACTGTGTTACTCTAGATTATTACACTACAGCACTGTTCCCAATACTGTATTACTCTAGATTATTACACTACAGCACTGTTCCCCAATACTGTATTACTCTAGATTATTA